>NW_026867107.1:0-362897 GCF_026571515.1 Ruditapes philippinarum | reverse complement strand
ATTGGCCACCTGCATGCATTCAAAATAGATAAGCATGATGTAGACATATTAAATTTTATTGATATATTTTTTATCTTTAGAGATAAATAACAATAATTACCTTGATCTAATGTTGATGTAATACTTCTTGTTGATTATAATTTATGATTTTGTTTGAAAATTAAGTTTAAACTAAAAGCATGCACATCCTTGTCACCAACTATATGTTTAAGTCGACCATAGAAAAGTCGTTACAGTAAATGATATATTTTTTACATTTGAGAAGAATATCCTGCTATAGGTTAACACATAAAAGCAGAATACAAATTTGTTCTGTTTCAGTACAAGAACTTGTGACAATTATATATTATTAATAAGGTAAAATGAAAATTGATATAAATTTATTCATCACTTTAACGAAGTCGGCTTACATGTATTTTCAAAACCGCTGAGACCATTAGAGAGGATTATAAGGAAAGTTATGAGGAAAAGTAAAAATATAAAAATGTATGTTCATCCAAGAATAATGTTATTTTTTAAAATATCTTAAGAGTAAACGCCAGGAAAAAACATTTGGATGATTTTCATTAATAATCTTTGGACAGTGTGCCAATGGTATAGAGAATGAATGAGAATTGACTAAAAGAGTACATCGCCCTTCTTTGACCTATATTTACGTAATTAGCAATTGTAAAAAATATTCTTTCTTCCTTCTTGCTTCATTCATTTAAATGTATTTCAAATTCTTGCTTCAATTGCAAATAATTCATGGACCACCCTTACGCAGATACATGTAGTAGACAAAAAACTGTTCTGATGCTCAATTCACAAGTATTTAGAGGAAACAGAAAAACTCAAACGCAATAAACTTACTGATTTCTTTAATTTGTAGAGGAAGCATGATGTATAATTTATACTTGTTTTCTTTGAGTTTGATACTTTTTATCTATAGAAAAACAGATAACAAAACGGCGAAGTGATATTGTAGAATTCAGCTGAATAAATACTTGAATGTGAAGAAGAATATTTACACGGTTTATTTTGCAAAGATTGCATGTCTGTTGAAGATTTTTTTAAAATAAATAAAGTTTATTTCTAGGAAAGTTGTGGGGATGTTGTTACTGCTGAATTTGTTTCTGAACATTTTAATTGTAATGAAACTCACACCATGGATGTTTCCTTATTCGCTATCAATAAAATCATTTTACACAAAGATATGAACAAAAGAAGGTTCCGTATTAGTGTATTACAAAACTATTTGCTTCACATTTTTACCGTGATATTGTACCACCTAACATGACTGAATCCTTTATGAGAAAGATGAAAGAAAAAAACAGTATAATAAATATAATTATCATATTAAAAACGTTACCAAGCTTTAATATTTATATGGAAAATGTTAGGTATGTGCATTATTTTTTTATCGCAGGCATATTACTCATTTTTTTACAATTAATTTGTCATTCAAAAATTTCGTAACATTATTATCTAAAGTAAGAATACTTTTGCAAAATTAAAGTCATTTTTATATGTGTTTGCAGTATGTAAGATATTCTTGCAATATGTAATGATAAAACGCAGAGCATCATGGACATAAATCAAAGGCATTCATGTGTTATAACTTGAAACTGATTTATGCATGCAAGCAGACCCATGTGTCGGATAAAACAGTGTGACAGTCATATTGTTGTAGTCAAAAGGAATTAATTATCAGAAAAAAAATGTTGCAAAAGTGTGAGATAAGCAAATGTTGAGAAACTAGCTGAAAAAATCTGGTCCCATTTAGTACATATCGTTTAACAAGGTGAGGCACTTACACTTATGAAGTGATATAATATGTGTTGATCTAATTAACTGCCAACATTACACAAATTGATCAATAAATATTTAGCGTTGCAGTAGTGCCATCATGTTTAAAATACATTGGGCTACAGACATACAAAATTGCATAATTGCTCATAAATTGAACGGAGTCCAAGTAAACAGGAAATGCATTTATTGAATCCAATTATGCATGTCTGCATTATATTTAAGTGCAGTACTACATCTTTCTTCAATTATTATGATTCTTTTCACGATTCCCAATTATACATTTTTTCTTTCATTTTGTTAATAAACATATGTCTTAATATACCAACTATTTTGATATGTTTATTTGCATTGTTTGATGTATTTAATAATCTTTAATTATATTTGTTTACACAAGTAAAGACACAAATCCTGATTCATTAAAAAGCCTTTGGAAATGAAGGTTAAGAATAAACTTAATTTTAAGTGAGTTCATTTGGGCACGGATAAGGATAATAATTATAACATATTACATTTTAATTCTTTCTATTTAATTATGGTAAAATCAATGATCTGGGTGTACTACGTTATAATTATTATTCAGATTTGTAAAGAATTTAAATCAGATTCTTTGTATTGCCAACATTACTATCAATTAATCTCACTGTAAGTAACATAATGTGTCTATTCTCAAGTATTTTTCATTTATTGACATATTATAAAATGTCGTTCTACAATAATATAGACTTATTACATACACTTGTTCCCTATTGAATTAGATGAAGAGCGAAATATTATTTTATAGCCCCTACTTAGTCTTATTTTGTTGATTAAATAGACAGCATGGTGCCGGCATTTTGATTAATGCATGGAGAAAGTGTGATTTATCCGAACATAAAAAGATAGAACTGCATAAGAGCAAATAATATAGAAACTTTTAATTAAACACAATCACTGTGAACAGGAAGGAAGGATTTTGTCGAAAGGTACCTAAAGTGTATTTTTAGCTAACTGCAAATTACAATTGCGCCTTAAGATTAAATTATATGCATACATTGCATGTTTCGATTAGAAGATTTTTTTCGTAGTACTCATGAAAGCACAGAGCTGGTCGTGATTTTGCTACATTATAGCTACACAATGAGTAGCATAAAATATATTATTGTTTCGCATATCCTTTCCACGGCGAGAAATTAATAGAGGGGTATAAAAATGAATTCTTTCATTTTTTAAGTTATAGGCATATTTATTTTTCTTGTATTATCAGACCATACTTTAAATTGTTGTGATTTTTAATTTAACTGAGAAATTAAAATTACACTAGATTGCCATAAATCATTAACAACTGGCAGGCGCACTTGAACAAATGTACCAGTAAAGCCAATATTGTTCTTTTTCTCCAAAATGTGTGTTTTCATAAAAACGATAAAACAATATTAGAAATTACATCTCTTAGAGAAACAATGTTTGTGAATTAAAAAAGCAGTTACGCACATACGTAAATGTTCCTACAATATAATATAATTATATAATGGTAGTACATACGTAAAATAATCTAACAAATCAATAGATAAAATATAAAAGCATAGGGATCGGGCATTTTATCTGTTATTTCTGTTCCAAATAGTATTTTCAATTCAAACCAATGTATCATTAATATGAAATCAATATAAGGTAAAGTAATCTGTAATTTTAGCTATTGCTATCTACCATTTGTTATTCAAAAAGTCAAATCAAATTGATAACTTTCTAGGTTTTGATAAATAACTTAACACACGCCAAGGATATCTTTTGATGTATTTCTAATTAACTGAGACATGACAGTAATTTAAAGGACCCTCGCCAGACAAGTTTTATCTCTCTGACTGACACATTTGTACCGAATGAATCTAAATACAAGGTTTTATTTTCATGTAATTTTGCTGTTTTAATGCTTCCGAGTGATCATTTTCCCCAGATATTTATACATCACAACAGCACGTGACAAGTGCTGTGTGGCAGCTGTAAAAGAGTAGCCCCGTACTAACCTTCAATGTTGTTATACTTTTCTGGTCCTTCGGGATCATTGAGTCCAGCACTTTTAGTGTTGAGAAATGAGTACCGCTTAAGCCGGTGCTAGGGGCCGTTTGGGATTTTGCACTTTTTCATTACCCCTCACGAACAGACTCAATCAAACCAAGTCTGCAATTTTCATGTAATTTTGCTGTTTTCAATGCTTCCAAGGGATCACTTTTTTCCAGATATTTAACATATTGCAATGTTTATAATGTGGCGAGGAACTAAATATTGTAGAAGAAATAAAAGTCCTTAGGCGATTTTAAGTAGTGTTGTGTTATTTTCTTAAATTTTAGGCGTTTTAATTACTGTCTTTGATTTGAATATTTGTTCAGGGACATGTGCAGTCAATTGCATAAAATGGGTAAAAAATACACAAATATTTAACATTATAATACAAAAGATTCGGGAATAAACAAAAATTCGAAAAAAAAACAACTATGATTTGAAAAACATGTTGGAATCGAATGAATAACCTAAAGTTATGTATTTGATTAAACTTACTATGACACTCGAATGAACAACAAATCTAGGAAATCCTAAAATATAGAGGGAAGTAAGGTCGTAGAACTTGGGATTTAATTGTTAGATGGTTTCACTAAAACTTTTAAATATAATCCCGCTTTATTCCAAAGTATTTGGCCAGCTTTTCTTTTTAGCGGTCTGCATTGAAAAACAAATGCCTTATGTCCTGTTCTGTTGTTGCGTAGGGTCCTCCTGGCCGCTGGTCCCTGTTGCTGGGTCGTGTGGGGGTTTCGTTCTTTGAACGCCACCTTTCCTTGTTGATCATGTTTATCATATTATATTGACCTCATCATCGTCTCGAAATGAATTTTCATTCCGTCCAAGTGGGACTTTTAGTCCCGAAACAAATACAAATAACTACTGGCCAGGTTTAGGCTTAATATTCGGTGATTTAACTCCTCAAACTTGCACTCACTAGTCGAAAACATCAGTGATCCTGATAATTGCTACACGAACCTTTGTTATACACATAAATCTTAGATTGAATTTGAATTAAGTATGATGTTAGGACGCTATCCAGCTGGGTTTGTATCTGAAATAATGCACGGATGGGCACCACAGGTCTTTATCCGCCAGTGAAGCTAGAAAGTCGCCGTGTGACCAATACTTTATGACTTATACAGCCCGACCAAACATAATAGTGAGAATTTGAAATCACTGATAGTTGTGCTGATCCTTACGTTTCAATACAATTTTCTATGATTATAACACGAATTTCGTAAAATATTTAGTTTCATCTCATGATGTTTTATATCATTTTTCTTTGGGGTGCATATTTATAATTGTTTCTGTACCCAAAAAATATCAAGGATTTATGTTTTATTTGTGTTGTTAATATTAACCTTACATGTACATTGAGTATAAGTCACAAAACCACCGATTTGCTATTTGTTAATAAGCGTTTTTACATTCTATAAGTCTAAGAATGAATTAACTGGATGATAAATTACGTGTGTGCCAAGTAAGGAAGTTATTTATATGTTCGTTGATAGCATGCACAAAAATAAACAAATGGTAGTGTTCCTTAAGGGCGTGAGTAGATGTAGAGAGGTACTTTTTATCGTTGTAGTTTAACGTTTTCTTTCAGTTATGTCTTGCTAACATATTTACAATTTGTGGATGGGTTATTTTAGATTTCAAACATATTTTACATACATCTTATGACAAGTTTGAACCAATGTGGATCTTTTAATATATTTAAGACGTTTTGTGCATATACATGTAATGCATTATGGTGGAGATACATTTTTAACAACACATGCGACCGTTTTAAAGCATTTACTGAACATATTTCATTGTAAGTAACCGCCTCCGTGGTCGAGGGGCTAGAGTCGATGACTTCAAATCCAGTTACCTCTCTGGCGTGAGTTCGATCTTTTGGAGATGCTTTAACGCGGAGCACTGGTGTTACTCTCCAGGAACGATGGTTATGAAACTACCCGCCTATATGACTAAAATACTGTTAGGAAAAGGCGTAAATTAAAACAAACAAAAAATCATTATAATCCTCTCTCGAAACTCTAACTGATTTGTTTTTCGGAACAGATTTTATTATTCCGTGGAAGAAGAAAAAAACATCATTTAATTTACGAGAAAAGCATTGAAGACAAAAACGTCTTATTTAACGCTTTTTAAATTTTCAATAGTATAAAGGATATGCTTAACATTATAGATATAATTGATGTTTTTATCTAAATTCTACGGAAGAGCATTAGTGCCAGGTGTATGTTTTTTATTAACTCGAAATTTCGAGTAAGTAAGTCGAAATTTCGAGTTAGTAACTCGAAATTTCGAGTTACTTATCTCGAAATTTCGAGTAAGTAAGTCGAAATTTCGACTTACTAACTCGAAAACTCGAAATTTCGAGTTAGTGAGTCGAAATTTCGAGTTAGTAGAGTTACTTATCTCGAAATTTTGAGTTACTTGCTCGAAATTTCGACTTACTAACTCGAAATTTCGACTTACTGACTCGAAATTTCGACTTACTTACCCGAAATTTCGACTTAGTAACTCGAAATTTCGACTTAATAACTCGAAATTTCGAGTTACTTTTCTCGAAATTTCGTCTTAGTAACTCGAAATTTCGACTTATTAACATTACAAGAATGGCCAAAATTATTTTAGATGGTATAAGATATAGTAGACAGTGCCTTTGAACGATGGAGATGGAGAAACCGGTGCCTGGACAAAAACTATTGAAATTTAACTTAAACTTAGTAATGGCATGTACACACCCGACATAAAAAATACAAGGCTTCCTTTAATTTGTACGTTCAGGCGTTCTTCAAACGTTGTATTGTATCCCATCTGTTCGAACATATCTTTTCACTTATCATATTCTTCTGATCCCTGTAAAAAAAAACGATCCTATACTTTACGTGTGGGACATCTGAGGAAAGTATCGCGGCGTGGCCAAAATAGGGCGTGCTGAGGCCTTTGTCAAAATTGTTGGACTGACTATATTTCTTGTAAAATCGGATTCTTTTACATTGTTCCCAACATATATATTATAACAAGTATCACTTTTATCAACTTTTATCAACACAATATGAATCAAAGTATTAGTAAATAATGAATAATGTTACAAAAACATTATTAGTATAAAGAAACGTGACAGACTAACTGGCCTATACACGTCATTTAAAACTTATTTAACACATGATATTGCACAGTTTACAATAGGGTGGGTTTTGGACTTGTTGTTTCTCCATATGATGGTTGTATGTGTGCTTAAGAAAAAGAAACACCCTGTTAACACGGAAATGTGAAAAGTGTGATTTTACATCCTCCCCCCCCCTCCACAAAAAAGCGAAGGATATGTTCAGTATGTGTGGACAATTTGACCCTTTAAAATTGTTCTGTTAAATAAATGTTAAAGGTGCTCTGTCAATGTGCAACAACTACACACGAAAGAAAGTATCTTGAATTCAATCCTTGCTTTCACCGGCAACCAATGAAAGTCGTGCAATGTAAGTCGAAATTTCGAGTTACTAAGTCGAAATTTCGAGTTACTAAGTCGAAATTTCGAGTGAGTATGTCGAAATTTCGAGTAACTAAGTCGACATTTCGAGTTACTAAGTCGAAATTTCGAGTTAGTAACTCGAAATTTCGAGATAAGTAACTCGAAATTTCGAGTTAGTAAGTCGAAATTTCGAGTTAGTAAGTCGAAATTTCGAGTTAATAAAAAACATACACCTGGCACTAATGCTCTTCCGTAAAATTCCTACAAATCTAAATGTAATATTTTAGTACTAGACTGAATAGAAAACTTCATGTATGGTTAGAAAATCTTAAAATGCATTGCACAGATTAAGATTCTTTATCAAGCGTAGTACATTAAAATTTTAACGATGATTTGTTGTTACATCATTCCTTTAATCAGTGCAGCTGCATTATCTGCATAGATTGCTTTGTTATCAAGGGTAGATTGTAGTGTTCAGTGAAATTAATTGCGTGCATACATCATTCCCTTGTACTGTAATTATGTGCAATCAAAACATTACGTTCTGTTTAAGATCCGATTGTGTCTGTTGTACTTAGAAATGAATTTCTTGTAAAAAAGAAAATGGGCTAAAATTAGTTTAATGTACTATTGTCTTAGTATTCTTATATTTTAAAGTTGAAAGGTTACTTGTATTAACTTAAGTGTACAAATCATATTCTCATGTTCGAGTCCACATCCCTAAATTAACAAATAATTTTGTCATTAGAGGATAGGTAATTGTGACTCGGGTAGGATTTAAACTCAAGACCCCTGGTAGATCATTAGACACATTTTAACTACATAGTTAACTTAATACATAGTTTTAATATGACTGGGAAATGTTCTTGCAAAATATGTTATATAATACTAAAGTACTATCTAGAAGGTTTTGTAGCACGGGAATCGAGAAAAAAGCAATACCTCGATAGCAATAAAAACAAAATAAAGGTGAAAATTGCAGACTCGGTTTGATTGAGTCTATTCATTAAGGCCTTAAAAATACGCACAATATCTCGGATGTATTCAATCGTGCGTTTTGTAAATATTTTTGTGGAAAATGATCCCGAGGTCTTCCTCTTCCAGTAAGCTTTAAAAATGGTGTATGACCTTTACCGCGTTAATTACACGTAAAACCAAAACAAGGAAAGTTACCATAGTTCAGTATTAAGTGTTTAACATTAACAACATATTTTAAGTTTCATATTGAGAAAAAAAAATCTTAATACTTTTCTCTTCATAATATGTTGCATTTTACCAAACCATAAGTAATCATCACTAGTGCTGTGACTGTAATAATTCTGCAAACGCAAAATGATATGATTTTATAATTATCATATATTAAAAAATAGTACTGTCAATGTATTCGCATTAATTAATATTTCGGTTCGGAGTAAAATTTAATTTTCAAGTAAGGTAATATATTCGGGGTTTCTCGGTTGTTTTTTTAGTGAAGTAATAATTATTGTACAATTAACAATGACAGATTATTAACGTTCTACTATGGTAGAATTTGGACATCTTTATCTTTTTAAAGATCATTAAATAATTATGTTACATTTTATTAGTTTAAATATGATCGATAAAATGTTTCTTTATTGCGAAAAATTAAACCTGAATTCCTGGCGTTATAAAAATTGTACTGCAAGTAAATTAATTGAATTGACGTATCATTCCTTAGAAACTAATTTAAACAACTCATACAAATAAACTTTTTGGATTCTGCTGCAACCAGAGCTTTTTAGCTATACTTTTTTATTGTTTAACACTTTAGATTGCAAAAAAGTAAATATCTGTATAATAAACATTCCTTATACACACGCACACACACACACTTACACACACATAACCGATTTCTCTTGAATAACATAATGACAATTACTCACATATTGGTCTTTCAAGTAATAACTTCATTGGAAAATAGATAAATGCCATATGAGAAAAAAAATGTCAAAGGTAAAGTTCAATGCTAGGTAAAATATTTTATTACAAAAGAAAAGTTTTAATTGTATTAAGACATTCAGTGAATATTTTAACAGAAATCCATTTGCAACAACAATGAGATACATTTTCGTTTCCTCAACAATATGTTCTCTGCATAAACAGAACATTTTATGCCATAGAATAAAAACTTTGTGTCGTGTGTTTGATATGATTTGTGCACAAAACTTTAATTTCAACAATAAAACGAGACAATGCTATTAAAGTGATTAAACACAATTTGGTATTACAGTGTTACGATTTAAGTTAAGTGATTTAATTTAATTTAATTAATTGCATAAAAACTGTACTCGCATGTGTACTTTAAAGACAAAGAAAACAAGAAATAACCTTAAAAATAAAAGAAGCATGTGGCGTTATTTAACAAGCAGACAAAGAGCTCAGTGTAAAAACAGATGACTGCAATGAAGGTCCCAAGAATTCATTTCATTACAAAATATCTTTGTCAAATGACTTTTTCTCGTACATGTTTAGCATTACCATACCGGTTTCTTCACAAGAAAGACCAAAAATGATAGGAAATATTACTGACTCAGACTTCAGACTCCTTTTGCCGCTCTTATGTCCATTTCAAGTTTTGGTTTGGTGCCTTCTTGGTGCCCTACTTGAGTGTGTTGGGGGGCTACGTCCTTTGAACGTTGCCTTTGCCTTGTTGATCTTTATTCTTATTTTTTTTTTTATTCTTATGTAAGAATAGAGCAAGTGATCTTTTCAAGACAGCAGACCTATTATTCCCTATTGCCTGTGGCTTGATGCTTTCAATGCCGCCTCATGTCTCCGCAGATGCTTATGTACGAAAAGAGATGCATTAACGCCTCAAATTTTAGACAATGATCATATACAATGAAACAGAGCGTAAGATGCAATATTTGTGATGGATGAAAAAAAGTAATAAAACTTTTAAAGTATTGGAGTTCAAATGAGACACGCATTCCTTCTGACATTTTATCTTTACTGTTACACCGAATGATTTTTTTTCACACTGTAATTTAACAAATATATAAAATTGTTATTGCAGTTGTTGATTCGGTTGTTGATTCGTTCGTTTTTCTTCCATAGATCATTATTAACGACCTTATTCCGGTGTTTCGATGTTCTTAGGTGTGTGTTAATCGGCAGGATTCAGATGTAGATCAGCAAAAGTATATCACAATAGAAATAAAAATCTCATTAAAGATCCTGAATGTTGTGATCAAAGTGGTAAACCACACTAAGTGAAATAACATATTTGTACATAATTATGCAAATAAAACAATTTTCAAATATCGAAGAATATGTAAAATATGTACTGCAAATATTTGTGCATATTATATGTAATCATTAAAATATATGCATTCATTTCTTACCGTAAAATTTGGGTTAAACCTAATAGAAAATAAATTTCTAATTATCTCCCTTTATTTACATGAAGTGTATAAATAATCCTTTTTGGAACCAACAATATTGATAAATCTTAATTTGAGCATCATATTTATGATTTAAAACCATAAAAACATTGTGTTACAGGATCTTTAAAAACATACGCGACAGATCAAAGGACATTTAAACAAAGCAACGTACTGTTGCTGCAAGAAATGCTAATAGTTATAGTTCTTTATCCTTTGTTTTCTTTAAATGTTTATTATAGAGTAATATATTGGTATGTTTGTATTAAGTTTCAGAGGTTTGCCAGACTAAATAAACCTGTACACGTATGAAAGACAAATTGGTTGTATTGATAAACAAAGATATAAGGGGCGACAGACAGACAACTTCCAGTCATTTAAATGGATGACGAGATATACTCAACCCAAAATACAGAGAAAGACAAGAAAAACAGGAGAACTGCAAAACGTTTTGTGTTGCAACTGTGAATTTTTGCGCCGTATTTCATTCCAATGTTGTTGCAATTGAGCTTTCTTCGGAATCATTAAATCACACATTTGAGTGCTTATAATTAAATACCACTATTTAAAGGCGGTGCTAGTGACGAGACAAGTCTTCCACTCTACATTCAATTTATCTTTCAAGAACAGACTCAATAGAATAGGGTCTGCAATTTAAGTTGACGTTATTTGTTTTTCTCTGTCGAAGGGTCTTCCTTTTCTAGAATTTTGCATTATTTGTCTTGAACAGACTCAACGCTGCAATTTTCAACTGAGTGATCTTGTTGTTTTTGCTCTCAAATGCCCCCCGCTTTTCAAGACTTTTAAAAGTTAACTATTATTTAAGATACAACAGGTAAATGACTCGATATAATCAATAATAACTTATTTAATTGCTTAAGTTACTTTAATGAGTATTTTTTATTTATATTCTTTTATGTTCTTAAATGAAACAAAACTTTAAATCACCCTATTCATTCAGAATTTAGACAAAATAAATAAAAATAATATATACCACACTTATGTTATAAGATACCAGAGGGCCTAATTGGCCTATCACTGTTCCGTATGTTTATCAAAGTTTTCGGAAACTGTATCTTACATTGCGTTTAAGATATAACAATTTTAAAGCATTTTACAAATCAAAACCAACGATGTTTTAATTTATTGCTCATACTAGTATTTTTACTCTGATATGTTTTTTTATTCTCACCAGAAAAAAATTGGCATTTTACTTCATATACTAATCAATATTTGTCAAACAGGTTTTCCGTCCGCAAGTTCAGTTTGCAGGTCTGCATGAACTGTATTCCAGCGTAATATTACATGGCGAAACATGAAACAGAGGTTGATGCCTTGTTTAACTGTCATAACAATACGGATGTAAGCATTTTAGTGTTTATTGTATTAACAATACTATTTTATGTTTCCGTTCAAGGTATGATCCATTTGCCAAAGTAATTGTTATATATAGTTCAGTTTCCGAACATAAATGTGGTAGAAAGTTACCTACCTATTGATGTTTGTATGTTAGCTTTATTACTTCATCAGTTCAAACCCTTGAAGGTATAATATATATTGACAGTTAAGAAAAATACAGCTCAGTACAACATTTTCAACTATACTAAACAAAATAAAATAGGGTCAATAATATATTTTAGGGTATTTTGATAATAACTTTATACTTTAATCTAAATATATCACTTTCATCTTGTGCACCCATGTACTGTTTGTAACGAGATTTCATAACCATGAAAATATCGAAAAATCCGTGCAAAACGCCTAGAAAGACATGTACCTTCAAAAATTGCATTGAAAATGAAGATATCATAACCAACCTGATTGTTATGTCTTTATACCGCTGGAGTTTTAACACAGTTTCTTGTTTTCTGTGCTTCAAATTTATTCACCTTTATCACAAAATATGCCGAGGAGGCACCTGACTCGAGATGAGGCTGCACAAGCCCTCGGACGTTTGCTAGTCGGCCAAAGTCAGCGTCAAGTGGCACAGGCCCACAGCACCAATCAAAGTGTCTTTCAGCGGTTATGGACAAGGTACCTAGCCACAGGATCTGCATTTAAAAGAACAGGAAGTGGTCGTTTGAGGGCAACGTCTGCCCGAAACGACCGTGTAATGGTAGTAATGGCGAAACGGGGGCGATTTGATTCTGCTGTTTCATTGAATAGAGATTTTGCAAGGGCAACAAATGTGAATATTTCTGTTCAAACGTATAGAAATAGACTTCATGAGGCTAATTTACGCGCTCGGAGGCCAACTGTACGTGTACCACTCACTCCAAGACAACGTGTTAATCGATTGGCGTTTGCACGTGATCACCAGAATTTGAGGCTGCGTCAGTTTAGACACATTTTGTTCACAGATGAATCAAAATTCTGTTTGGACTTCAATGATGGTCGGCGACGTGTCTGGCGGCAACGTAATGAGCGTTTTAGAGACTGTTGTATAGTTGAACATGACCAATGGGGAAGCGGCTCAGTTATGGTTTGGGCTGGCATCTCTTACGATGGGCACACGGATCTACATGTGTTTATGAATGACTCTGTTACTGGTCAGCGTTATAGGGATGAGATACTCGCACAACATGTTGTTCCTTACGCTGGTGCTGTAGGTCAGGAATTTATCCTTATGGACGATAATGCCACTGCACATCGCGCCAGAATCGTAAACGCTTTTCTCGATGAACAAGGAATCGAGCGGATGTACTGGCCAGCACGGTCTCCAGACCTTTATCCTTTGGAACATGCATGGGACATTCTGCAGAGGCGAATTAAAGTCCGGATTCCACAACCGTCAACAAGAATTGAGCTCGCTAACGCTCTTGTTCAGGAATGGGCACTGATACCACTTGCTGACATCTGGACACTTATCAGGAGCTTTCCAACCCGTTTTCAGGAATTGATCAGGGCTAGGGGAGGTCACACTCACTATTGAGGCAATTTCTACGCCAGACACTTTAAAATCTTTTACCCCACCCATAACCTTAATTAAAGAAACATTTTGGACACAGTGAACAGAGAGATGAAACCTAAGTCATGGATTAAATGGAATACTTTTGTTTTTGCATCGAAATGTGTCAGTAGATAATGGATTTACTAATGTATATACTTCAACAAATGTAAATTAATATGTTCATATTAAATATGCATATAATTTGTATGACCCCTATTTTATTTTGTTGAGTATATTTGTAAATCTACTCAGTAATTTACATTTCATATGTGGTACCAAAATATATTATTAAAATAATTAAAATATTTAAAAGCCTAAAATCAAGATATATATCATTAAAATTTCTCATAGATATGCAATTCGCAAATGTATTAATGTTTACACAAAATTGTTCTAAAACCTGATCGACTTCACTACTTTGTTGTTGCTGTGCATGTTGTTAAATCCTCCTTTGAACATTTTGGCCATTATTACTGTAGTTTTCATTGTACATAAATTGGACTTCTATTAATGTAATGATGCTATTATGAAAGCGATAAGAATATGCATGCGAGATCAAACATTTTCTAAACAATCGTGGTTTGTGTTGGCAGATTTCGTTAACAAAAGATGGATATAGTTACATCATATCTTTAAAAATAACCGTCTTTCTTTCTATGTGCGCAATATTATGATATCATTCTGTTATAATCAATACAGAAAAGGACAAACTACAAAAAGACGAGACTTTAAGGGTAATATAAAACTGTAGATGCAAGTACAGATCTGTTTTTCAGAGAAACAAAATATACATCAAGTCAATAGTTATGATCAGATACTAGTAATGTTAACATTCAAGAAGCTAAGTGAAAAAATCTGGTTTCATTCAGTATAACACTCAAAAGCTCATTAACAAGGCGAGGCGCCGAACTCATGACGACTGTTACTTCCGTGATATAGTGTTGATTTAATTAACTGCCAACATTGCACATATTAATCAATCAATGTTTGGCGTTGTGATTGTAATACAGTTGACTACAGACAGAACAAAAACATTAAAAAGACTTGATTTCTCGTTAATTGAACTACGTACAAGTAAACAGGAAATGTCTTATTACATTGAATAAAATGATGCTTTTCTTCTGCAATTTATTAAATGCTCTTGTAAATCTTTATTCATTAAGAAATGACTTCCCAAGTTTGCATCACTTTTAAACATTGTTTAATGTTTGATATAATTTTTGAATGAACGTAATTATATATTAAAGTAATTTGTCATATGGTTTATTATGTAGCATTGTGACGTGGACGTTTTAAATAATGTCAGGGAGCTTAGTTGGAAGTCAACATTAATTCTTTAGATATATTTCTGAAATATTTTTGAATATTATAACTTTATGTCCATTAATTTGTGATTATTTTAAGTGAGGGAAATGATAACAATGATGATGGGTTACTTCTAATTATGGGAAAATCAATAATAAAGTCAATTATTAAATCATTTTCATTTGTTGCTGTATATACCTATTGCCAACATCTCTTTATTAGAAATATTATCCTTACATTTGTGAAATATGTGTCTGTTGTTGACACTTTAAATGTCATTTTACAATAATATAGACTTATTACATATGTATTGTTCCCATTGTATTAGATGAAGAACAAAATATTATTTTATGGCACCTACTTTGTCTTTCCATGATGACTAGGTAGACAGGATGGTGTCATGTACATCTTTTATTTTGGAGTATAAAAAGTATGAAAATGCCGTATCGGAAAAAAAAAAAAATTTAATGAACGTTACCTTTTTGAAAAAAGAACGATTGAAGTCATTAATCGGTTATTTTGATAAAAATTAAGGAGAATTCTTTTTAATACTAAAATTTTCAATACGAAGATCATGTATGACATTATTTTGTTATGCAGTTTTAATCATAAGAAAGAAATTTGTTTAAAACTGAAAATACATGTACATGAGGTCTACCTTATCATATTTATGCTTTGAAGTCCTATTGATATTATCGTTGGATAACCAAAATGTAACTTTAAAAAGAAAGTCAATATAAGGAAATGTGCATAAAAATAATTTAATTGGACCATTTCCCCTATTTCTCGAATAAAGTTGGTTTAATTTTTATATATACCAGCTGTTGTTAAAAACGTTTTTACCATTATTATATTAAAGAAATGAAATCGATAACACCTTAGACATGCAAAGAACATAATTTCTTTGGCGTATTCCTTATTAACTGAGAGACAAATCAGATCATAAACAAGTTAACAAAGTTTGTCTTTTTGATAAACATAATTATGAGGGTTTAAGTTATACTTATACTAAATGTAATAACATGTTCCGATGTTTAAACATGTAAACATCTGACGATTGACATGTGGTAAAATATATACATTTTTTGACCAATCACAAAGAGCCCCCTTTTGTACTGTACTATAATTATGTACTATAATTACATGATACAGATTATTACATGTACAATACCTACTTTTCTAAATATGAGGGAACTAAAAATAAGGATATTTTTTAAGTTGACGCTCATGAATAAAACTTGAAGAAAATTAAAAAAAGCAACAGCACAAAAGGCAGCACAAAATCATATATACGGCACATACAATCAAGGGTATATATGTTAACGTTGCCCAATGCCGATTTCAAAAACTGGCTATTTTTTATCGTTTTTCTATGCATAAGACTTTCCAGCTTTTTGCGTTTTTCAGAAAAACATCATAACATTTTGATATTCTGATTAATCTGTTAAACGCACCAGGATCAAACAAAGTCTAATATTTGCTTTCTGTAACGTCTCAGTTATGTTTTATACTATGCTTAGAGCATTTTCATGCCCGTATTCATATCAATAAAAACATAATAAATAAATTATGATCAAAAATAATTAATAAATTCGTACGATTGTGTAATGCAAATCTCTATTGAATTTTTGAAATACATTTGGCATAGACTTTAAAAGTAAAACTAAAATGAAATGAGGTATCCTAAAAGGAAAAAAGAATAATGCAACACCCAATAAAATGTTGATGTTTTATACGTATGGGTTACGTTCGCATAAAATATACAACATATTTTGGAAGGATTTTGACAGGGTTAACAATATAGCATGAATGTGCCAAGAAAGTAGAAAGGTCGTTGCGCATGAATTATAGCAGAAATGAAATATAAACAGACGATTCAAACAGCAGACTAAAATAGCAATTGAGCATAAAAAGTAGAAAACGAAACGTAAACGTACTTAAAGGTTCAATATTTACCATCCGATAAAGTCGCTTGTTAATTACGTCTGTTAGTTCAATATAAAGTTTGTGAATTTTGAATTTTGTTCTTTTTCAAATTTGCAAGTTCTTATGAATTTATGTTTATTGTTTGATGATATACATATCCCAAATGTTCCGTTTTCATGTTTTCATATGTTAAGGCATCTAAATGACTACAAAATTATCAGTTTCCCTTAATTTATTTCATTAAAAGTAAGGTACATATTTCTTTAGACAAAATTAAACAAGACACGTGTTATTCTTTCTGTAGGATTCTTAAATTAATATAGAATGTATGTATGTATGTAGGCATGTATTCTTATACATTGTAATTGCTTTAATTAACACTTTTGTTTCATATGTGGTATGCTAAAATATTTTTATTATGTAGCTGGGTTATTCCAGATTTCAGACAACATTGCTTTGAAGTTACTAGGGAGAACATAATCTACGTTAATTTTATGACAGCTCTGAGGCATGAAGAAATTTTGTGTTCTAATGCAAAGGTATTCGCAATAACCATACATTATGACCGCAAAATATTTAACACACAACTATCATCTTCAGCTCAATTAGATATTTAACCTCGTATTTCTCAGGTCATTGGTGCCATAGCTCAATCATTCAACTCATAAAATAGGTAAACAAAAATAGTTATGAGAACAGACAAGAATGTGTATTGTGCTTTTTGGCTTATTAATGTAAAAGCACCTTACACTCAAATAAAAGCAATCCAATTGATTTATGTAACTGATTCTGGGTTATTTGCTTTTCATTATGCTATTCAACTTCAAATACTAAAACATTACGTAACGCATAACAGCTAAAATAGCAAGGACAATGTGCATTTTATGAAAATATGTGCTGAATGTTAACGCCATCGGTCATTTCAGTATTGTAGCAGATTCTTCCTTTAAACCTTTAAAAGTGGTGTTTTTTTATTAGAAGTTGTAAATAATAACATCAAATGATAGTGATCCATATTCTGTAAGATGAGCTTTCATAGTGTAGCATCCCTGGCACACATAATTTGGTTTGGTTTGGATAAGATGATTTATGTATGATCAGAATTTCTAAGAAATTAGGATATGAATTATTTACCGCTGGCCCAAAGAGTGCATTAAATTTTAACGAATTGATTTATTTAATTTTTTTAATCACAGTAAATGCATCTCTGACATGATTGAATTTGTTATCAAGGAGAAATTGTTTCATTCCCAGAAAATAATGTTCTAACAAATTGAGTGCGTTCAGACCTCATTCCGTTGCAGTGTAATTCAGAACAATCAAATTGTTATTTTCTATTACAAGACCACCAGTCGTGTCTGTTTTACTTTAAATAGTTGTTTTCTAATTTCACGCAACAATTTTAGATTTGAGGTCACAAGGATTGTATGCGAGCTCTTTGTCCGCGATAGCAATACTATGACTGTTTTTTTGTATCTATTCATCACTTAAACATATTTATTTTTTCATATAATATTTCTCAAGCCTTGAAACTTATTAATTCTATTTTGATATGAGGAAACATTATTTCTTTAATTCATGTAGATACTGTGGCATTTAAAATCGTATTGGCGAATTAATTTACTGTAAAACAACTACTTGAGTAAATCTGTATGATCGATACATAAGATAAAAACTAGACACGTCGTTGAAAGACATAGAATCCTATGATCCTTTTTAGTTTAGTTTAAACAGTATTCTTTAATAATCTTTACATTTACATAAAAAGATACTTAAAATAAAATGTGCTGATTGAGTAGGAAACTTAAAAAGCTTTTTTGAAACTCTCTCTATAATCAGTATTTCACTATAAATTTTAAGTAAATGGTAACAAACAATTAAACTAAATTATACATATTATATCGACTTGTTCTTGCTTTCTTACGAATACATACTATCTTTATAACAAGTATTCATGAACTAGATTTAAGATTCATTAATGTTAAAATCTTATTTGTTTTGTGTATTCTTCAAATAATATTATCCCATATACGTGTCACATTCCCATAAATAAATATGTTGTATACCAAGAGTAATTTCCTTAGTTCTAAATCATGAAAAGAACTATTTATCATTGGTCCATAAATAAAAGTTTACCTATTGTTTTAAGCGGGAAAACATATATAAGACTTGCATATCAGCCACTGGTATAACACAATAGCCCATTTAGTCTTGTAAATAAATGCTCTAAGAAAACAGTCTTTTTTTATTTTATACGAACCATTTAGCTCAATCATTACCTGTGTAATAGATTGCTAATTGCAAGACAGTTAGCTAAGTACGTTTTATTTAAATATGCATGACAATGTAATAGCATATAGTAGTATTTATGTATCACCATTTAGTCAGACTAAATAAACCGTTATGTGAACGAATAATAAATGTGTTACATTGCCGAACTGTGTAGAAAAAGGCTTTTGACACATACATTCAAATATGTACTTAGGCAAAGTAAATAACACGGTACACTCTGTAAAAAACGAGAAAAGAAAGGAACACACCAGGGAAATCATTTCAGAAGAGAAAATATGCACTAAATTTCCACGCTACAAGTGCTTTAGCATTATTGCAAATACATCGTAAATACGTAACAATAAATCATTTACTACATTCAGGTTTGTTTTAATTCTTTAATCTATTGTAAATGAACCTTTTCGTGATCATAAAATAGGAAAGTCACCCTTAAAAGGCTTAAAAATGCCCGGGTCGTCTGCTTCACTTTATTTCATTTATGAAGAATTAAGTTAGGCATACTATGTAAATGTTTTGAAGTTAAGGTCTTTTTATGTAATACTTGCACATAATTTTCCACTAATAAGGCTAATGAATTTTTTTATCTCTTTGTTTAAAAATCTTTGTTGTTACTTTAGTTACGTCAAAATACAGACCTAAAAGCTGCCATATTTGTTACATTAAATTGACCCATTTGACCAATTCTGTTGGGTGTCAAGCTCAGGAGTGGGTATAAGGTTTAAAACTGGAAGCGAATTCATAGTTGAACATAAGGATGAACACGAAATTTAAAGTTATTTATTTACTATTTCTTTATTCAATACAATCAGACGTAGTACTGGCTCAGCTTGGCATACTAGCATTAGGCAAAAACGTTGATTGTAAGACATATGTTTCAATTTATCTTATTTTTAAAATTTTTCATCAACAATAACACTTGCCAAGCAAAAATGAAATCTAGAATAATATATTGTAAAAAAATTGGTAAGTATATCTAAAATACTTACTTCTTTACATTCTGATCTCGAACAAATTTAAGCAAAGGTAATAAAGCTGAGAACCAACGAGATCAAAGATATAACGAGTGAATGGCCCATTTGTGCTTAATTGACGTAACCTTTTGTTAGTTTTATTGATAAATCATTGCAAACGTTTTGGTCTGGTTGTCTGACATATTGATCAAAATACCGTAATAGCTGTCACTCCATGGCATCTAATAAGCATACTCCTTTTCTGACAAATGATCAATTATAACAAGTAAAACACTATAAAAGAAGGCATTAGATTAGATTGAGGTAACAGATAACAGCCAAACATTATGTTTCTTACTGTAAGACAAACAAGTTGAAATTATTTTACTTCAAACACTAACTTTGAAAATTATGCAGGCAAACTTTAATTATAACCTACACCTGGAAAGCAATTATAGGTCGGAAGTTATTGTCTATTCTCTCCAGAACAGGCTTAAGCAAAATTGAGTTACTGCTGAATAAAAAATATTTTGGGTTTTTCCTGCTAATCCACGGGTTCCAACAAACGTTTTGGACGTTCACTAATCTCTTGTGAACGGCAGTGTCCAGCACCTATAACTTTGTACCGTGGAACCAACTTCGATACAGCTCTCTTAAACAATTCATTTTATCGTGCCATTGTGCATTTTGAGTTTACCCCAATCCGCACAATGTTACATATTTTTTAAGTTGAACCTTTATATATGGCAAATTATGGTCACCTGTAAAAACTTGTTATCAAAACTTTTCATGTTGACTGTGTTTGGTGTTCAAGTTATGAATAACAAAAATCGTGCGACTATGTCCTAAAACATCCATGCCTTCAGATGAGCTTAATGTTTAAAGAAATTCAAACTTGTACAAATATACGAATATTTCAAGAAAGGTAAAAAGAGTCAAGTAATAACTTAAATGTTATGTGCGATTTATGACTGATTTTGTTGTATTTATCACGAAATTTTTACTGCGTTTCTAATACAGTAAGAGGTATTTTGCATACTTTGATCTTATGTTGTAATGTTCGCCGATTGTAAACGCCGACTATATCACAAGTGGATAAAACATTTTCAAACCAACTTATTTTGCTTACAGTTCCATCGTTATTTTGGAAATAACTGTCTTTCTTTTTTTTGCGCAATACAATTATATAATTTCTAAATTGTAATAATCAATAAAGAGAAGGACAAAATATAAACAACATCATCAATATAGCCGGAGACGTTAATGCGTTAAAGGGTAATACCCACATGTAAATCTAAGAGGAGATCCGTTTTTTTTTCAGATAAAAATATACATTTCAGGTAAATATGAATGAGCAGATAATGTAAATGTTAAAGAAGCTAAAGTAGAAATATTCTGGTGGTTCACACTAAAACCTCATTAACAAGGCTGTTTCATCCGTGATCTATGTGTTGATTTAATTAACTGCCAAAATTGCACAAATAAATCAATCATTGTTTGATGTTGTGACTGTAATACATTGGACTGCAAAAATAAAAATAAAAACATTAAAAATGGCATGATTTCTCGTATATTGGACTGCGTCCAAGTAAACAGGAAACGTCTAATTATATTGAAACAAATTGTGCATTTCCTATGCAATTATATTAGTGCAATTGTGCACCTTCGTTGCCTTTGTTGAATAATTAATGCATTCCCTATTTCGCATCATTTTTAAACATGGTTTATTGTTTGATATTATTTTTGAATGAAAATACATCTTTAAGTAATTTCAAATTGTCATATGTGAAGTGACGTTTTAATTGAATTTCTGAAAATTGAAACCAGTCGTAAAATATAAAGGTCAATTAACTAGAAAAAAAAATCTGAAAAAATGTTCAATATATAATTATTATAACTTTTAATTTAGCATTCTGAAATTCTTAATGCGGGAAAAATTAGCAATAACGAATGCTTACTTCCATTTGTAATTATTATTTTTTATGGAGCATTCAATAATCAAGGCGTTTAATTTTATTTGAAAGATTGTCATTTTTTCGGATACTTTCTTTACAAATATTATGAATCCCCGTGTAAAAAAGCATAATCCTTGCATATTTCAAATACAATAATATTTTCCTTTTAGTGACATATGTTTTTATAAAGTTAAGGTCATTTTGCAAAGTATAGATTGATGACATGCAATTTGTCTCTATTGAATTATATGAAGAACAAAATATTATTGTATGGCACCTACTTTGTCTTCCCATGTTGTTAAAAAGACAGGATGGTGACTCTTCATGATTAACGCATAATTTATTTTGGAGTAATATGTAAGTACAATGTATCGAATATATATAATAGACCTTATCCATGAAATAAAGATGTCATTTTTAGCAAATTTATTTTAATCAATTTTAAAGTGTACAAATTACAAATGAGTCTTGTTAATTCAATACGAAGATAGCTGCATTTATCTTATTTCTTTATATATACTATACCATTGGTAATAAACATGTTAAAAACAGAAAATACATTGTGAACCAGAAGTGTATTTAATAATATCTATGTTTATTTTTTGTTTGTTTTTCAAAAGAAAAATAATATATGATATTATACATTTCGGGCATTTCCCCTAAATCTCAATTTTCGCTATTCCTTTTAACAAAAAAGTTTAATTCATTTTTGAAGTATGATGCAAACGTAAACTATACACCATTGTTCCCATTTACATGTACTTCATTTTACTACCATTTGTTAATAAGATAAATAAAATCAATAACAGACAAAAATAAAATAACCTTAGACATTGCAAGGACAAAATTTCGTTTGGTGTATTTCTAAGTTATTCACAGGCAAATCAGATCGTTAACCAGTAATGTAAAGGTCTACCGACAAATAACTCTATATCTGACCGACATGTTTATACATTGTACATTAAATTAATATCAGCCATTTTAATGCTTTTTTAATATATGATTTACATTTGGATTATTCCTTGATTAAAATTTTCTCTAAAAACCCGAAAACGTTTACAGTTTAAGGTAAAAAATTTATTTGGGTATATTTTCCAAATTATAAAAAAATGTTTTAGAAAATTTTTCTATGTCGGGTTTAAAAACAGCAAAAAAAAATTTGTAAAATTTAAAATTTAACCCATATTTTTGTAAAGAAATTTGATAATGTAGTGGTATGAAAATTTAATAAAATACAAAAGAAATGAAGTTTAAATTAATATAAAATCCAAAAAAAAAGGAAAACTTTAAACCCAATTTTAATAAAAATTAATTATATGACTTTTTAAACTAATATCATTTTTTGGGAAGGGTTTCCTCTGGGTCCCCGATTAGATGAATTTTGTGGGGGCCCAAAAAATTTAAAATTTTTTAAAAAACCTGAATTATTATTTCCAATTAAAGTATGCCCAGTAGGGGTTTTTTCAAGAATAAAAAATTTTGACATAACTTTTTTGGGAAATTTTCCCCAGAAAAATAAAATGAAAATATTATAAGTTAATTTAAACCCTTCCCAATTTAGTTACGCTTTCGGGTGATTTCAGTTTAAAAGATTTAAAAACTGTTTTGGTTTCAAAATTTCTAGATTTCGCTCTGTTTCCAATTTACCAGTAATTATGAAACCGGGAGTGGACACAATGGCGACGAAAGGAGAGGGAACGTAATGTGGTGAAATAACAAAAACGGGCCTATATGGGAACAAAGGGACAAGAGCTGCAAGGGTGAAAATTGTGGGGACAAAAATGGGAGGGGGGGTGAGAAAATACCAACTGTCAATGACAATCCAACAAGACAGACATCACAAAACATGTAAACATCCAAAACAAGAACAAAACAGACATGAAAAAAACGTGAAGGAACACAGACGGGTACCGCGTTGGAACGGTCAGTGGTAGTTTAACCACTGGGGAGTTTAAACCGGTTTAAGGTGCGCCAAACCTCACTCTTAGCCCCAATATGTGCCTAAATAACACAAAAGTGAAAATAAAATTAATTCCCGCCAAGTGATGAAATTGGTCATGGTTACATAAGCGAAATAAATAAAAAACATAAATGACTATGTAAATATGAATCAATAGGTACAGCCTAATGACCACTACCAGTACTCGATGTCTTTAAGGAAGGCAAAGCAACAAGAAAATCACCTAAAAGGCCCAACGAAGCAAGACGGAAGACGAACATTTAGACGTGCTTTCGAAATTGTCCATCATAGAGTCCCCTTCTTAGTCCGTCAGATGTTATTAAAAGAGGAAAGCGTAGCGTCCAACTGTAAAAGTGTTGAACACCAAACATGCGGTATGCCTTTAAATAATTGGGTCATAACCTCTTTTAATAAACTGTTTGATAATTTTAGTGAAATCAGCAGAACAATTACTATGACCCATGATCCTATGAAGTTTGTTAACAACATCTCCATAGAAATCAGGTTTGCTAATACCTAATCGTAAAAGAGTTTTTATTTTAAAACTAAATCTAAATTACGATGGTAAAAGTTAGTAAAATATTTTAATAATGATAATAATAATAATAATAATAATAATAATAATAATAATAATAATAACTTTATTTACCGAAGGTAACACATTAAGACATACAATGTATACAGGTTGCAGCATCTTAATATTTACAATGCGGCCTTCTAAAATAAAAAGATAAAAACACACACACAAAATGACACATATGAATCAAAGAAAATATAACATGTAAAAGAAATGATTAAATGGTTATCACAATTTTAAAATACATCTTAACACATATACTGAACATTAATACAATTCATTTTTTATCATTAAAAAGATAATACTTTCATCAATGCATCATTTTAATCTGCAATTTAAAAAGTAAAAATAACTTACAAAATTAACACTGTCAAAAACTTAAAATTATAACAGACATCCATTATTAGAAAAGATAATAAATTTAAGATAATAATAATAATAAAATTTAAATTTTATAATTTACGCAATTGATGATAGCGATAGCCTTGTTTAAGAAGCTTGTTAGTAATAAATACATTGCGTTCATTAAAATCATCAACACGACTGCACGCCTTAGCAAATCAATATATACCCCATATGAAGTAGCATGAGGTACATCTCCATCTAAATGCGGATAGTTAACAATATTAACATCAAAATCATCTCTTTTTATCGTAGATTTTAATAACTATAGTATTGTTAACGATAGAAATGTTTAAATATAAAAATGGATTTAATAACGCCTGAAAAGTTAGTCTTATTCAATTTAAGTTTACTGGGATGTAGTAGTAGTTTTAGTAACCATTTGATCGAAATAAGGATTATTCATGTTAAGGATATCATCTAGGTAGCGGGAAGTGTTACTAAATGCATGTACGAGTATTATTTCCTGATGTGAAGAAGGGGAAAGATTTCACATAAAATCCCTCTCATAGCAGTAAAGAAATAAATCAGCTATCAGGGGTGCTCAATTAGTTTCCATTGGAATATCTACATGTATTACCTGTTTCAAAACTGTATTACCAAACCTGACATAAAAGTTATCTAACAAGAGGGCCATGATGGCCCTGAGGTCGCTCACCTGTATATAGGCCCCTGGAGCGGGCCCAGTTTAAACCCCAGGGCTTTTTTTTAACAAACTTGAAAGACACCCATTAGAAAATGTTTCATGATGTTAAGTTTTTACGACACACATATAATGAAAAACAACGATCTCCCCCTTGCTCCTCCCCTTCCCGGCAGGGCCAATTTTAACCCAAGGACTTTTATTTGAACAAACTTTTTAGACATACATAAGAAGATGTTTCATCCTAAACATCTAAGCTCTAGCTCATTGGGTTATTTAAAAGAAGATTTTTTAAGATTTTACTATACACATATAGTTAAAAACAATGACACCCCTGGGGCGGGGCCAATTTTGACCCCAGGGTTTTTATTTGAAGACACTTTGTAGACACTTACTAGAAAATGTTTCATGCTTAATATCTAAACTCTAGCTATTTGGGCTTTATCAAAGAAGATTTTATTAAGTTTTTGCCATACACATACAAGGAAAATCAATGACCCCGGGGCAGGGCCAATTTTGACCACAGGGCTTTTATTTGAGCAAATTTGGTAGACACCCATTAGAACATGTTTCATGCTAAATATCTTAGCTCTAACTCTTTGATTTCTTTAAAAGAAGAATTTTTAAGTTTTTACTATATGCATATAGGGAAAATCAATGACCCCCTGGGGCGGGGCCAATTTTGACCCCAGGGCTTTTATTTGAACAAACTAGGTAGACACTCACTAGAAGATGTTTCATGCCAAATATCTAAGCTCTAGCTCTTAGGGTTTTTTAAAAGAAGATATTTAAAGTTTTTTCATTTGGTTGCCATGGCAACCATAGTTCTGCATGGAATTAAATTCTTTGAACAATTTTTGAAGGTGACCACCAAATATGATAAACAAGATCAACAAGGAAAGGCGGCGTTTAATGAACGCAACCCCCACATGACCCAGCAACAAGAACCAATGGCAAGGAGCCCAGGGGGACCCCAAACAAAAACAGGACAGGGCAAAGACAGAGCACGGACAGGTTAATCATTAAATGATAATTAATTAGTAATTGATTAGGAATTCAAAGAAAATAAAAATAGGCCCACAAAGGGGAAGGGGACAGGAGACCGTGGGAGGGGGTGGGGAGTAATCAAAGAAATAAAAACTAGAGGCAATGGGGAAGATACTTACCGTAGACGAGAAAACAACAAGGGACACAAGCAAAAGTGTCACCAAAACAGTATGAAACAACATAGATCGACATACATCTGAGGAACACAGTGGAGCGCCGCCTTGGAACGGTCAGCAGCATAATAATGACTGCTGGGGAGTTTAAACAGGTTAATGGTGCACCAAACCTCGCTCTTAGCCCCACCATGTTCCTATAAACGAGACAGTGTAAATAAAATGAATCCCCGCCAAGTGAAATTCTAACAGTTGTCATGGTTACAAAAGGTTAAATAAGTAAAACACTAAAATGATCATGTAGAAACATATAAAAGTAAACCCAATGACCATAACAAAAGTACTCAATGTCCTAAAGGAAGACAGAGCAACAAGAAAATCACCTACAAGGGCCCGACGAAGCAAGGCAGAAGACGAACATTAAGACAATTCAGTCCCAAAGGGCTTTACGAACTATCCATCATAGAGTCTCCCACTTGGTCCGTCAGATACAATCAAAAGAGGAAAGCGTAGTGTCCAACTGTAAAAGGGTTGAACACTAAACATGTAGTATGTCTTAAAATAGTAGGGTCATAACCTCTTTTAATAAAACGTTTAATGATTTTAGTAAAAACAGCAGAAAAATTACCATGACTCAAAATCTTACGAAGTTTGTAAATCACATCGCCATAAAAACCAGGCTGGGTAATCCCTTGTCGCAGAAGAGTTTTTAAATCACTATTGAATTTGGAAATTAAATCAAAGTTACGATTGTAAAATTTAGTAAAATATTTCCGTAATTTATGATAGCGGTAGCCCTGTTTTAGAAGCTTGCTGGTAATAAAAATATTCCGCTCGTTGAAATCCTTTACGTTGCTACAAGCTCTAGCGAATCTAATTAACTGGGAAACATAAACCCCGTAAGATGTTGCATGGGGTACGTCTCCATCTAAATGTGGATAATTAACTATACAAAAGTCAAAGTCATCTCTTTTATCATAGATTTTCATGTGAATAGAATTGTTGTTGATAGTAATATGAAGATCCAAAAATGATGTACTAAAATTTGAAGAGTTCGTTTTATTAAGTTGTAGTTCATGCGGATAAATGTCAGACACCATTTGATCAAAATAAGGATTATCTAAATTAAAAATATCATCAAGGTATCTGGAAGTATTATTAAATGCGACTATAACATCTTTTGTTTATCTTCAGAGAGACTCAACATAAAGTCTCTTTCATAGCAGTACAAAAACAATTCGGCGACCAGGGGTGCACAATTAGTACTCATAGGAATTCCTATGATCTGTTTAAATAGGGTATTACCAAACCTGACATAAATGTTGTCTAAAAGAAAAGAGAGTGCTCTACAAACTTCGTCACAGGTCCACATAGTATAATGTTTTACAATACCGTTAGTAAAAAAAGCTTTGTTAGAATTACATGCTAGAAAGGTAACTTTTTCCCGTGCAAAAGTTTTCTGAATTAGGGAAATTAGTTTATCATTGATTAATTTATGTGGCAAAGTTGTATAAAGTGTAGAAAAATCGTATGTACTGACAGTTGAAGCTTGAAAGTTCTTAATTTTGAATTTATCCAAGATTTCAAAGGAACATTCCTGTGAAGTTTGGATGAAATTGGCTTAGTGGTTTATGAGGAAATGTCATTTTAATAAAAGTTTACGGATGGACGGACGACGGACGGACGCCGGACGAAAAGCGATCACAAAAGCTCACCCTGTCACTTTGTGACAGGTGAGCTAATAAAAACGGAAGTGCTGTACAAACTTTGTCACCGGTCCACATTGTATATTGTTTAATGATACCATGGTATAGAAAGCTTTTTTTTAATTACAAGCAATAAACGTTATTTTTTCTCTTGCAAATGTTTTTTTTTTTAAATTAAAGATAATAATCTATAATTTATAAGTTTATGTGGCAATGTTGTATATAGGGTAGAGAAATCGTAAATACTTACAGATGAAGCTTTATAACTCTTAACTTTAAACTTATTTAATTTTTTTCATCAGTAAAGGCACAACGGAAATGATGATCTAAATTGCTTCAAAAAAATTCTTTTAGTTTATTCCATTAAAATTAAGGTTCTAATTATTTTATTTGACAAAATTGAACAAGACATGTGTTAATTTTTCTACAGGATACCTTATAATTAAGAGATATTATATTTATTATGCAAGCACTAATCGTAAACCTAGTATGCTTAAATGTTCTTTTTGGTGTGTTATGTTGAAATCCTTTCGTTTCTCGGCTGGCTGTTTCCAGATTTCAAACGAACAGTGCTTTGAAGTAACTTGATGGAACATCTTCTATATTAATTTTATGGTAATTGTTTAGCAGGAAGAACTCTTCAACTAATGAAAAGGTATTCGCACTAACAATGCATAATGGTAGCAACAATTCATTTACACATAATAATCATCTTTAGCTCAATTATATCTTTAACCTTCCATCAAAGGTTCATTGGTGCCAAAGCTAAGTCATATACCTCATAAAAATGTGTTTCTGGATGGTTTAACAAATGAAAATTATGAGAGCAGACATTAACTAAATCTAGCTAGTTGTTTAGTAAATTTATATAAATCACCTTACATGCAGAAAAAAATTTTATTTAATAAATTTTGGTTTTCGTAATTTGAGCATGCGTTTGCATTTTTTGTTGTTTCATCACACAACTAAAATTATAACAAATCATCCAACAATTAATAAACAACAGCTTAGAGGTACTTTACATACAATTAAAATATACATGATATACATTTTATCTGTAGGAATACAACATGTATGATTACAATTTCTTAGAACTAAGGATATGTTTTAATAATCGTTTTTCTACATAGTGCATTAAATTCTTTCGAAGCTATTGTCCAACAACATTGACCTGGCACTCTTGCATTTGCCCCTGTAGTCGGTATATTCCGTAAACGTTAGAATCTACTTGTAAATCGATATGACTGTAAATATCCAATTGTTAAGATGGTTTGAATTAAAAATCGTCTTAGAGCAGTTGTAAAGGAGTTAAACTTGAAAATTCAGCTGAAGAATGTAGACTGGTAGGTTCGAATCATATTTCTGCAATTTATTTTTTTCTAATTATTTTAATTTTAAAATTGCCATTCCCTCAAAACTAGTGCAAACCTTTTTGTTGTGTGTACTGTCTATGTAGTATTTTCAACAACTGCCTTTATAGCGTGCATACACTTAAGCTATATACGATTGCATAATATCACAAAGAGAACCGTTGAAATATACTGTAATAAAAATAATTGTGTATAAAACACCATCTAAAGGTATTCTAACACTAGGTGTAAGAAAAGTGGCGTTGGTAAGATATCAAACCAGAGACATTCAGATTGGAAGTCCGACATCTATACCAATTCACCACATTTCACTGATAAGTGAAGTTAGAAAATATATCGATATATTCGATAGATACTGGTCAGTGTTTATTCGAATGACCCAAACGAAAGTGAACGAAGTGCCAGGTCAATATTGTTGGACAATATCTTTAATTGATTTTTTTAATCACACGCATCTATCGCATGGTTTGATTTGTTATCAAGAAAAGATTGTTGTATTATCAGAAAACAATTTTCTAACAAATTGATTGCGTGCAGACCTCATTCCGTTTAGTTGTAATTCAGAGCAATCAAACCGTTTTTTGTTCTATTTCAAAACCAGTTACAATAGCAGTTCTCTAATTTCAAGCAACAGCTTCGGTTGAATTCGGTTTCCGAGATTATCATATTAATTAAGGTTTTCAATGTATTATTTCCCACTCATTCATTAGAGGATTTCATGTATATATATATATATAATATTTGTTTTTGTGTTTCAAGTTATATAATATGATGAAATGTACACAACTCATGAACAGAAATATATCTTTTGTCAAATATAGGTTTCATTTATTGATTAAATGGTGATGCCCGTTTTTGTTTTCAAATAATGAATCAAATATGTTAGATGAATTTAAGCAAGGGCATATACGTTCACTTGCTCTTTCTAACGTATCGGCTATGTGACATAAAGACAACAGTTGTTCAAGTTACTTTAAGAATTTCAAGTACGATAATTATGCAAACATAAAATGTGCACCTGTTTTGAAATTAAACATCCTACCACTAGTACAGTCCCTGGGGCCCTTTTGTGTGCAAAAACGGTCCATGGATAAATGTTATACCAATGTAAAGCTAAATGTTTGAAGTTTACAAAAAATTTGGGTAGACATGTCAAATCATGGTACGTTTTGAGAAATCCAAGATGGCCGCCAACATGGCCGCCAAATTATTGAAAAATGCCTAATACGCAATTTATATGATAAAATAAGTTCTTTTTTGTATTTATTTTGTTACAGGTGATGTTAAAACTTCACATCCTATTGGAACAATGTAAAAAATAGTCCTTTTCCTTTTTCTTATACATATACTCTTGTTTTCATAGAGAAACTTTGCTAAAAAAGCATGAAAAAGTATCAAAAATCGACATGGGGCTGGCATTTTTTCCTATCAGTCGAGGCATAGTGGTGAAAACGAATATTTTTACCATATTATACAAAGACCTAATCAACAACTTACTAATTGTATCCTTATTTTTATTTTTATTGTGAAAGAATGTGAATTCTGACATTTCTAAATTGGGTGGGGTACACGAAAATTGAGTCCCAATTTCTAGTGAACTGATATATAACGATTATTAAGACTAAGATTAACAAACAAGATTACATTTTAAAATGTTCTTATGTCTTTAATTTTTTAAAAGGTAGATTTTCGTTCTACCAACAACATTAATTGGTTCTGTTGCCATGGCAACACAAAGGAAAAATGAGAGAAACCCGGAAAAGTATGAGGCTTTCAGTTTTATCATTTCAAGCATGTTGTAGAAGTTAATGTCATGATTATGCATTACAGAATACAGAGTTGGATACATTTGAAACATTAAAAAAAAACATTTCAAATTTCACTACATTTACTTTCCATGAAAAAACACAAATTTGAATTAAAACATCGTTAACATTTTGCTGAACCGTTTCTGTAACAATAACAACGCTTAAAGGTTAAGAGACAAAAGATAATAATGAAATCTAATCAGAGTTATATTGCAAAATAAAATTTATCCTTGATGTTTGGCCCGATATGAGAAAAAACTTTTTAACATTCTTCATTTATTGGTCATTAAATGATAATAATAAATAACAAATAAAGCAAAAAAATCCCACAGATCAAATGTGATAAGAAGGAATAGACAATATGTCAATATGTTACGATGAAGAACGTGTTCAAGATAATGTGCCATAGATGCATCTGGAAAACCTAAATGATTGTGTTCTCATCTCAATGCAATACAAGCCCAGCTGAAATATTGTAACAGTTGGAGAAACATGGATAAAATCACCATTTTGTGTTAGACATTTGACACTTTCTTCTATTCTAAAAAATATAGAGCAGCATAAATTATAAATCCTGTGTAGATGTCTTGTTACGCAAAACAAATAGGCCATATTCCACCGTTGCCTCAAAATTCTTTATAAATTATTTTGTGACCTACAGGTCAGACCACCTAATGCTTTGTTATACGGTCAGTATGTCTTAAATGATCATCAACAAATTCCGTACTGTTCATCAAATGGCATCTTGTCTTATTACCAAAAACAACCCCTTCATTTAAACACTTAAAATAGAGAAAAACAGAATCCGTAAAACGTTGTATAGAATCTCCATTGTTTGACCTACAGTAGGGACAAACTCCAGTATACATTAAGAACAAGCTACAGAAGAATGTACACAAAACTAAAACTTGAAAGTCTCAAATTAATTATACAATATAAGTAATTCCGATATGTAAACAATATGAGTTTTGTTACCGCAGTCTCACTTAGTCCTTTAGAAATATGTGACTATTTAAGAAGATGGCGGTCTGTTTCATAATGTCATTATAAATCACGTTGAAAAGAATTTAAGAGTATGTTTATATGAAAATAGTTTTACATAGTCATATCTAGATTTGTATAATTGTTGAAATTTCATTTAATGTCGAGTATTCCTTTTTAATGTTTATAACTATGATATAAATTTGTTGATTTTAACGCATTTGAACATGTTATATATATCAGAAAGGCACTTAAAACATTTGGTGTAATGATAGATTTTGCTTTTGTTTTCGACAATTTTTATCAGTTATAAGAAAAATATGTGTTTGTAAAACTTTGGGGGCGATTTTTGTTCCACTCACACAAAAAAGTGTGTAAATTGTCGTCACGTAGTAATAAGCTATAACTGATATACAGGTAAGCATTCAAATAAAATCTCAAAGACATTGGTAATCATATCAACTGTTACAGTTTTGTTATTTTCTCATCATCAATAATTATCACTAAATCATGTGGAATAACCCGCGACGAACGTATCCCAAAATTTCATATCAGCTCTCTGTTTTAAATAAGTCATTATACAAGTGCAATCTTGAAACCATAGTTTCAATGTAATTGGAGATGAGGAAAAACATCATTTCTCAAATTGTCCGGTAGCATGTAATGCACATGAACACTAGTGTGTTCCAAATTAAGATTAAGTTCAGGACGTATTTGAATTTGGAATCAGGATGAACATATGACTTTGATTTCTTTATTTTACAAACAATTTTACTGTTTTCTTTATTTGAATAAGCCAAATTTCACTTTCTTATAGGCTTTGTAATTCTGATTTGCCTTGAAAGATGACCAGAAGGTCTCAATATTATGAAATAATGCACGGAGGGAAACATGTTAAGGTCTTCCTCAGTAATGCAGGAAAGTCGCCACAAACCCTTTTTAAAGTGTTGATGTGACGTAAAAATAGGCTATATTTGAAAGAAATTTACAGAAATTTTGTTTTGTTGTTGTTTTTTGCACAAATCGGATAACTGTATATCTTAGTCACAGAAGTTAAAAATAGAACTGACAATGCGTAATGTTTTCAAATATTCCCAGAAATAAATAAAAAGGTCAAATGTATAAAAATCTGCATTTCATGTCCCCTCCATAACTTTTAAACCTATGAATTTTGTTTAAATAGCTTGGCACAATTGATCACCATTTTGAGACGGTGTGCACATCGCAATAATTGAATTGCTACCCCAAAGATCAGGGTCACGCTTACAGTTCATATGTTAGAAAGTCTACATTTCGCGTCTGTCTCTAACTTTTAAACCTCTGAAATGTTTTTAAGATAAATTGGCAGAAATGATCAACATTATGACACCATTGGCAAAGCACAATAAGCAAGTCACAACCCTGAAGGTCAGGGTCACACTCAACGGTCCAATGTAAAAACGTTTTTTTTCATGTCCGCCTTATAACTTAATGACAATTCAAAGGTTTTAAAAATACTTAGCACAAATGATCCCCACCACGACACAATCTACAGACCTCAAAATCCAGGTCTCTGCAACCAAGGTCAAGGTTATATGTTCTCCATAAATTTTTGACTTTATGGAAGATTTGAAATAACCTGGCACAAATAATCGCCATCGTGAGACTATGTGCTTATGATATGCATGACACAACAGCAAGGTCATGGTTGGTAAAAGGTCAAGAAGTACACATTCATGTTTCTTGCAAAGCCCCGGAGTAAACTTTCTTTACACAGTGTAAATATAGGAAAAACATGAAAAAATATTCTTCTCCATAACTGCAGGACCTAGTAAAGAATACTTTAAATTTGCTTAAATCACGACCTTGTGGTCAAATTCATTTATGCCAGGGGTCACTTCAATTTACATATAGGATAAGCTAAAAAAATAACTTCTCCCAATCCGATGCCTATAGCTAATTATTTCTTTCTGTTGTAGCCTTGTATAGATCAGTACAAAATTTATTCAAATGAAAATTTAACCCACCCCTAGGGTCAACTTATTTCATATGGAGACACATGGGAAAACTTTTTAAAATCATATTTCTTTCCAAAACCAAATGCCCAGATCATAGATTTTGGGTTAAAAGCATTGTAAAAAAAAACCATAATTTATTTTTCAAATCTTGACAATCTGGTCAAAGTTGACCTAACCCCAGGAGTCATTTTACTTTGTGTTATAAAGAAAATGTTCTCAAAACTTTCTTCTCCATAAATAAAATGCTTTGATATTCAAGTGTGACGCATTCATTCTATGACCATATCAATTTATGTCACGATAAATCATATAATAGTAATAATACATAACTACTAAGCTTGGTAAAGTCATGATCCGTTTGATTATAATTACCTTTCCCAAGGATCAATTGATTTACATAAGATAGTCTGACTTATATATAAAATCCTTTATAAACTCATCTTTTTAACCCCATTGTTTAGAGAATGTGAAACAATTTCTAGAAGACTTTTACCATGTTTCTTCAAATCATGAAAGGGCCGGGTCTGTGTTATACGCCAATTTCAATACTTCTTTTTTGATAGCTCGAAGGCTGGTTAAACTATCTGACTTTCATGGATAAATAACCAGAAGAGTAATGACCAATTTCTACTAAGCTACGGTACTAACTTTTTTGACAGACAAATGACCGTAAAACTCAATGTCCGAGATCAATTGTTGTCTGTAGATCAAGAGACGCCTGGATTTCACATCCGGCACTCTCCGTAAAGTGCTACGTTTGCAGGCATCAAATAATGATCATGAGTCTGGATTAAAACAATAGCCGGTTGAACCGGGTGATGCTCCCCGACTAGGTTTTGGACACACTCCTGGCGACTATATGCTCCCACATAATTTTTCGGGGAGCATAAAAATGGCCCTGCCTAGATGTCGATTTTTATATAATAAACTCTTTAAGTCAGAAACCACAATGCAAGACCATTGTCTTGTGTTCCTCTTTGATTGTTCAAATCATGTCCCACTGGTATAAGGACTGACCTAGAATTTAAGACCTTGTGACCTACTTTCTTGTTTTTTGAAGCTAAAGAAATTTGGATAACAGATAAAATATATCATGCCAGCTGACCTTAATCTGTTCTAGTGATCTCTTTGTATTTTGATTGTAAAATTTCAGACGCAGAATTATACACTGAGATCAGTTGACCTAGAATTTTATCTAATGCCAGTTAGAATTTCATAATACAAGCTACAACCAAAAAGTTTGAACTCAACAATATTCGATTGTCATTAACACTTGATATTGGTTGACCTAGAATTTGAACCAGTCACCCATTTATTTCTCGTTTTAGCTGCAAAGTCTTAAATGTTTACCCTATGTACAGTTTTAAACATTTGATAATGTTTATATACATTTCTACATAAGACTGCATTTTACTTACTATTATCACCATTAATTATCCTTTCCAAACATAACAACATTCACATTTGACATGACCTTTATCTATGTATAGCAGTTTGAAAGATGCAAATTCTTGTGTCTGTATTTCTTACCATCCTTTACTGGTTTTAGATTATCATTATTGTTTAATAGGTTTACTTAATTAATGTTGTACATTATGTCTTATATATATATATATATGATTATGTTTTACCGGATTTATGTAAAGCACTCTTGAACATTTATTATTTATGAAAAGAGTGCTATAGAAATGTGGTATATAATAATAATAATAATAATAATAAATAAATTTATTCATCTAATTTCAAGATATGGCCTGTTATCTGTGTTGATAATTTGCTAGAATTAAATGTGACTTCTTTTAATGTTACTTTTTTTTCAATTTGTTACCATGGCATAATGCACAGATTATTTATCTATAAGTTTGTGTCATTCTTAACAACATGCTTAAAATGCTAAAAGTTGAAAATGTCATACGTTTCAGGTGTGTCTTTCATTTTACTTCCCCGTTGCCATGGCAACAGAACATGTTTAATATTGATAAACAAAATATCAGTCTAAGTTTCTTAATTATTTATAACTTTAGGTACATGCCAAAGTGCAATACATGTTGACTATTCATAGTTTAAATTATCATAACAAACCAGTTAACAAAATACTGAGACTTAGTTTTCGTTACCCCACCCACTTTAAGAATATCAGAATCCACATTCTTTTACAATAAAAATAAAAAATAAGGGTGATATTAGTATGATCTTGTTCAAGTCTTTGTAGTATATGGTAAAAATATTCATTTACACCGCTATGCCTTAGCTGGTAGGAAAAAATGTCAGCCCCATATCAATTTTTTATAATTTTTTCATGCATTTTTTAGCAAATTTATCTATGAAATTCAGAGAATATGAAAAAATAATGGAAATGCCTCCATTTTCATATTGTTCCAATAGGATGTGAAGTTTTAACATCACCAGTACCAAAATAAATACAAAAAAGAACTAATTTTATCATAATAATTGCGTAATAGCCATTTTTCAATAATTTGGCGGCCATCTTGGCGGCCATCTTGGATTTCTCAAAACGTACCATGATTTGACATGTCTACCCAAAATTTTTGTAAAATTCAAACATTTAGCTTTACATTGGTATAACATTTATCTATGGACCTTTTTTGCACACAAAAGGTCCTCAGGGACTGTACTACACCGAAAAAACTTCAATTCGTAATATTGTGAGATAACTATTTAGATGCAGTAGCACTTATATTAATGTCTTTATATATTGTAAAACAACTATTTGAAATAATTTTAAGATCAATAAAGAGAGATAAAACAATAAAAAAACGTACAAAAGCTTTGAATATTATTTATTATTTGGTCTTACAATACTTTCATTATATGATTATACTTGCCACCGTCCCATAAATAAACCAGGAACCTAGTTATCAAGAAATATTTTGAATACAATATTTCTCATATCATATGTAAGTTGCTTAATTAGTTTCAAGTCAAGAAAGGTTTTTTTTTATATATTGTATTAGTCTAAATAGTACCATGTTAAATTAATTAAAGACTTGCATATCAGATACTAATTCATGTATAATCACACAATAGTTCAAAAGTTCTTGTAAATACGTAGGGGGTGACAGTCTATGTACAACTACATTCCATTTGGCTCAATCATTTCTTACGAGATTATAAATTATTTCAAGACAGTTATCTATGTTTTATTCCAACAGTCATTATTAATGTAATAATATGTTGATATTTGACACTCACGCACACGAATGATAAGATTGTTATATTATTACATTGACGAACTTTGTGGAAAGGGTGAAACACCGACTGACAAATACAAAAAAAGACTTAAGCCATAGAAAACAACTGGGTAGAAATAAAAAGTACAGCAAATAAAAGTATTCCAAAAGAGAAAGACTTTTAACAAAGTATGCACATTATGAGTAATGATTCGGAATTAATACACCTTACTATTGTCTTATTTTGTAAAAACTTTAAAAAAATATTTACTGTATTTGCAATTAAGCACACTTGTTTTGTGTACGCACAAAATTTCAACTCTCAAATTCATCAAATGACACACAACAAACACTGACTGCTTCACGAGGATATAGCATCTACAAAAAAAGAACAAGATATTTATATTTGAAGAATTGAGTTAGTCACACTGTGAAAATGCCTTGAAGGTAAACTCTTCGTTCTTCGTATTTAATTCTAGTACTTAAATTTCCTACTAGTAAGTCTAAAATAAGCCTTTTGTTCTGCACGTTTAAGCATTTTCGTTCAGAACTATACTGATTGACATACCAGTCTATAATAAATTCATGTTCTGTTTCTTAAGGACTTACCGTTGACATTTATTCATGCTGAAATAAAGATTAAAATATAGTTTATTTCTGTCAGAATATAGTGTTAAAAGCTACATTATACATGTATAATATATTTCAGATGGTCCGTTCTATTCTATGTCATGGTTTATAGTGGCAATATAAGGTAAAAATTGGAAGCAACTCCAGGGTTAAAAAATGATGTCATTTCCTATTGCTGTATTTAGTCAAAACCTAACGTAAGAATTAACACATAATTATATTTCCATTTATCCATTTTTCGATTATTGATGAAGAATATCGTTTAACAAACAACAATACAAAATAGAAATAAAACACAAATATTGTAGAATATGCATTTTTCCTTAAATTCTAATCTGGAAAAATTTAAAGCATATCTATAAAGCTGTGAAAAAATAACAATCAAACTCCGCAGTGAATGAAAATGAACAAAACAAAAGCACATGTTCAACCATTGGATAAAAAAATCTGTATAAATCAATTGAAATACAAAGTTATACAACAATTTCAGCCACGATCTTACTATTATCCTTTTTTGGGGGAGGGTGCGGGTGCAGAATGAGCGCATTTAACATTTTGCTAATATTTGTTAAGAAGGAGGTGCAATTATTTAAAATATATGTTAGAGCATTGTGTAATGAAAGCCTTTGCAAGACACGCCTTGTTACAAAACTACAAAGCCTATGAAATATTATATTATTTAAAACTCTACCGAGATCAATGAAAAATGAGTGAATGTGCCCGATTTATGTAACATATTGATTTTATTATTGATAAATCATTACAAGCATTTTGGTCATCATTTTCTCTGCTATATTGATCAAAATGTTGTAATCGCTGTCTCTCATTGAGATGAATTCGACATAGCCGTTTATAACATAAGATAATTATTACCTACAAAAATCTGGAAGCATAAAAACTTTCTGAAACAGAACTTATTAGATGTATCGAAATAGGAAAAAGCGAATGTCCCTCGCTTTCCAAAGAAAGCATTTTCTCGAGTCATGTATCATTTCTTTTTAAGCGAGGTTGTAATATTTCAAATTCAAATTGAGTGTAGTACATCGGTTAAACTAAAAAAATGTTAATTTGCATTAACAAATTTGTACCCTCAATCGTCGAAAATTATTTCAACTGCAATGGAAAGATTATGATAGTATATTTGTTAGGAATAACATATTACTTCTAATTGAAAACACGCTTTGTATTAATTATGTGCAACTTTAATTCATTGGATTATATTACGAATTTAGAATATTCTTGTTATTAGACAAAGTTTTTGTGTATTCATTATTAATATAATTCCAACATAAATTTTACATTAAGCTTAGATTATCAAATGTGCTTATTTTTGAAATAGTCCATGTAAAATTTACAAAATTGTTGAGTATTAGTTCATGTTGGTTAATGAATAGATGAAGAAATTATATTTAAAAAAAGGATATTTATAAGCATTTACATGCATCCTCTCGTTAGTACATATATCTAGAGTAATCGATGTATCTCTGTTTCCTCTGTGATAATAACACGCATGACTAGAAGTCTCATATTTTCTTCAATGAATTTGTGTCTTAATATAATTTTTTGCAGCATATTTCTTTCTTTCTGTTTTGTTGATATTTTGTTTTCTTGCTGACGACCGGATGTTTACTTACGTACAGACTTGTTTATAAAGCATTTTGGAATGAAAACAAGATGTATAAAAACATCTTAAATATGTTTTCAAATTTCTATATGTGTTTAGATTTTCATCATAAGTACTGCGCAGAAAGTCTTTGTTATGTACAGAAACCGTTTTACCTTAAGTAAATCAGGATATATATGTAGCAAGTCATTTACCTTGTATTTTACAATGACGATAATAAGTTCCAAGCTAGCTGATTTGAGTACAAACAGATGTCTACTATCATCTATTTTAGAGAATACCGCAAACGTTATTTACTTTTACAACTGCATTCTCATTGCTTATCTTCCCGGTGGTTAGCACAAAAATGAAGACTGTTTTTGTCAGTTTGTTGTTGGAATAATAACGTTTATTTCAAAATTATAATCTATGAAATGTTTCTTTGGTTTCGGAAATCTGCCTAACAAAACAAGCAATATTCACTATAAATAACCAACATGAAGAAAGGAAATAAATCGTCTCCATGATAGGAACGATTGACGTACTGGAAATAAGCAATGCCTAAAATAATAGATGCGTAGACGTGCGTTTAAGCAAACTTAACCCATTACTTCATATACACGCCTTTTAACGCCTTTTTCACCCCCCCCCCCCCTTTTGTGGTCTCAAATGGTGAAAACATGCATTATTTAGGCCCTTAACACTTGTTTTTGTTTGAGAAATGTTGTTAAAAAAAGTGACCACTTTTTCGGCGCGGCCCCCCAACCAAAAGATACATCAGGGGGTTGCCAGAAGGGGGATGTGCCCCCTTCTGTTTGGGGGTTTGAAGGGGGGCGGAGTCCCCTCATCGCCAAGAAAATTTTGGACTTGTGAGAGGCTATAAATGACCCCAGATTGATCATAAGGTAACGTGTAACCAACGCTGAAAAGCATTTGACTCTATCTCAATCCATTGAGAAGTTGCAGCACTTTGAAATCAATTATGATGGAAAAAATCAACGCAAAATAGTGATTTTTGGCAATTTTGAGATGTCCCCTCGTTGCCATGGTAACAGAAAATTTAAGCCTGAGCATGTTGTTGCAAGGGCAATGGTCCAGTCAACATTTGTGCCAAGTTTGATTAGTGTTGAAGCAGTTTTTATAGTATTATAGCAATTTGAACTTGTAACGGGAGACTTTTCAATGAAAACAGCCATTTTTCACAAAATGCTCATGAAGTAATGGGTTAAAGATAGGAAGAAAGCAAAATACGAGTATATCAGCTGGAGTTACTGGAACCGCATAAATTTGTTTCAGATGACTGTCAAGAAAAAATAAACATAACACTTTTGTTATAAACCATTTGTATAACAAAAATACCTGCTGCAATTAGTTTGAGTTTAAACCTTAATCTCTTATAATTTATGTTTGAAATGAACTTCCGATCTATTTAAAACAATTGTGTATCATTTAAATACAGTAATAGAAGATCTTAAATTAATTTCAGTTATTGACGATGAATGTGTCATTTCTGTTTTCAAACAAAGGCTGAAACATACATCTTTCGAGTTAACACTTGCCTTCCAGTATATTTCATTTTTCAAATTACATGGTTTTCAAGTGAATTACAACAATTTACAGAAGTCTTTGAGCGATTTCATTCACCTAAAGAAATCGTCCATTTGATGAAAATGAATTGATATTTTTGGCATAGATTGTATTTGTTTTACGTTACACCGGTACAATTCTAACATTCTCTACATAGATTCTAATTAATCTTGTTACTTGCTAACATGCATATCGTGTATTATTGTCTTATGCTGTGATGTAGAGATTACAGGTGGAATTTAATTATCCGACGAGAAATTTGGCATATAACTTGTTTGATAAACTGTATGCATCATTAAAAAATGCACATTTTACTCCTGTTTCCCTTTTTACATTGAATAAAAGAATGGTTTCTTTCTTTTTAGTTAGCAGGTTCTTGTGTATCGGGATCAGAGTGCTATTCAATTAGCAAGAAGTTGAGGTTTATTTTTTCTATCCCGGTGCGCTTTCGTGCCTGACAATCTACGTAGCAAATTAACGGAGGGTATACTCAGATATAAGTCTGAAGATATAACGCGATTGGATACATATACTTGGACTTTATTACGCCTTAAATTTGTATTTACTTTTTTGTGATATCTAGAGTATCGTTGTAGGAACTACGAGTAGGTTGATCTAAGGCAGTTAACTTTTTAACTGCATTTTCTTACATATTATCTGACTGCAGTTCTTCAATTTTGCTACTTCTACCATACTTTCTGGTTCACAACAGACATAAATATGCTTGTCATGTTTGGAGACTTGAACTGAAATAAAATAATGCAAATCGTATGTCCTATTTATTATTCATCGGATTTTAATGCGTTCACTTTTGAATGGCTCTCCTCTGAAATGAAGTATGAGCTCGGATTATTTGCAGCCGAGTCTTATATGATTTTGAACAAGACGCCTGATTTAATGCGGAATGACACGATCTATTTTGCGAGTTGTCAATAATGTACATGTACATAAAAACATTTTTCACATACATCAGCATTAGATATTTCAAATGTCTTGTTTTGTTGCATTACATATTTTATTAACATTTTCTTGGCACAGTATAAAAAGAGTACTACTAGTAATGGAATTACATGTCGTAACGCTTCCTCTTTAGTTTCAACAACTGCGTATACCTAAACACACATTCGTTCCAGCAGCATTGTATTCGGTATACAGTGCACAGCTGTCCGTCCATTTATTCGCAGCCATTTTACACGAGCTTAACACTTCATTTGTGTTCTTTTCGTGTCAATCAAATTTATCTACATTAAGAAAGTAGCAATTAAATACTTAGTGTGGAAGGCAATCAATGGTCCAAAATTTACTTGTTGGTTTGTCTGCTTTAAAGTACTTAATATTTTATAAATGGAATATTCATAATTAATGAACACGTACATAACGGAATTGTAGAAAGTTGAGATCCCTTGAGAAAAATTGAACAAAACCAAATTGTTAAGTTTAACTGTGTCAATGTATTAAAGATGTAAACGTGCAACTTGTCCCACTCCTCTAGCACTGACGTATAGCGGTATTTAATCCTCAAAGCTAAAACTATCGGAATCAATGCTCCAGAAGGAGAAGGATAATATCAACTAAACTGAGATGAAGGACGGGCAACTTTTTTCACAAATACTTAATGTAGATACATTATCTTATATTGCATATTGTTGGCCTATTATTCACACTTCAGAAACGTTTCATTGAGGGAGAAGTAATTTTTACGAAATCATGAAAACAAAAGGTGATCTATGATCATCATTTTATATTCATCAATTCCAAAAGAATGGTATGCTACAGACATGACAAGGTCTGTTCGTGGTCTTATACCGTTTATCCCGGTGCTAGGTGGCTTAAGAGCTGTTTCATTATCCCTCATGAATAGAATCAAATAAACCCTGTCTACATTTTTTTTTTTGGGGGGGGGGGGGGGTTTCCTTGCTTCCGTGTGATCAACCCTTTTAGCAGATTTTTGACGATGTTACAGAGACTGTTTGCATCTTTATAAGTGCTTTTTTCCTTTTTTCTCGTCGAATTCATCGTCATAAAAATAAAAAATAAATTTTTTTGATTTAGTAATTTTCTGTATTAAAAATTGTATTTAAATGAACGAGAACTGTAGCTCTGAAACGGTTTTTAACTTCATGAATTAAATGTTTAATAATTATCAATCATGTTAAAATGAAAACAAAACAAAGTATGCGCCACTCACATAGGTCTGTGTTGTGGAAATATGATAGAATATTAACACCGTGCGAAAACATCATTGGCAACATTGTTGTGTTAAGATGTAAAATGATGTTCATATATGATAAACATGTTACCTCTTCTAACGATAAGTAAATGAGTAACATAAAATGAAAACATCTTTATGTTTGCGTTTCAATGTTAATGAACTATTTTATGTTTGAACTTTTATTGATATAAGAACGCCAACATCGTTTTCAGTCTGTATATTAGTTGCTTACTTTCCAGCTTCCCTTCAAAAGTATGAGATCAAAGAAGAATGAAAATTATTGGCGAAAAAGCAGCAGTGAAATAGGACTAAACTGCAATTTTGAATGTTAAACTGTAATCACATAAGTAGTCCCCTACCGGTTTAACCGGAGGGGACTTTAGGTTTACCCTCCGTCCGTCTGTCCGTCCGTCCGTCCGTCTGTCCGTCCGTCAGTCCGTCCGTCCACAAAACTAGATCCCGCGATAATATGAAAATATGGCAAATTTAACACATAAACTGGATCCAGTGATAACTCAAAAAGTACTGAAAATATTTTTATGAAACTTAAAATATGGGTAGATGGCAGTCTGGAGATTATGCACAACTTTTTATTTTCTTCCTATTTTGAAAATTCTGGTTGCTATGGCAACAAATAGCCTGAATTTCAAGATTTCTAACTTAAATTTTTCAGCTTTTTAGTCCCCTACCGGTTTAACCGGAGGGGACTTTAGGTTTACCCTCCGTCCGTCTGTCCGTCTGTCTGTCTGTCTGTCCGTCCGTCTGTCAGTCTGTCAGTCCGTCAGTCCGTCCGTCCACAAAACTGGATCCCGCGATAACGCAAAAAGTACTGAAAATATTTTTATGAAACTTGATATATGGATAGATGGCAGTATGGAGATTATGCACGTCTTTTTTTTTTCTTCCTATGTTGAAAATTCTGGTTGCTATGGCAACAAATAGTCTGAAAATATGGCAAATTTTACACATAAACTGGATCCAGTGATAACTCAAAAAGTACTGAAAATATTTTTATGAAACTTGAAATATGGGTAGATGGCAGTCTTGAGATTATGCACATCTTTTTCTTTTCTTCCTATGTTGAAAATTCTGGTTGCTATGGCAACAAATAGCCTGAATTTCAAGATTTCTTATTTAAATTTTTCAGCTTTTTCACTATATGTTCTTTATTTCTTAAGGTGTTTACTTCAAACTTTAAATATAAGTTCCTGGTCATCAACCACATCATATGTGACAAGGTTTATAACTCTAGCACAAAAAATATCAATATTACCTCCCTTGAACTAAGATTTTTTAGGGGAAAAAATGTTGTCTTTTTTAAATAACTTCTTTATTTCCTAATGTATCTACTTCAAACTTCATGTATATGTTTCTTATTATCACTCGACATTTTTGAGAAGGTTAAATACTCTAGCAAGACTATTTCCAGAATTATGGCCCCCTTGAACTTAGATTTTTTTCGAGAAACTGGTATTTTCACTCCAACTTCTTCATTCCTTATAGGATTTACTTTAAAATCCCACATCGTAATAATATGACAAGGTTGTATAAACATAATTCCCTTACTAAGCATGGAAACTTAACACATTACTGTGATATAGACAAACTTATTTTATTATGTTTTGTGGTCGATATTTTCAAATACAGACTTCATCCTCAAATTCATTATAAATGGCAATACACAGGAGTGTATGACAATTAAAGAACTTTTTGAGGGACCGGTAGGGGACTACTGTATTGCCCGCAATACTATCAAATGCTTGTTCACTATAAGTTCTTTATTTCTTAAGGTGTTTACATCAAACTTTAAATATAAGTTTATGGTCAGCAACCACATCATACGTGACAAGGTTTACAACTCTAGCACAAAGATTATCAGTATTACCTCCCTTGAACTTAGAAATTTTATGAAAAAAAATGTTGTCTTTTTTTAAAGAACTTCTTTATTTCCTAATGTATCTACTTCAAACTTCATATATATGTTTCTTATTATCACTCAACATTTTTGAGAAGTTAAATACTCTAGCAAGACTATTTCCAAAATTATGTCCCCCTTGAACTTAGATTTTTTTCGAGAAATTGGTACTTTTCACTCCAACTTTTTCATTCCTTATAGAATTTACTTTAAAATCCCACATGGTAATAATATGACAAGGTTGAATAAACATAATTTCCTTACTAGGCAGGGAAACTTAACACATTACTGTGATATAGACAAACTTAGAACTCATAAGATTTTAGTACATTCATGTCATTCATTCACTGGTAAAATTGAATGGCCAATGGCCCATCAGAATATTGCTGGGGTTCTAACCGGTAGGGGACTTATGGATTGCTTGCAATATTATGATAATTGCTTGTTTAACATGGATTAAGGAAATGTTTGACATCTAACTTCTACAAAGCTTGAATGTTTTACACAGACTTTCCTTTTATAAAATGTGCTCTTACTGTACTGTCGTTTTTTTGTATTCAACAAGAATCAATTAACCTTGTAACAGTTGTCAACATATACATCAACATTCTGATATATGCAAAAGGCAATTTGTGCTTAAGGTTATAACAAAACCATTCAAATATGCAGCATGTGGTTAGATTTTAAAAGCATATGTTTTCGACTATGAGTCTTTAACGATTTTGCTATGAGCTCAAACAAACAAATATATGGGCTTATATTAGGTTTACTATTGCTGAAATTCATCTCGATTTGAAGTAATTTTATATCTATTAAGTAATACGCTTTTTTTAGAAATATGTATAGTTTAAACTGTCACTATTAAATAAAACAGGTATTGGCTGGTTTTCAGTAAAGAACGTATTAAACGTAATGTTTATCTTTATCTTATTAAATGAAAGAAAACATTGCCAGATATTAAAAAAATAGTTCTGCATGAATTCAAACAGATACATGACGTAGTTTCATAAACACCGTATGCTCAATAAACACAGGGACGGAAGGATACTGTTTGCGTCCAAACTTTAATTTCAACACACACATTGTTCTAATGATGCATACCAAAAATAAATGATACATTTTATACTTCCGATAATGTTAACCACATGTTAAATCCAATACTGGATGGGCGGATAAGGCAAATGCTTTTCATTTCTAAATTATATCAGTTTAGGGTAAGGAAGTGATTTTTAAAGAAATACAAAGTTCTCTTGATAATTTCTCTGTATTATTCTGTTTAAGCGACAATCTCATAACACTAAAGTTCCAAGTTTAATTTCTTTGCTAAATTTCTATTTTTAGGTAAGTGATAACTGGTTAACTAGTCACGTAACTAGTTAATCACTTGAAAAACTAGTTAGTTATGTAGTTAACTAGTTACGTTAGTTAATCACTTACCATTTATGCAAAATATTGCTAGCTGGTAACTTGTTAACTAGTAACGTAACTAGTTAACCTCTCAATTAACTAGTTAGTTATATGGTTATCTGGTGGCAGAAATATGCCATTATAGTTTATTATAAAATGATTTTCGATTTAATGAAGCACATAAATTGAAACATTAATTAACTTTTTATAGTAATAAAGACTAGAGACAACTGAACAAAAACAAAAGAAATGGTCAACATGAGTTTGAATCAGACACAACAATTAGAGAGACGCAACATTAAGAAGTAAGTTTTTATTCTTTTATCATTATAACTATTTTATTATACTCTTTATCTCTTGAAATTGGCAGCCAGATTAAAAATATCACAGGAATATTCATATTGTTAACAAACAAAATTAATTATCTTATAAATAGAACAACCGCATGTTTCAACATGTGTTAAAAATATTTTCCCAATTAATGTCATGTTTGTGTTCTTGCTTCAATCATGCCTGTAACCTTTATAAACCAAAAATATGCAAATTATTTTTGACTGCTTATTAGTTTCTAAAAGTGAACATTGTTCTTAAAAGGGTCTAAAACCATCAGGTAGTTTTACATCTTCTTCTCTTATCAGATTTAAACTTGAATAAATATATTCGTTTGAACGAATGCAAGTCATAATGCAGTACTTTCATAAATATGCACTCTTAAATTGTTTAAATGTACTTGCTTCAAACATTCGAGTATTTTTTTTTTCAATTCCAAGAAGTGTTAACTAAAAATAACATTGAATGTAATAACTCAAAGTGTAACGTTTTATCCCCTTAAAAGAACAGCATATTGACAAACGCTGAACATATGTTGTAAGATTCTTCAGAATTAGTTTCATATTGATGATTAATAACTCGAGAAACATATTTTCAAGTGCAATATGTTTTGTTGCAAATCTATAAGTGCATAGGCTTTTAATTCGTTTTTTGCTTCTTGACTTTAAATCAATTCTTTGTTTCAGAAACTTTTTTTTATCAGAAAAAAGAAACGGGTTATTAAGTGATAATTTTTTCTACTGATAAATACTTTGAATGTTTTGTTTATTCGGTTTCTGCTTGAAATAATCGACAAAGGATATGGCATCTGATAGCTTCCTCTATAAGTTAAGTTGGAAAGTGGCTGGTTGACTTTAGGGATTCTGTTCTCTATTTTACAGAAACGGAGTGACTTATAAAGCCAACAACACAAACAAACATTTGTTAATTTAGAATTTATACCTTGCTTTAAAATTAAAGTATTTCAACTATATTTCTCAAATCACAGTTACTTAGAAAGACCTATCATGCTTTGTTGTATGAAGAAAGTAATAAATTCTCACAAAGTGCATTAACTATTAACGAAGCTATGTTTCTAAATCATTGATTTTAATCACAGCAAGTGCATTTGTCACATGAATTGATTTGATGTCAGAAGAGGCAATTTATGTTCGGTGAAACGCATTGCCAAATGACATATAAATTAATTGTATAAAGAATTGTATAAAGAATGTTTTGATCCCTGCTGCATTTCATTTCAAATCACATTCATACCATGCTCTCAGTATTATTATGTAAGTATAGTTAAAACATAGTATTTGTCTCTCAATTTTCCTATCATTATCATATACAAACATGCTAGGTTTTTTTCTATTATTTTAGGAGACAGATATATTAATAATTATACAAATGTATTTAATTAACTTTCTCTTGCAATTTATAAATCATGTCTTAATGTTATTTCATATTCAACGGTTTGAAAAAGATATCCAGATGCTTATAGTAAAATAAACTTAAAGTTAACAACAATGAATTTATTTGATATCACAAGGAACAAACCAAATTTTATATCATGAGGTATCATATGTTCTCAACACGGAAGCATTACAAGATAGAAATATTTAGCTTTGTTATGTTTGCCCCGGTTGAGATAATGCATGAGGCAGAATCTATCAATTGGAAAGTAATGTTATATGATAAAACAAATGCATTGCAGAAACTATATCACAAAAGCGTTTAAAAAACATATTTGTCATGTTTAACATTACTGTCCCAGAGGCTTTATTATAAAAATGCGCGCCATAAAAATTTATTGCTTTTTTATGGACACATTAACTTGATTTGAGTTTCTTAATTGAATTTTGTCAATGAAGGAATATTTGTAATTGATATTAAAAGGCAGAGTTTCATAAAAACAAACGTAATTACATTTAAAGCAAAACATAATGCTTGATGCTACTATAATGAGAAAATGTTGTTACGATTAAGGAAATAATAAAATAAAAATGGTGTTTTTTTCCCATTTGAACGGATTAAATGCTTGATTTATTTTCCCAACCGAAATCTGTGTCACGTTATCAGCATCATCATTTATGATTTGTACCTTCATTATTTCGAATCTTGAAAATGAACAAAACATATTGATAATAGTAGATTTTATTATCCATACCTAAGTAGATGATTTTATACAATTCCTCAGACTTTTAGGTATTTCCTTATGTTAACAAAATAGCCAATTTACCTCCGCAATAAGGCATCTCCCCGCTGCGAAATTTATCTTGTGTCATTTATTTGCATTATTGTCAGCATACCAAACGCCATCTTGAAACTATACATAATTTTATAAATAGATTACAGTTAGAACGTATTATGTAATGTTTGAAAAACCGGGACATACTCTGGTACTAAATGTATCATACTGTGACATATTCGAGCACTCTTATATTGATCATTTGAGTAATATAAAAAGTCTGGAAATGAATGACAATCTATTCAAGTGTAGAATGAATTATTACAAGAAGAGTTAGTACATGTAAACAGAAATGTTTTTGAACATAACTTACTAAAAAGCCACATGTTAAAAAAAAACATTATTATTCAGTGTAAATATGAATACTGCTTGAAATTAAACACGAAACAGTATTATGGTATATGTCAAGTCATTAAAGTTATCTATCCTGTTAGAATGTACATTTATAAATTGTTTACGTCAAAGATTATAACATGGTGCAAATTGACAGCAGATGGCTTAACGATAATTGGAAATGAATTTGTTCTTTCAAAGGAAACTTTCAACGTACAGAAAAAGCACATTGCAAATTAAACAATTGACAAGTGTATTTGACTTTGCACTTCTTGTTGTAAATACATATTAAGATATTAATGTGAACATCAAAAGATAAGCAGGGAAAACTTTTACGGTTTGCGGTAGATCTTTTAGACTGATAAAGTTGCATCACCGGAATACTTGTCGAGTTATGTGCCTATCCAAAAGATACAGGTGTGGCAAATAACAAAATATATACACGTACTTACAAATAAGATTGATCTCTATATCTCCTGTTACAACTGAGGTTTAACTAATGATGGAAATCAAATCATTATTATCTCATTAAAACTTTGATATTACCCAGGCAATCATATGGATCGCCATTATCTCATTAAATTCTATTTCATAAAATAGTACATTTTTTTCATCAAAATTACAAAATGCTTGTTTACGTCATTTTATGTGAATCTCAAATCTGACAAAATTATAAATGGTATAATTATGTTTTTATCTCTATATGTAGATTAAAAGGTCGTGGAAGTTGTTGTTTTGTAAATGATTATCTGTTTTACTATAGTTTTTCAAAAGCACATTAAGCCTCAGAAATAAATACATTTTCATTTAAATAGAATTGACACAGTCATGTTGAACGATGTTGTAATAATCGATTTAGAACACTTTAGGTTTTTAAAATGCTTCTTCTTATCACATGAAGAAAATAGCGCTGAACGTAGAATAGTTCGTTATAAAGATACAAAAATGTAAACAAAGTGGTATTTTTGACTCCAATACAAAATACAATTATATCACTTTATTTTCTAAAAATGCAAATTAAGAAAGCATTTGTTCAGCTATATGGCTAATGAGTAACCCTTTGAAAACTGTAACCAGATACATTTTTTGCAACGACAGATTTTGCAAAAATAAAATTAACAGCATTTTTAGACTCTTTAAGTAACTTTTAAGTAAAACAAAACTAGATATTGCATCACGAGTACTTTTAATCATTTCACAAAAAAAGAAGTCTATGTGTGGTAGAATCATTTTATCGGTAAAAAACTATATAATCTGATCCCAAAACCTTCTGATACAGTAGTTTTACTGATAGTATATGGATTATAAATAAGCAGACATCAGATATGTCAGATTTCTGTGAGATTCCTGTCTAATATGACAACAATTAAATTGAACAAAAATTTCTTATTTGCAAAAAGTCACTTTGATTACGTTTGTGGTTGTTTACTTCATGTATGCCGATATTTCGTTTTGAAATAGAGAAAAATAAAATACCTTAAGAACGCAGAAAAAAAAAAAAATAACAAAATTAAAAATGCTAAAGGCTCGGTTTGATTAATCCTGTTCATTTACAGTACTGGAATGTGCAAGCTACCGTCCAAGTGTCCCGTAGCACTGACTTAGGCTGAATTCTACATTTTAGTATAGAAATGGTGAAATTTTCATTTGAATCTTTAGTGCAGTATCAACTATATTTAAAACTTTGAAATTTACAGATAACTGAAGTTTATCAATATAAAAAAATGTTTTGAAATACGTTTAATCTTGAATACATACTAACATATGCATTATGGAAGAACATCAATGAAAAGACCAAACTTGAAAGAAAACAAAGACAACAAAAAATCTGATTTTTCAAAAAACCTCTTAAGTAGAAATGTAAACCCGACTAAAACTCATAGCTCTGAACTTACATGTATAATCAGTGGCCAATAAAGGTTAAAAAATATACTTGTGCTTGTCAGATTGGAAGAAGTGAGTGCTCCTTTTATGTGTTTGTTAATGACGTGATTTTATCATTATTTGTACACACAAAAAGGGAATGTAAAGTAAGAACAGGAAATGATTGAAGATTAAATTTAAGTTTACACTTTTGTCAGACAGCAACTGCAGAAAAAGAAATTAAAGCATTTTAATCCTATTTAAGACAACTGTACAAACGATTGTCTGGTAGAAGGTCTAAATCTTTTGTAACAGTCTCAAAGATCAAATATAAGAATATTTGTACTGACGAAAATTACCTCAACAAAGCAGACTCGACGACAATTAAAAGAATATTGTACATGTAATTGTTGATAATAAGCTTTTTTCTTTTCACGGTTCTAAAGATTGGTAAAAAAGAAATGCAATTTACTGTTTTCATCATTCATTGTCAGTAAATGTTAAATAAAAATATAAATAAAACACATGCATTTAAGTTCTGACTTGCTTGCAATATATAGTTAGGTTTACATATACATCGTTCATATCAATCTGATAGTAAGGTACCTGAGAAATTAGGAAAAAGTTTGTTTCTTCTTATTTAGTTTTAAAGTTCAAATCTACTGCTAGCTATATAGAAGCATATTTTCAAATCAACTTTGTAAAGAAAAAATGATATGAATGTTTTCTTTTGTATCTAGGCTTTATATATTTAGTACTAAAATAGTAATATTGTTTTAAACAATCGAAAACATACAAATACTGAAAAATGAGTGATCCCTCGGAATGAAATTTAGTTTATGAATGGCATCATGGAAAGATGTGCGCGTTTACCTTCATAAATTAATTCATTAATTTCTGTTTTCTATTGATTCGAAATTATATTTTTTTCTTTGATATCAAAAAGACAGCAATCGACTTCAGGCCAAAGTAACGTGCTCTAGAAAGATAAAGAAACCACTTCTTTAAGGAATGCTGATTTGTTTACAAATTTTATTTCTCATTTCGGATAGTTTTGAAAAGCATTTGCAAATTCATGTAATTAACATCTCCTTAATCAACAGAAGTCAAGTTTGCATGTTTTTGAATATTTCCTACAAATGTTGCACATTTCTCCAGAATTTGTAGTTGAAACTTGCTGTTTACAAGCACGAATATACAGGACATACGGTCAATTTAGTAAAAATGATCTTTTTTTATTTCAAACATTTTCAAATGATCGGCAGATTAATTTACCATAATTCTTGAGCAATTAGGATATTAAATACTTATTATAACATATAAAATAAAAAAAGCGTAATAAAATTTCGATTAATTTGAATTAATGATGCTTAAAATTGGAAGAAATCTATTAACTTAATAATTATCAAAGGTAAACAACGGTATTTGTTATTGTTAAATGGTGAAATAATCTGGTGCGACTTCTTTTATTAAATGTCTATGAAAACTGGTAACTACCATTCTCGTTTCTATTACTGAAATATTACCAGCGTTCTTTTTAAGTTACGCGTATAATTTGAAGGAACTAAAGTTCCAACAATGTACTTTATATATAATTACTGGTCTAAAATAGAAACAAAACTGCTATCCATTTCTTGAGACATCTGCTGAAAAAGAAAAATGATGTTTTCAAACGTCAAGGTTAATAAGAACATACTGTGAATGCATAATGAAATGCAAATGTAAAATCAAAAATGACACGTGTCATACGTCATTTGATACACTTTTTCTGTATCCCATTATATATTGTACTTGTAACACTAATGCATTTTATAATACTTACATTAATTTAACGCATGAGGAATTAGACAATCAGATTAAAGTGAACTTGTCCATAATGGAAGGTATGTAATACCACAAATAATAATGTTGATGTTAAAAGTATTGAGTAGCTTACATGATAACAAACCAAAAAATGTCTGTATTCGAATGTTGTTGGGAAGTTTCAGATACATAATCCGATATTACATATTTATGTATTATAGCAAATGATAAATTATACTAGATCAAAATCTTATTTGTCATCATATTCATATTATTTTCAAAAATATTTAAATATCATACAAGTGATTTTTTATTGCTTTCATCAATATGTAAAATACATATGAAATATGTACCAATAGAAGATCAATGTACTTTAAGTGCAATGTATTGTCAAGTAGGGTACATGTTTATATATATTTGTATATAGCTTAAAGTGACGTATAGCCCAAACGTGGCCGGTTTTGTAATTTGTTATATGTATGTTTATAATATTGTACATAGCATAATGTCACTATAATAAAATTTACTTACCTGCTTGCCTGCTTACTAACTTACTTACCTTTACCTACCTACCTACTTGTACATAGCATAATGTCACTATAATAAAATTTACTTACCTGCTAGCCTGCTTACTTACCTACCTACCTACCTACCTAGAAATTATTGTATTGTTTTACATACGGGAAACATATTTTATTTTTGTAATATAATTTAACGGTGCATTTGATGTTTAATTGTACAAAAATTAATTACATGAAGTTTCCAAAGATTTGCATGCTTCTTATCCAGCATTTAACTTCTAGAAAAATTTCATCATTACGGGTGTGTCACTCATTTTTCTGAATTCTATCTTTCGAAACACGGGTCTAAAATACTAATGAACAAAGATAGTTAAGTGAGCAAAAGGCAATTAACTAAGGTATAATTGAATCTTATTTTCCATAAAGAATTAATGTTTACCTCAGATCCAAAGGACAAGTAAGGGTCAAAGGAACTTGAGAACGGGATCGCAGATTGCGGCCGTGTAACGGCTTTTAAAAACGTTTCTGCTACATCTAAATATCTTTTAGTATTAACCGAGTATATGGCCTCAAAAATATATTATCAGTTGAATCCAATCTGTTTCTTTAAAAACTGGTGAAATTGTACGGTATTATAAAAAAACAAGGAATGACATCTGCCATTTGCCGCAACGTTCGGCATGAGTTTTTCACCTTTGGCTACAATTCATTACTATTTTTTTAGAATTTTGTTCCCATTATCGTTGTCAACTATCAGGTATCGTCGGAATTTAACTTTCACGGTTCATTGTTTACACGTGTTGATGTGTATAGGCGGCATTGTTACGGGCGTATTAGTGTTTTGATTTGTTAACATAGACAAGTGAATGTGAAAGTTTTCCATGTATTCAGTAACATAAAATGAGAACTAGAAAAATTAAAACAAAAAATAAAGCATATCAAGGGGGATAACTTACGCCGAACGTTGCGGTAAATGGCGGATGCCACTCCTTTTCTTTTTTCAATATGCCGTAAATTTGACTGATTAAATTAGCAGATTACATTAAATTAAGATTATTTAATTTTTAATTTAAGACCACCCACTCGCATAATATGAAAAGATATTCAAAGGTCTAAAGCCGGTACGGATTCGGATTTATGCGCCGCAATATGCGGTCCTGTTCCAGAGTTCCTTTGGTAAGGGTAGAATTTTGTTCTATGTCCTGTTTTACATTTTCAACAGCCAATAAAGCTAAAATTACCCATAGGTTACATTATTATTAAAAGATGGAGACTTCAGACAATTCACATATTATCTCTACATCATTTTGACCGTTAGACAAATTATACCCATTGTGCATGCATTGATAGATCTGTGATATCCGGAAAAATGTTATCATGTGTAAAAAATTGTATCGTTTTAATTTTGTATTTAGATAGGGCAATTTCGAATTTGTATATTAAATCATTTTTGGACTTTGTGTTAATCGAGATAGTATGACTTGCTTTTTTAGAAAAGAAATCGTCTTCATGGATAAAAATACTGATATGCCTGATCGTTACATTTGGTCCTAAAAGATGCTCTGTTGTCTTTCAATTATTGCGTTTATATTACTACATGCTCTTGACTGATGTCATTCTGTTAAAACACTTAGTTCTATTGCTAAATAACAGTTCAATAATGATATATAATGTCGTGTAACAGGGAGGTCAGTTTTGGCTAAGGAAGGTAGAGATTTTAGTAAAATGTACCTGTGAAAAAGAACAATACCATTGATATATTAATTCGCACATACTTCAGCTATAATAAAAGTGGTCACTGGCATAATTTGCTCATGGTCATGGCCTTACTTGAAATCTTCAACACACGTTTTTGCTTATAAATATTAATTAACAAAAAATTCAAGTAAAAGAAATCATTTTGTTATCTTTATTTGCAACCACAGGCTTCCTGTATTATACCAATTTGTCGATTCAACAGATGTATACTTGATTAGTTTGCGCAAATATATAAAGCACGTAAATTCTGCCCATTTTAATGATCATTTTAACTATCCTATTATTGTATTTGTTGATTAAATCTTTTATCACTTGTATCAGGAATTTCTTTTAAATTGTTTTATAATCGTATTAATTTGTTTATTTTATTCTATCTCATTATCGCACTTAGCAGCAACTCAAATTTAATCATCCTGTCAATGCATTTATAAGTTTTGTCAAAAATCGTTAAAATACTAGTATTTAAAATGGTTAAAACAACAAGATAAACAGATGTATCAAATTAAATAGTAAAAAATATAAATGAACAAGAATTATTGACATGACTTTTTATATCTAATTAGCATAAGTTGCAATTTATAACTTGTTTCTTAAGTTAATTATACAAGGCTTTGAATGTCTATCCAATTTATACCTGAAATTTATATAATTATGTCAAACATGTCAAGAACAAAAGTTATATAATATGATAAGAAAATGACTTCTATTCAGGAATTATAAATTAGATTATTCTTTAACTTAACATGCAGCAATAACTATATTTAAAGCTTGGCATGATTTATAATTTCAGATCGTAAAGATGTTGATCACAATTGTTGTGTTATTCGTTCTCTGCTGGCTTCCACTTCATACCTTTTTTCAGGTGCTAAACTTTACAGAAAAACTGGACCACGACTCTCTTAGCCTTACCTACTTTATATGTCACTTGATAGCAATGTCTAACAGCTTTGTCAATCCAATCGTATATGGAACACTCAACGACAGTTTTAGAGTAAGTTGTTGATTTTAAAAACTTATGTTTACCACGTGTAATCTTATAAATATGTAAATAAAAACAATGTTTAGTCTTGGGATTAATTACAATTAATTGATTGATTGATAAAAATTAACAAGTAACTGAAACTGTACATCTTTTTTTGTATATACAATTACTGTATTCCAAAAAATGCTAAACAATATTAAACTAAATACATTTTGCTCAAACTAATTTGTCTGCAGTCATGGTCTTTTGTTCTCTTTCAGGCGGATTTAAAACAACTTATATTCCTCGAACAAGAGCGGAAACAGCACGACACGGAGCCGTAAAACTTAAGTATCCGGCAGAGAGATATAAATTGAACTTTAACACAAAGAGACCTGCACAGAGATTAAACTATCAAAGTCAAAGAAGCTATGAGGCCAATAATTTTGAGGACTGTTTTAATTCATCGTTTTCCAGAAATGCTTCCGTGATGAGAACATATGATACCTCATGATATGAAATTTTGATATGTTCCTTGTGATATAAAATAATTCATTGTTGTAAACTTTGAGTTTATTTTACTAAAAGAATCAGAAAAGCCTTTTCCTAAGAGATAAGAAATTGTTACTTTACGGATTACAAGAAATATTTAATTAAATACATTTGTATAATTATTTATGTACATGTCTCCTAAAGTACTAGAAAATCATGATTATAGGAAAACTGAGAGACAAAAACTGCTTCTATTATACTTACATAATAATACGAGGAGTATGGTATGAGCGTTATTTGAAGAGAAATACAGCAGGCATCAAAGCATTATTTATACAATTAATTTATTTGTCATTTGGACAATTAATTTATTTGTCATTTGGCAAGGCGTTTCACCGAACATAAATTGCCTTTTCTGACATCAAATCAATTCATGTGAGTCATGCACTTGCTGTGATTAAAATCAATGAGTTAGCAACATATCTGATATCAAAGTTAATGCACTCTTTAAGAATTTATAACCTTCTTCATCTTATAAAGCATAATAGTCTTTCTCAGTTATTGGGATATATGAAACATTGAAATTCTTTAATTAAAAGCAAATATACATTCTTAATTCTGTGTTCCTGTTGTTGGCGTTGTAAGTCAATCCGTTTCTGTAAACGTCACCAGCGACTTTCCAACTTTATTCATAGAGGAAGCATTCAGATGCACCTTTGTGGATTATTTCAAGCAGGAACTGAATAAACAAAACATTCAAAGGAAGTATATTTAAAAATAAGATTATTTATTTATAGACAAATTATTCCTTAATAACTTTCTTTTTTCCCGATTCAAAGAAATGTTTCTGAAACAAAGAATTGGTTTAAAGTCAAGAAGCAAATAATGAATTAAAAGCCTATGCATTCATAGATTTGCAACAAAACACTATTGCACTTGAAAATATGTTTCTCAAGTTATTAATCATCAATGAGAAACTAATTCTGAAGAATCTTACAACATATGCTCAGCGTTTGTCAAACTCCTGTTCTTATAAGGGGATAAAACGATACACTTTGATGCATTATATTCAAGGTTATTATTTAGTAAACACTTCTTGGAATTAATGGAAAAAATACTCGACTGTTTGAAGCAGGTACATTAAAACAATTTAAAAGTTCATATTTGTGAGAGTACTGCCTTGTTACATTGAGTTTATTTAAAATAATTTTTACATTAAAAGTTGTATTTCAAAACTATAACATCAACTAGTAAATAAGTATTAAAATATGACCTGCATTCGTTGAAACGAATATAATTTTCCAAGTTAATATCTTATAAGAGAAGAAGTAAAAATACCAGATGATTTGAGACCCTTATAAGTACAATGTGCACATTGAAAACTAATAAGCAGCCAAGAATAATGCAAATGTTTTTGGTTTATAAAGGTAATGGGCATGATGGAATCAAGAACACATGACATTAATTAGGAAAATATTTTTAACACATGTTGAAACATGCGATTGTTCTAATTAAAAGATAATTAATTTTGTTTGTACAGGACATGAATATTCCTGTATTTGTTTTTAATATAGCTGCCAATTTCAAGAGCTAAAGAGTATAATAAAATAGTTATAATGATAAAAGAATAAAAACTTACTTCTTAATGTTGCGTCTCTCGGTTGTGTCTGATTCAATCTCATGTTGACCAGTTCTCTTGTTTTATTTCAGTTGTCTCTAGACTTTATTACAATAAAACTGAATTAATATTTCAATTGATGCGCTTCATTAAATCGATAATTATTGTATAATGAAACAGCATAAGGTATAAAAATAGAATATTTACATATCCCGCTGATTCTTAATTTGTGCACTGTGGTAATTTTGCCCAACTGTTTTGTATACAGCTAAACAAATTTAATTTAGAACTGTACTTCAATTGGTCAAATTTTCGTTGGATATTGTTTAATAAAAAGAATGTCCTAATTAATTAGAAATCTAAATAAAATCCAAAAATGATGAAACATGTCAGTATATTTTATAGAAAAATATTATGACCACGGACTACAGATTAAATAGAGATAGAAATCAGCCGTCGTTCAAATGTGTGGTGTTAATTGTATACAAGTACCTTATCAAAACAGTCAGTCCAGATGAATACAACATATAATTGTGATCAAATGAAGTCATTTCATAATTATAAAAAAATAATCTGCTACTGAATTACTTATCAAATATTTGTTAATCGAACTCTTTATCTCTTATTCATCGAGTATAAATTAAGTATCCACCAAAAACTAAAACATGACAATGACCAAACAGGACTATCAAGCAAATTCGTTGCATTTATTTCCTCCGCCGAGTACTGGTTATTACTAATACAACAACTCGAGACATAAGGCTTTATTTATATATTTATCATAACATAAACAGTAATTTTCTTTGTACATGATAAAAATTAAGGGCAGTAACAGAGGCATTAACTACGAGTTAAATGTATTATCTGGACATGCAAATGAGATGTTAATAGCCTTTTTGTATCGATGGATTCCAAACAGTTTTGTTGAAATCGATCCAGCAGTTGCAAATAGCAATTTTGCGCTATATATTTGCGCATACTACATAACTAATCGAGGGTCATAACTCTGTGTTTAAGGGTCTGAAAAAGGAAAGGATATGCACATCTCCTTAGTATTAATGGTTTCCATACGGTTTCGTAGAATTCCAGCCAGTAGTCCAGGGAAATAGCGCGGAAACGATTATTGCTCTATATGCATATTACATAACTAATCAAGGGTCATAACTCTTTCTGAAGAGTCAGACCAGAGCAAGGCCATGACATGCGCATCTTGTCGTGGCATTGAAGGTTCCAATAAAGTTTCATTGAATTCCTGCCAGGAGTTGCAGACAAATCGCACCGAAATAATGTTTGCACTATATACATAATGCATAACTAATTAAGGGCCATAACTATAAGTTGAAAGGTGTGACCGGTAAAAGGCAAAAATATGCGCATTTGATCTTGGTATTGATGATTCTCATAAGGTTCGTTGACTTCCAGCCAGTAGTTGCAGAAAACTAGCGCGGAAACGAAATTCGGACGGACGGAAGGACGGACGGACAAAGTCAAAACAATATCCCCCTCCCGATTCTATCGGCGGGGGATACAAAATATAGAGTGTGTGCTTATGTCAAATCAATTTCAATCGTTCGTTAATATGTATCACAAAGATATAACAGAAACAATACAAAAACCGAAATTTCTTTCTTTATACCTACACATATGCTCAAACATACTATATACCTATTGGGGGTAAGTTTTGTAAATTTAGCAAAGTACTATAACTAAGAAATTTAGTGTTATGAGATTGTAGCATAAACAAAATAATACAGAGACATTATCAAGAAAATTTTGTTCTTTTTATGCATCAACCACGTCCTTAAAATTATATTTCTTACCATGAACTGACATAATTTAGAAATGAAAATCATTTGCCCGTCAACTCTATACTGGATGTAACATGTGGTAAACGTTATCGGAAGTATAAAATGTATCATTTATTATCGGTATGCATCATTAGAACAATGTGTGTGTTTGAATTAAATTTTGGACGCAAACAGTATCATTCCGTCCCTGTGTTTATTGAACATACGATGTTTATGAAATTACGTCATGTGTCTGTTTGAATTCATGCAGAACTATTTTTTTAATATCTGGCACTGTTTTCTTTCATTTAATAAAATAAAGATAAACATTACGTTTAATATATTCTTTACTGAAAATCAGACACAAACTGTTAAATTTAACAGTGACAGGTTAAACTTTCCATATTTCTAAAAAAGGTATTACTTCATAGATATAACATTACTGAAAATCGAGATCAAGTTCAGCAATAGTAAACCTAATATTATATAAGCACATATATTCGTATGTTTGTTTGATATAGAATTACAGCTCAAAGCGGTAAAGAACATATGCTTATAAGTCTTAAAATCTAACCACATGCTGTATGTTTGAATGGTTTTGTTATAACTCTCAACACAAATTGCCTTTTGTATATTTAAGAAAGTTGATGCATATGTTGACAACTGTTTCAGGGTAAATTGATTCTTGTTGAATACAGAAAAATCCCCTAACAAAAACGACAATACAGTAAGAGCACATTTTATAAAAAGTGAAATATGTGTGAAGCTTTGTAGAAGTTAGATGTCAAACATTTGCTAATCCATGTTAAATAATGTGATTATAGGTTAGAATTTGAAATAGCAGTTTAGTCCTTTTCCACCGCTACTTTTTTATCAATATTTATCATTCTTCTTTGATCTCATACTTTTAAGGGGTAGCCGGAAAGTCATAAACTAATATACAGACTGAAAAAGATAGTTCATTAACATTGTATCGCAAACATAAAGATGCTTTCATTTTATGTTACTTATTTACTTTCCGTCAGTAGAGGTTACATGTTTTACATAATTATATGGACATCATTTTACACAATAACACAACGATGTTGCCATTGATGTTTTGGCACGATGTTGATTATCTATCATATTTCCACAACACGCAAATGAAAAACTATGTAATTGGCGCATACTTTGTTTTGTTTTCATTTTCACATGATTTATAATTAAGAAACATTGAATTCATCACGTTGAAGACAGTTTAAGAGCTACACTTCTCGTTCATTTCAATAAAGTGCACAAAATAAATAAATACATACCGAAATGGGTTGGTTTTATTTTTTATGACGACTTATACGACGAGACCAAAATGAACAATATACTTTTTAAGATGTATAATGTCTCTGTAACCACGTAAAAAATCTGGAAAAGGGGTGATCATTTGGAAGCAAGGAAACCCACAAAAACAATAAACTTTCCACATTCGGCTTTATTGAGTCTGTTCACGATGGATAATGAACATCCCTAAAGCCTCCTATCACAAGGATAAACGGTTTAATGGAACGAACAGTAATATGTCTGTAGCATACCATTCTTTTGGAACTGATAATTATGAAATAATGAACATAGATCAAATTTGTTTTCATGATTTCGTAAAAAATGAAACGTTTCTAGAGTTTGAATAAAATTCTAAAAACAATATGCAATGTACGATTAGGTGTATACATCAAGTATTAGTAAAAAAGTTTGCCCCGTTCTTCATCTCAATTTTGGTAATATTATTCTGCTCCTTTGGGATCACTGATTCCGATTTTTCTAGTTTTAAAATTGATTGAAAACCACATCAGTCAGTGCTAGGGGCGTAAGACAAGTTGTACGTTTCGAACTTTCATAAATTGACTCAATTAAACCAATATGTGATGTTAAACAATTTGTTTTTGTTTAATTAATCTCAAGGGATCTCAACTTATCTATAATTTCGTTATGTACGTGTTCATGATTATGAATGTTCCATTTATAAGAAAGTAAGAACTTTAAAACAAATCAAACAAGAAAACTTTGAACCTTTTATTCCCTTCCAGAGTTAGTAAATAGTTGTTATTTCCTGAGTATATCACAAAAAGAAGACACGCGAGGTTTTAAGCGCTCGTAAAATGTCTGCATGGTCGGTCAGTTGTGCACCGCATACCGAATATAATGCTACCTAGACGAATGTTTGTTTTGTTGAAATTAAAGGGAAAGTGTTACGACACGATAATTCCATTACTAGTAGTACTCATTTTCTACTGACAGTTCGCTTAAGTTAATGTCGTATTGTGGCAGGAATCCGACATCATGTATCATATTTATATATAGACAGTTCTAACACGATGGTTATGGTTTATCCTGATGATTGGGACATCAATTTGATCCCAATAAAACGTTATATTAACAGTTAATAAGCAAGTGACACAGAATAAACAGTTAAATTGAGCATAGACAAAAACCATATCATAAGATATTTAAGGTATCACACTCGTTACCAAATCCAACCAAAATAAAAAAGAACAAAACTATGTGCTCACAGCACTATCCTATCCAAATCATATATAAAGAAATGTTACAAAACTTTAAAAAGATATATAAATTTAAATTTCTTCAAAACGAGTCCTTTTCCTAAAAGCAAATAAATAAGTATCTTGAAAACTTCAGTTGTTTTAAGAAAATGTAATGCACCAGTTTATACAATTTCGTCCAAATGCAAAAACCAGGTCCCTTTTAGGCGAAGACAACGTGTACAATGTATATAATCATTCGACATTAATAAAGCTTAATTAATAAACTAAAAAATTTTATTATAATAAAGTAACGCTTAAACTTTAAAATTTACGAAACTGTTTTCAAAGGACATTTTAGGATGATTGGTTTCCGTTTAAACTCCGCGTCTGACGCTGAGCTTTGTCATCTTTCCAGGACCACAAACGTCTCTATCGTCTACTGTGATACTGTGACGTACTCACATTGCATGTGAATAAGATTAACGTGTGTTAATCTATAAATTCAGCATGTGAACGCTGTTATACAATAACGCATTTCTTTAAAGTAAGCGGTTATAATGAACTCGAAGTGGGCGGTAAAAATCAGCTTAGAAATGATGTTCTGCAATGGCATTGGATATAAATTTTAAATAGGGTTTGCAAACGTGGATACGCATGGTTTAATTTTAGCCTAGTTCCACGATATAAAATATGAAAAATAAGATCAACAAGGAAGGGAGACATTCAGTGTACGCAGTCGCGGTAAACTACCCTCAATACATGTAATCAGGCAGTTGCAAAGTCCATTATTTGTATACCGAGATAAAAATTATAGTCTTTCCATTTTAAGAAAATGTCAATAAAATATGTATTGCAACAACGCAAAACATTTGAAATATGTAATGCTGTTATATGTGAATGTTTTATGTACATGTATGTTATTGTCAACTCGCAAAAAAGAATCGTGCCATTCCCCAGTAAATCATGCGTCTTATTAAAAACCATATAAGACTTGGATGCTTTCGCAGTAAAATTATAAGCTCATACAAATCACACGTATTTCCTTTCGGGGCCGAGCCATTCAAAACTAAGTGAATGTATTTAATCCGATCTATAATAAATATAACATACAATTTGCATTATTTTTGTTTAATATATTAAAGTCTCCAAACATGACAGGCATATTTCACACTGTTGTTAAGAGTGATAAAAAGAATAAGAAAGCATGGTAGAAGTAGCAACATGTCAGAAATGCAGTCAGATATGTGTAAGAAACGGCAGTTAACACGTAAATTGCTTTAGGCCAATATAAGAGGACTTATACTTCATAAAAATAATAGTCTAAATGTTACAAAAAGTGAATACAACTTGAAAGCATAAACAATTAATAAAAGTATTTATATTTAATCACGTTACATCGGCACTTGACTTAAACAATTCGGGTTTTACGTTTGAGTATACCCTCTTTTAATTGTGCTACGTAGTTTGTCAGGCACAAACGCGGATCGGGATAGAACAAATAACCCTCAACTTCTTGCTAATTAAATAGCATTGTTACAACCAGTTTTGCAATAAAAACGAGTTTTGCAATAAAATTATTGCAAAACTCGTTTTTATTGCAAAACTGGTTGTAACATAGCATCCATATCCCGGTACACAACAACCTGCTATTTTGAAGGAATGCTCATCATTCTTCAGTGTAAAAAGGAAACAAGAACAAAACGTGCAATCTTTTAATGATGCATACAGTTAATCAAACAAGTTATCTGCCAAATTTCTCGTCGGATAATTAAATTCCACCTGTAATCTGTACATCCCAGCATTAGACAATAATACACGATATGCATGTTAGCAAGTAACAAGATTAATTAGAATCTACGTGGAGAATGTTAGAATTGTACCGGTGTAACCGTAAAACAAATACAATCTATGCCAAAAATATCAATTCATTTTCATCAAACGGACGATTTCTTTAGGTGAATGAAATCGCTAAAAGACTTCTAAAACCTGTTGCAATTCACTTGAAAAACATGTTACTTGAAAAATGAAATATACTAGAAGTTGAGTGTTAACTCAAAAGATGTATGTTTCAGCTTTCGAAAACAAAAATGACACAATCATCGTCAATAACGTAAATTAAATTACAGATCTTCTATTACTGTATTTAAATAATACAAACTTATTTAGAATAGATCGGAAGTTCATTTCAAACATAAATTATTATTCGGAATTGTCTCGGCTGTTATCTATAATAACCTCGGAAACAATACGGATTGAAAGTAGTTCTACCACGTGGTTTCAGGTGTAAACAGAAACAGAGATAATCTAAAACGAAAGTATATATTTGACATCTAATGTCGGTTCCGTTACTGTGTTGCTTGTAAATATGTCTGACAACAATTTGTAATTTAAATATGCACACTGAAGTTCAATTTTAATTAAATCCGACTAAATGTCAACAGGTTGGGTTTTTGTACTTTCGGTTTCTACAATTCCATAATAATAAATATATAAATAATGTATTGTTTGCTTTTGTACTTATGAGTTCACTAATTTTAGGTGGACTTACTACAAATATTGGAAATAAACTTGTCAACAACTCCCAGCATTAAATTACTATTTGTTTACATGTTTAGTTTCTTAGCGTAGGTTAGACCGAAATACCGCATCCGTTCTCACGGTGATAGGGCGATTACCACAACTTTTCCGCGCAACGTCAAAATATCTTACTTCTGTCCGAGACACCGTATATTTCTGTGGTACAAAATGGACAGCAAGTCTGTAACCGAGACGAAAACAGCAGATAATTTGCTCAAAACAAGGTAAAATCATCATTTTATCTTTTTCATCGAATGTGCCATTTAATTTGAAACTTATTTATCCTTACTACATGCAAAATGCTTCATTAATTAAGTCAGGATAGTGAAAACATTTAGGGCATACTGAAAAAAATCTTGCTTTGATTACGAAATATAACGTATTTCTAGTCCGTTCAGTTCATATAACTGGCCAAAATACAATATAAATATGTACATTGTTGTCGTATGAACAAGTTACAATACATAAATAACCCGTTTTTTGTATATTTGGTACGATTTTTTATGTTTCCACGTGTGTATTTTAAGGCACCGCACAACTTTGTCAATCATAAGATTAGGGCACCGCATTATTCCTCCTTAAAATCACTGCATTTTTCTGTTTTTTTAGCACCGTTTATTTTTGATATTAATGTTTGCTTTCAGAAAAAGAAGACGTTCAAACCTATGTCTGAACAAGCCAAAGCAACGTGCGAAATTTGCAAAGCTGCATATACTTCCAGAAGATACTGCAGCAACTGGAGAGCGCCCAACTAAGTCTTCTGATATCAGCAGTACGCCAATGGATCAGCGCCTCCCTGTATTTCAGGACGATGTGCTTAAAACGCACCACATTAGAAAAAGAATATGAAGTCAAACTTTCGCAAAAGATTGTTTAATAAAAGCACATTGGAGACCATGACTGAAGAGATTATGGAAATATTGCCCGGGTTCCTGCAAAAACTACACCATGAAAATTTATGTTATGACTTTTGCAACTTTATCAAATTAGTATGCAATAAGAAATTCCCATTAAAAATATTTCATTCCTTTTTTTTCTCGATGTTGTTAGATGGTATAGTCTGCCAAGAACTTCAATCTTTCCATGTGGGGTTTATCAGTTTAAATAAGTTCGAAAAGGAAAAGACATCCTTATCTATATATAGATACCATTGCACTTATCTATAACTGGTAGTATTAACACAGATCAGACCTTCTGAAATTTTCCATAACATAACGTATGATAACAGCAACATAACGTAACAGCAAGTAAACAATCTTTCATCAAATGAAACATATTTGTATGAAGATTGCATAATTCAAAAGAAGACGGTGGCCAGTATTTATCGGTCTAACGGAAAAAGAATGCGGTGTTTGAATTCAGTGTTGTACGGTGCTCCAACATTCGGGTCAGTAGGCCTTTTTTCAACATATATTCCCTGAAATTTACGATAGAAACACACAATTTTGTATGGAACTTGAACTTAGGGTTAACCATAATAAATATACGAGCTCGTTAGGTCATAGAACAAAGACATCATCGTTATAACACACGTTTTTGTGACAGGTACCAGTCATGTTGAGGTACACACGATCTTTTGTAAACACTATTTCTTCGAAGTATGTGTTTTTTTGTGAATTGTATTGTGCTAGATTAACGGTAAATTGTCTCAAAAATTCGATGGAATACTTAAACAATTGGAATAATCTTGCAACGTCCAGCAGTAAGATATTTTGTAAGCTATAACCTGGAATTTGTTTATCCCGCCATTAATATTTTGTCCAGAAATATACGGTGTCTCGGTCAGAAGGATGGTATTTTGACGTTGCGCGGAAAAGTTGTAGTAATCGCCCTATCACCGTGGTTCTGTGTATTCATAGTATTGTGTTCGAGGTCCTTAACCGAAGACTGACGGAAAGGGCCGAGTAGTTGCGATTGATAAATTATAAGAGATTAAGGTTTAAACTCAAAGTAATTGCAGCAGGTATTTGTATTATACAAACAGTTTATTAAACAGTGATGTGTTAATATTTTCTTGACAGACATCTGAAACAAATTTATGCTGTTCCAGTAACTCCTGCTGATGTACTCGTAATTTGCTTTTTGTCCTATCTTTTATTTTGGTTAAACGCATGTCTATATACACATCTGTTATTTTAGGCATTGTTTATTTCCAGTATGCCAATCGTTCCTATCATGCAAAGGATATATTTTCTTGTTGGTTATTTATTGTGCATATTGCTTGTTTTGTTAGGCAGATTTCCGAAGACAAACACACATTTCATAGATTATAAATTTGAAATAAACAAACGTAATTATCCCAAGAACAATACGGACATCAAAAATCTTTATTTTCGTACTAACCACCGGAAAGATAAGCAATGAAGATGCAGTTATAAAAGTAAATAACATTTGCGGTAGTTTCTAAAGGTTCAATGGGCTATAGGTATGAAACGGCAATTCGGAACTTATAATCGTCAATGTAAAATGCAAGGTAAATGACTTGCTACAAATGTATCCTGATTAAATCAAAAAGGGTTTCAGCTTTTAATAGGTCATGTTTTCATTCCAAAATGTTTTATAAATAAGTCACGGAACAAGTCTTTTTTTAGACTAACTAGTGGGAAATCAAGTACGAGAATTAAATACGAGTTTACCCTCAAGGCATTACCACTGTGTGACTAACTCAATTATTCAAATATAAAAAATCTTGTTGTCTGCAAATGCTATATCCTTGTGAAGACAGTGTTTATGGTGTACTATTTGATGGCAAATTTTGTGCATACAAAACAAGCATGATTTATTGTGAATATAATAAATATTTTTTTTAAGTTATTAAGAAATACGACGTCGACTTTGGTATGTTATGTATTAATTCTGAATGACCCCTCATAATATACATACGTCTTTCTCTTATGGAATTGTTTCATTTGATGTTTTTCTACTTTGACTCAGCTATTTTATGGCTAATTGATTATTTGTACTTGCCAGTCTGTCTCCTACCCTTTCCGCCCAGTTCGTCAATGTTACAATCTTATCATTCGCGTGCGTGAGTCTGAAGTATCAAGATATTATTATATTGTCATGAATGTTTACATAAAACGAGGGTAACTGTTTTAAATTAATCTATATTTCTTATAGGAAATGATTGAGCCAAATGGTGTTTAGCTGTAAATATCGTCCGGTATGTAACGGTAAAGTTCAAATCTCAATACTTTGCATGAATGATAAATAACTCACGTGTCCTAAGAAAAATTCTATAAACATCTTTCGAAACTTACCTCAAACGTTCAATTTTATAACAGTGGGGCTGTCTTTTTATAGTTTAGGTCGATTTATATTTTATTCAAAACATTTTTCAATATTAACTGTTGTTCAGTCACCATTAAAACAGTCAATCTTTTGTAATATATAGATAATCTAGCTCAACTTGACAATGGAAATTTGAGCATAATGCCTCTTTAAGAAGTTTGGGACTGTCTTTTTATATTCAATGTAGCTTTTATTTTCATTGTTAACCGTACTTTCATGATCAATAATTGGTCAGTGACGATTACAAAGGTCATTTCTTGAAATATATTACAAATTCAAATTAATTTGACAGCGAAAAAAATGTCACCGTAGCTGTTACAATACCACACCAAGTATAGAACTTAATCCGTCATTATACCATGATAATGAAACAAAAACTGCTACATGTAAAATTGACAACACTTTCAATACTGTACCGGTATATCATGTTCAATTTGTGACCGAAATAGGAACGATTGTTTAAAGGTAAGAGTACATCCGTTTTACTTAGAGGTTTAACCAAAGCTGTGTTTGCTCATATTAAACGTGTACTAATTAGTTCAAGGGAGTGGGAAATATTACATAAAACTCTTAAGTTTAACTTGTGATGATAAAAACTTTTGATATGGCTACCTCGGAGAGGAAATCATTAAACCGAATTCAACCTTTATGATATCAAAACTAAGCCGTTGCGTGAAATTAAAGAACAGCTATTTAGACTGGTCTTGAAATAGAACGATTTGATTGCACTAATTTACAATTCAATGGAATCAATTTGTTAGAACATTGTTTTCTGGAAATACAACAATCTTTCCTTGATAACAAATCAAACCAAGCGAAAGATGTATTTGCCATGATTAAATAAATCAATTATAGATAGCTTCGTTAAAATTTAATGCACACTGTAGGAAAACGATTACTAATATATATCTTTAGTTCTAAAAAAATGTAATCATACATGTCGTATCCCATCAAAGAAAATGTAAATCATATATGTCAGGGATATTTTTATTTGTATGTAATTTACTTCTAAGCTGTTGTTTATTACTTGTTGTATGTTTTGTTTTAATTCTAGTTACGTGATAAAACAACAACGAATAAACACATGCACAAAGTACGAAACCCAAAATTTATTAGATAAATTATTTTCTGCATGTAAGGTGATTTATATAAATTTGCTAAACAACTAGCTAGATTTAGTTAATGTCTGCTCTCATAATTTTCATTGAAACACCTTTTATGAGGTATATGACTTATGAGTTATGGCATCAATGAACCTTTGATGGAAGGTTAAATATATAAATGAGCTGAAGATGATAATTATGAATTGTGTAAAAGAATTTTTGCTACCATTATGCATTGTTAGTGCGAATTCCTTTTCATAAGCTGAAGAGATTTTCATGCTTAAAAATTGTCATAAAATTAATATTAAATATGTTCCATCTAGTTACTTCAAAGCACTGTTCCTTTGAAATCTGGAAAACACCAGCCACAAAACGAAAGAATTTCAACATTTTTTACTCCTACGTAGGACTTTATAAGTCCTTCCTAGGACTTTATTACTCCTAGTATGACATACAAAAGTCTAATTAGGTGTTTGTATCTCCTACGTAGGACTTAAAAAGTTTATAAGTCTTACGTAGGACTTTATAATTCCTACGTAGGAGATAAAAAAGACTAATTAGGAGTTCATAACTCCTAGTATGACATACAAAAGTCTAATTAGGAGTTTGTATCTCCTACGTAGGAGTTATAAAGTATATACGTCTTACGTAGGAGTTTATAAGTCTTACGTAGGACTTCATAATTCCTACGTAGGTGATAAAAATTGCATAATTAGGAGTTCGTTACTCCTACGTAGGACTTTGTTATTTATATAGAAATTTGCGAAACCGTGCATACATTTTCCATGGGCTTGCAATGTCAAAATAAACAAACGTATATCATTAAGAAATGACGATTTGAAACTTATAAAAAAATTTGTCTGTTCCTGAATGGCATTATCTAAAGTGTTGAAGAATATTCATGTTGTAAATAGCCCTAAACACTTTACCAGGTCAGGGTTTTCAGAAGTTGATAGTACTTAAGCTTCATTCAATTCGCATCTGTAAGCTCTTCTGCTACCTGTTGGATACATTAAAAATACATGTGTGTGATACGCTTTAAAGTGAACAGATGTAAGTGAAATAAGTGTTCTGAAGTGGTGTTGACTTCTGACGGAAAACCCAATTTATATTTCGAAGCCGAATCTATATATTCATTACTCGTGTGCTAAAAATTAGAATTAGTTGTACATGCTACAATATGTTTAAAACCATCTTACAATTGTTTTATAAGAGCTATCAGATTTTCGTTTCAATTCTGGATTGTTTTAAACGTATTGCAAAACTATACATTTCGACATTGTATATTTTAGATTATTCTAGGCAGACTAAGGCTGACTAATTTGCTGTTTTTTCTTCACATTTATGCCTGCTCTGTAAAAACTTTAAATTCATTGATGAAAACATGATCAGATTTTAAATAGAAAAGAATCATGGTATTATAGCAAACTGAAAGATCATTTGATAACTTAACGAGAAAGTTGGCTACAAACACGTTATTTCTGATGTATCACTGGTAGTTATTAAGGTTGAGAAAATGTTTGCCAATACCTAATTTATTATGTATAAGTTCCAAATTGAATACACAATGTTGTTAATAATCCAATTTTCTGCTTAAGATATTAGAAATGATGTATTTTAGTTAAAAAATATGAACGACTATTCCGTTGCGAACGTTAGTCAATTTATACTTATATTTGCACGTAAAATATTTTTTTCCTGAAAAAATTATGAAGTCTTCTGTTTTGTTATATTATCATATTTTGAAATTTCTGTAATTATATGTTTTAAAATCTATTGGCATAACAAGGCTCATTTTGTAAACTTGTTTTATCTGGAAAGTCCTCTATCAATTTTTATTTGTATTTCTCGTGTGTATATGTAAATATGTAATTTGATCACGAAAAAGTACAGAGTTTTGACCATCTTTCTCGACACGAAGGTTTGGAAACTTTCCTATCTAAGAGTCGTTTTATATACGTAAATATAAATTGTGATAAATAAATTGCTAGTAATCAAAATAGACCATTGTTGTAATACTAATAATATATAATCTTTGTTATTTTATTTATTAAGTAAATTATGCACCAATCTTAAAACAAACACAAAAATAACTTTTGCTGTAACTTCAATTTTTTTAACTGTTACATTAAAATTAAAGTTTTGCTTCTTTTACCACTTGTCTGGTTATCAGTGACTTAATTTGATAAGCCGTACTTTAAGATATTGCTTTACAAAGTGAATACAACTAGCTACATGTAATAACTTGCACAACATAAAACCATTTCCTTTTCCTCAAACGTTGGAAATCGATTTTGGATGCGATTTCTTGATAATGTTTTATGACTTTGGTGAATCATTATTTAAGATTCTCGACATACCTAAGGTTATTTTCAAATGATGTAAAATAAATATTGAAAATCGAGATTTGAATATAAACTGGTTGTTTTTATGTTTTGCGTTTCCAACATATTAAAAGAAACAACAGTAATTTCTTTTAGTATTGAAAGCCTGTCTATTATATAAATTGATAATTAATTCTTTTTCGTTCAAAGTAATTGGTAATGAAATCTTAACATGGATTTAATTAATATATGAAATAATTTTAGGTATATTTGTTTGCATTTTACTCTTGTGTATAAACAACACTGTACCTCGCTGTGTTATTTATGGTTTTCTTCAAAATGTAGAATTTGAAGTTAAGTTGCCGTTCAGCTCTTATCTTATGAAACTATTTCAAATAGATGTGAGTCCTTTACTGTTGGTATATACAGTACTTATACTGAGCTTTGATAAAAACTCAAATATATAGATACACGATTATACACAAATCTCTTACCCCTGAGCTAGATTCACATGTGCAATTTGACCAAAGATTTGTCACATGTGAGTTACGTGCATTAACTTTTTGATATGTTCAAGAGTAAAATGTATGAAGCTTTATCTGCCAATATCAAGTTGTGATATAAAAATAATGATTGACAAAATATTTTAAAATAGAAAATATCAAAGGCGGTTTGTTATTCAAACCTCAATGTTGCAGTCGCGCAGGTGTGCAAATGTGATGATATTAGATAAAAATGATAGATATTATCTTTTGTATTAAGTATAAATCACAACTCGACGAGCAGGAAATGTGTTACTTTATAGACACACAGGTGTTTTAATCACAATGAAATATTTTCGAAGCATAACTCTGCAGAAAATTGGTTAATTTTGATTGTTAAATACATTTATAATGAAATCACCGATTGCCTTTGTTTATAAAGTTAAAGAGTGAGGTAAAAATGTTTATTATGATTACAAAAATTTAAGAGTGAGTAAAATGAAAAATAAGTTAAAAATGTATCATGATGATTATTAACTAGATAAAAATCAGTTTTTGTTACCATGATATTAGTTCTTGTAAAAAGAGCAGATTTAGCAATTTGATATTTTCATTCATTGTGGACAGGTCATACTGCAATCGTTTGAAGCAATACTAAAAACCAAAAACTTGCATGTTTAATAAGAAAAGGTCTCTGAATGAAACTATCCATCGTAAATTACACGTCTTTTTAAGAGCAATGTTTGGGTTATTTGTCAAACTATTTAAAGTTGACAATATGTTAACAATAACATGTACAAATATATAATACAAGGAAAATAAACAAATTGACCGTGAGTTGTCATCAGCAGTAAGAAGTTTCTTTTAGTGTTACTTATGCGCCTTTTTGCATAAGTGATACACATGCTTTCGAAAAACAATATGTTAAACCTCCCTCTATGATCACAATGGAGCTGTCAACTTTATTCAGTCAAAATAAAAAATCGCACATTCTTTAGATATAACTCTTTTGTCACGTCTTGTCAAATGTTTTGCAATGTTCGGTCCAGCATATTTTTATTTGTGAAATTCCCATTATCTAATTTTCTATAGTCACAGAATAAATTGAAAATATTAAATAAAGACATTATATATACAAAAAAAACTTTATATGAATAGTACATTTGAACAATATATATGTTTTAAGTTATCCTGATCAATATGCATTAATTCCAAATTATGATGGCATACAACTGTAAACATTTTGCCTTTAGGTTAATTAAGGCTTTCGAGTTTTTTTTAAAACATGATAAACTTAAATCAGTATTTAATACTGTTAACTTAACATGTTATAAAATATTCATTCCGTTGGTATGAAACGTTCTAACATGTCGTTCTTATTTTATCAATCAATGCAACTCATGGTATTTCCTAGTATGGGTGGAATGTAAAATTTATATTTGTTTACGGAAAACATTCGTCATATGTCACGATTTGTTTAAATCAGTTCAAACATTATTACTGTTTAAAAACACTAACTTCTAAATGTCATACTTTAAGCACTTTAAGACAGGTATTATACAATGCTTTGTACTTCCAGGTATTTGTTTATGTAAGAGTTAATCAAAAAACAATTTTCATAAACAATGTCGTATAAATTCGTCAAAAATGTTATTGTATGTCATTTCTAATCGTTATGAGCAACATTGCGTATCCAATTTTGCAAAAATAACCAAAAAGCTATTGCTTGTCAATAGATTTTCAAGACAAGCTTTATTAATGAAAATAGAAACTTTCGAGTAAAAGTATTAATTATTTTCTCTATTGTAAACCTTTTTGTTCTCTGATACCAATTTCATATCCTCTTTTAGCTGAAGTAAGATATTAAAATAAACGCACAAATATTGATAGGTAGCAATCCTATAACAGGGCTATTCTGAAAAAGGGTCTAATGCTTGCACTACTTTATAAATGATTAATGGCGATTATGATAAATTCAATAATAAATATACGGAAACGGAATTAGAATATATACTCTTTGAAGGGTAAATTTTACAGAATTTAATCACTACCAAAAAAAGACAAAAGCATGCTTTGTTTAGAGTTTAGAAAAAATATAAAAAAAATATAAATAAATACAAAAAAAACGCAAATAAATTTGGACATTTAATGTGAATCGGATACCATCATCGACGGAACCCATGGTACACATTCCGTAGGTAAATAGCCTGGGTTACCGAGGATGGATATCTTCAGTTAGAACTGTTACAGTAGGTTTACAGAGAACTGAAGCTATAATCAAAATATATTTATCATATTTATTATATATATGAATCATATATATGCAATTATAACCTCTCAGTGAATGTGATGTGAGGCAGAATCTTGTTATCAAATCTGACTCAGCAAATTTTTGTGGTAAACATTCTTTCACTAAGCTAACACATTTTGCCAATCTAAGTAACAAAAGTTGCAGCACACACCAATATTTATTAACATGTGGTAGTGTGGCTGCAAAAGTGCAGATGCAAAGACAAAAGGAAACAATTGTATTTCTTTTTGTCTTTCATGATGAATTGTATCAATTATTGACTGGGAAAAATTGTTAACATTTAAAAAGAATATTTTTCCTTTCTTATCCCTGTGATATAAAAATGCGTTCTTTTGCTTCTATATAATGTCAGGCTGAAGCATAAGATGTTGTCAGAATAATATTATTAATAAGATTTAAAAAAAACTAAAATAAAAACAACTAAAGGTTGCCACAGAACTTATGACAAAATCAGGAAATAGATGTTATTTCTTTGAACTGCAGTTTTAATATAACATGGTACAATTTCTGTTAGCTAAGTCACAGCAGTATGAAACAAATTTAGTGAGCATTATTATTATTATTAGACAATAAATCTAAAAGTGTCGAAAAAAGGATAAAATATTTTAATTAATAGTACAAAATCAAGTTATACTGGTTTGTGACTATGCTTATCAGCATATTACACAAATGTTATACTGTATTTGTACACTTTTTTATTTTAAATGTGATCGAGTCAGTATCAAGCCATTTTGATGATTTAGTGCTTTGCTGCAGGAAATCAAATCATGGATTATCTTCCATTCCCTCACTGCACATGCTTGACACGTATCTTGAAAACTTGACGGTGCAAATATTACTCCAGATGATAATTTCACAATAAATTATTATTGCATTATTGTCATTCTTTATAAAAAAAAGGCGTAACCGACCAATGTACTTCATAGTCATACAATGTTTGACATATATTGATACTTCAAGGTATTTTTAAAACAACTCCCAACCATCAAAGCTCCAACAATGTAAATGTTTGACGACAACACTTCTTTCTATGCAACACACACTGAACATGTTTTGAATCAGACAACACCAGATATCCTTCTTATCATTATAGTTCAATGTAGATAGACTTAACAAAAACACCCTAATATGTTAAATTTATGCAGGTTTCTAGTATTGCTAATATATTAAGCAGATAAACAATATATGATCAATATATGATCAATCAACCGAACATATCTTCACTGAAAGCTCACTAGCGTTTCATTAGAATTAAACTTGATGTTTTCTATATGGCGACACGTAGAACATTTTACCTTCTAACAAGTATATATTCGTCCCGGTAAAGAAACATTTGAAAGTTCATTTTATCTTGCATCAACAATTGAATGAGATGGAAGGAATATTTATGATGTTTATGCTCATTTGCACGTTATGTATTGAGCCAAGGTTCTTAAAAGAGAAATCGCTCTTTGAATGTCTGATTTATTAAATTAAGTACATATCTAAAATGCATTACAATCGGTATGATCATAAGAAACTAGGCTAAAGAGACATATTTTAGGCTGATTTTACGATATCATAATAAAGAATGTATTGATTGTAGATACGTTTATTGTTCTGGATATACTAGACAGTGTCTCTAAGGAATTTAGGTAATTGAATATTTCTATTAGAGTATGCGGCATTAATGTCAAGGATCAAGGATCACATACTTGTATAAAATGTTCTGCATGCCATCCTGTTATAAATGTAAATCTTCATGTCTTATTTTTCCAGTGGATGGTGATAATATAATTATCTGTCAAAGCTTTCAAACATTTGAAGTAATTTAAAAAAGTGATAGAAATAGATTCTCAACCCGTCAATTATCTTGTAAGTAGCTGCATTTAAAGTGCAATCCTTGTCAATATGTAGCAGAAATTTATGTCTGATGTCTGACAAATCTGACAGAAATTAGATAGAAAATATCCATCTAACATGTAGGCCATATAAGCTGTAACAGAGTGTTTAAATTAATTTTTAAATATTTGCCTTAAACTTTGATATTGACGCCCAGTTATTTGAATGGGTCATCTTTTTTGTTTGAAATAAGAAATATTCGATAAAATATATACATGAATTTAGATTAATATATGTAATGAAAAATAATTACAAATGTTGGTATCACATTCATATCATCATATGCATTAAAGATAAGGTCCTTAAGTATATAAATTTTATGCTTCGCTTTTCAGAAATCATCTTGTAAAGTTTACATGTACTTTTAAATTATGTGTTATTGCAATAACACATTTACTAAAAAATATCAGAATGCGTTTTATCTTAAACGTGTTTTACATGTTTTAATATTGGATTATTATACTATTTGAAATGACATTTTTGTTATATCAAATTAAATGAATACAATAATGATCTACTATTTAAGGCATAAAAAAACCATAGATTCTTAATTTGTTACTAATGTCATTGTTTTAGACAAAAGAATACTGTGCTATTAAATTGACATTTTCGAGTTTAATCTCGCTTTTATTTATAAGTTATATGCTGTTTAGTAACTGGTTCACGAAATTGTATTTACTTTAAAGCTGTAGATTAACTTCGTATAGAAATAATTTCATGAAATATATTGGCTACATTTGATTGGTAACATGAGAAATGAACAGCACTATTGCGGTCAACACTGCAAATATTTACACATCACCTGTAAAATCAACCATTATTGTTAATCATGTTTGATAAACGTCAGTCAATCAATCGTCCCTGTCAATCATATGATCAATATAACTTTGTCATCAATCATATATGAAACAGTTTGTTTTGTTAGGCTAGTTTCCCAAACAAAACAAAACAATTTCATGGTCTGATTATTCTAAATAAACAAACACTTTTCTATCATCAAAAATAACGATCCCCTCCAAATGCCATCAATCATTTTTTGTGGTAATTGCCTAAGTGATAACCTATTTGAATATTGTGTTTCTGTTTGTAAAAAGGCTATTCTAAGCTTTGGCCGGATCGTTTTTTTCTCAAGTTGATTGCACTTATGGCGAACGCTCATTTGAATAACATATGAAAAGACTTTAGGTACATGTGCGGTAATTGAAAGATATGAGCTTATAGTATTTTACAAGACAAGCACATATTTAACAAGAGTAATGTTGCATTGTTGCATTCAAAATACAATAGAATCATATTTAAGTTGACTGATCTTTGAATAACAATTGAAAAGACATAGTTAAGTCATTTTAAAGTAAGTATTTGCAAACAATCAACTTTTTTATATCAGTCATAGAAATAACTGTTTGAACATCTGAAGACAAAAACAGCATATAATTAATGCTTACACAAGATCACCGTGTCAAGAATATCGGATACAAACGCATACGAGGGCGAATAAAAAAAGTTCGTGGAATTTAGTCATAAAATTAAAAAGCATTGTTTCAGCTTCATGATTTTATGATATGACAATAAAAAATATACAATGAACAAACTTGCCAAATATTAGCAATATATTATAATAACTGTTTACATGGCAATAAATATACAAATCCCAACGTCATTTACTCACAGATCGTAACGTCATTTTACTAATGTTAAGTATCTAAAATCACACCCCTGTGAAAATATCCTCACAACTTCTCAAAGTACACTCCATTTGTAGCGATACATTACCGATTTCGGTCTACCCAACGGTTGTATATGTTCCTTAACCATGCCTCGTCGTAGTTGCTGATAAAACGGTTAACGGCTGTCCGAAGTTCTGGTAAATCGCCGAATCTGTATCCGCGCAACTGCATCTTCACCGGAGATATAAATAACATTATAAATTTATTTATTTACATAAAGATATGTTGTTTAATTTTACTGACATGAAGTCCATAAGATACCATTTTCGCACATTATTTAAATAATTCAACAACAATCATAACGAAAAACTAACTCCAGTATCGTGTGAAATTGAATTATTGTTAATTTTCATATCATGAGGCGCACATTAGAAAAGACTAACAAGCGTGAAGCATAGAGTCAACCCAACTTGCACATAGTCTTTGCATACCTAGCTTTTCATGTAAAATTGAATGTGCAGTTCCGTACAAAACTCCAATATATCCTGAAATCTCTTAAATGGAGCGGCGGCGATCATCTTCAATAAAACGCCTCACTGACGTCACCAACGTCGACGTGATTAAGGACGGTCTTCCACTCCGGGTGTCATCTTCTACACCTTCGCGGCCACTCTTAAACAGATTGTGTCATTTGTAAACAGCAGATTTTTGCATATGAGGTGTTGTTCCTGCTTTTCTCAGTTCCTCAATGGTTTCGACTGCTGAATATCCGCGTAAGACGCAAAACTTACTTGCTACTCTTGTTTCGTGTACGGCGGTATCCCTATTATGACGTACATGCTAAGAGAAAAGTTTTTGTTTTCGCTACCGTGTGAAACTTTAGTACCGGAAATGACGTAAAAAACTACTTTGTTGATAAGAAATGTCGTCGCTTGAACGAACGTCAAAATTTCGTGGAATTTGAACCACTAGTAAGGGACATTTTACAATTTGTTTGACAGGTTAACTGATTTCATTTCCCGTGCTCCGGTGTATAGAAACTCGCGTCATTTAAAATTATACAAAATGCTTATTTTTTTGATATTTTACTGAAGTTATTAAAACCAATTCAAGATATAGAGGATATTGAATGAGTGTAAGTTCAATACTGAATTTATTGCACGAGTTGAATAAAATTATATTATGCGAGCCTCTGGCGAGCATAATATTATTTTATTCAACGAGTGCAATGAATTTAGTAATGAACTTACACGAATTTAATATTCTATTTATCACATACCCAAAATAAAGACCGTTTAAGGTAGACCAAGGGTAATGGGCACCATAAGGAACTGTAAAATTGACAACATAGGACAGTTATATGTCTTCAAAGTCAGATGTATGCAAAATTTGAATAAAATTCACCGTGTGGTTTATGAGTTATGGATATATTTCTGAACTAATACTTTGCCATTAGAAGGGCTTATTTTCAGAAATGAGGAAACTTTAAATAATCTGTAATATCATCATTATAAAAAATGTTTTTCTATTGCTCATTTTTAAGAAACAAATAATAACATTCAGGTAACAAATTACACAAGCAAAATGTTTGTTTCTAAACAAAATGTTCTTAATATGTATAAAAATGTTACCCTACCCCACCCACTTTAAACACTAATTTTACCATTTCCCTATCTAAAATGCCTTATTCAAAATATCCCTAAAATTTACCATAATGAGGGGCTGTTTTCAAAGTTTGCCTAAATTTTTTTAAAGGTATATTGGTTGATCATGCGAAATATAAAATACTTTTACCGTGTAGTTTTTATTTTATTAAACTTTGAAAATATCTGGTATCATATTTGCTATACATTTTGGCATTATTTAGCAAATAAATACCTACAAAAATTAAATAATTTAAATCAAACCCTTTTTCTTCCATAAGGGATCAGAGAGATACATAAATAATGTTTAAAAGAAAGAAAAAAAAGTTGCCCCTTCAAAGTGAAGGTAATGCATTACCCATGGTCTACCTTAAAGTGAAATAAGAGTCTTTTTACATTGACGCGCCTATAGTATAAACGCTAACATTTAGCGCGTCTTTACACTATGTTTGTATAACGTTAATGACGTCACGTCAAAATATATGCACGGCCGTGCAATACCATTTTTACGGAGTCGCAAAATCGGCACGGGTGTGTGATAAATACTTGTATATAAGCATCTGAAGTTTCGTGAAGATCGGACGTCAAATAAAGAAATTATAAAAAAAAATCCACGAACTTTTTGATTCGCCTTCGTATTATGTTAGAATCTGTTGTTTCTTTGTCTGTGTCAGTAGGGAAGTAGAGTCAAGAAAACGTTTGAAACAATTTGGCCTTCAAATCCTGATAATGTAATGACTCCGTTAATTTAGTTTATAGTTTCTTCACACACACTAAGGTAATTTGAAAATAATCTTTAGCTTAAATTTAATATATATCTATTGAGGCATTTCTTGAATGTTTTTGAAAAGAACAATTCGTCAGTAGTCCTACATTTTCGTGCATTAAGTGACATACATAATAGTAGTTTCTATTTTTAATATTTTACAGTCGTAGCATTTTTACAGAAATAAATATTTTCCTCATAATTATATTAGGTTCTGTCAAATAAGTCTTACCAGCTTAATTTATTTATACCGATTAACAAAAGATCTTGAATTTGGTTTTAATTGTGACACATTCCAGTTGCAGTAATTGAGTAATGAATAATAAGTTTACTTCCATTCTTTATTTAGTTAAAAGTTCAAAAGCATAAATTTATTTGTAAGGTCTACGTACAGTCTTAACAAAATATATGTACATACCGGGCAGAGATACAAAGAAAATCGCATACACGATTGTTTTAATTTTTTACTTATCAAGTGTTTCCACCAATATTTGTCCATGTTGCTTACATATCAACACGATTTCTCGGGGCCAAATATCAGACAACGTCATGATAGTACCAATCAGTGTATATAAATCAGAGAAATAGAGCAGTATTCCGTAGCTAACTATATATTCGTAAAAAAATTGCATTTTGTCCACCTCCATATAGCGCTGCTCGATATGTTGATAAATATATAAATCAAACAACTAGAGATTCTACAGATATAGATTGTCAAGTGAAGTTGAAGTAAAATACTTTATACTGAAATATGATATATTTTATGACATGTATTTGCGAAACCTCTTATATGACTTTAGGTTGTTTCAACACAAGATTTGTTTTTAATTAAATAATGTTATATGTTAAAACTCTAAAGTTGTCATTAATTTAGACCGGTATGAAATTTGTTCACGGAAATAAAACGTCTGTGCACATTCAAAGGGCTGCTGAATATGATTGTAAATATAATAGTCTCACTTTGAAATATTGAATTAAATGGATGATTCTGGTTCTGGCTAGCTTGTCTTTAGACAAGAACAATAAAAATGAAACGCAACAACAAACAAACAAACAAAAATAACAACAACAACAACACAACTAACCTGTATTATTACAAATACAATAAAAGTTTATATTGTTTCTGGTCATAGTAAGTTATTGTTTATTTACAGCTTTAGAAATTACGTATACTAAAAAACCGAAGTCCCGTTAACCGCGTCATCATTTATGATTTGTACTGTCATTATTTCGAATCAATCTTGAAAATAAACAAAAAATATAATTTCAAGTAGGGTTTATTATCCATTCCTAAGTAGATGTTATTATACAATGCCTCACACTTAAGTCAGTTTACCTCCGCAATAAGGCATCTTCCCGCTGTGAAATTTATCTTGTGTCATTTATATGCATTATTGTCAGCATACCGAACGCAATTTTGAGACTATACATAATTCTAAATAGTTTACAGTGAGAACGTTTTATGTAATGCTTGTAAAACTGGGTCATACTCTGGTAAATATATTATTCATTGACATTAAAGTAAAATTATGTTTGCCATTCTGATATTGATCATCAGAGTAATAAAAAAAATCTGGAAATGGGTGATAATCTATGTAAATATAAAATGAATTTACACAAGAAGAGTTTGTACATGTAAACAGAAATGTATTTGAAGATAACTTACGTAAAAGGCATATGTTAAAAAACATTATCATTTGGTGTAAATCTTTATACTACTTGAAATTAAATACGAAACAGTATGCTGTCATATGTCAAGTCTTTAAAATATACTATCCTGTTAGAATTTACATTTATAATCTGTTCCCGTCAAAGATTATAACATGGTTAATTGCCTAATGCAAATTGACAACAGATGGTTAAACGGTAATGGGAAGTGAATTTGTTCTTTCAAAGGAAACGTTCAACGTAAAGGAAAGCACGTTGAAATTTAAACAATTGACACGTTAATTTGATTTTACACTTCTTGTTGTAAATACATATTAAGATATTAATGTGAGCCTCAAGAGACTTATGGCTTGCGGTAGATATTTGAGGCTGATGAAGATGCATCACTGGAATACTTGTGGAGTTAATACGTTCGTGTAGATATATTGCAATATGTGCCTATCCAAAAAATGCAGGTGTGGCAAATAGCAACATATATACATGCATTTACAAATAAGATTGATCTCTATATCTCCTGTTACCATTGAGGTATAACTAATGATGGAAATCAAATCATTATTATCTCATTAGATCTTTGATATTACCGAGGTAATCAGATGGATCGTCATTATCTTATTAAATTCTAATTCATAAAATGGTACATTTTTTATCAAAACACAAAATGTTGTTTTACGCCATTATTATGTGAATCTCAAATCTGACAAAATTATTAACAACATGACTGGTATATTTTTTCTCCATTTGTAAATTAAGAGGTCGTTCAATGTTTGTGTGAAAGATGCTGTTTTGTAAATGACTATCTTTTCTACTATGGTATTTCAGAGGCACAATTAGTTTCAGAAATAAATACATTCTCATTTTAATATGATTGACACAGACATGTTACACATGGTGTAATAATCGATTTAGACATTTTAGATACTTTTTCTGATCACATAAAGAAAATAACTCTAACAGTGAAATAGTTTGTTATAAAGATACAAACATGTAAACAAAGTGGTATTTTGTCTCCACTTTAAAATACCAAATCTCTTTATTAAAAAATAATAATAAAAAATGCAAAATAAGCAAACAATAATTCAGCTATAGTGCCAATGTGAAATCATTTGAAACTGTAACTAGACACAAAGTTTTTTTCAACGACGGATTTTGCAAAAAATAAATTTTTTTTAGACTTACTGAACCTTTCGGTGAAATAAAACTGGATGTTGCATCACGAGCACTTTTGATCATTTCACAATAGTAGATGTCTATGTGTGGTAGAATCATTTGTGGGTAAAAAGTTATATAATCTGATCCAAAAATCTTCTGTGAGATACTATAACAGTATTTTTACTGATATTGTATTGATTATAAAAAATCAGACATCAGATCTGTCAGTTTTCTGTCAAATTCCTGTCTAATATGACAACACTTAGATTGAAGGAAAATCGTCGTTTTTGCAAAAAGTCACTTTGATTACGTTTGTAGTTTTTTCTTTTTCATTTATGCCGATATTTCGCTTTAAAATAGAGAAAAATAAGTACTTTAAGGACGCAGAAAACGGCAAAATTAAAATTGATGCAGGCTTTGCTTGATTGAACTTCTTTATTGACAGCACTGGAGTGTGCAAGGGTCCCTTATCACCGGCTAAGGGTGAAACTACGTTTTAACATTTTACAATGGTGAAATTTTGAATTTTTATTTTAATCTTAAAAGCAATATCAACTATTTTAAAACTTTTTAATTAGTAATTTACTGATAACTGAAATTTATGAATATAACAATTTTGTTATAAAAATCGATGTATAAGCTTAAATGTATACTGACAGATGTAAAAACATCAAAACAAAAGAAAAAAATAATTCTTCAAAATACCTCTTATACCTCTTAAGTAGAAATGTAAAACCCATTAAAACTTATAGTTCTGAACTTACACGTATAATCAGTGGTCAATAAAGGTTAAAAACACATACGTGTTTTATAATTAATACATGTGTCACATTGGAAGAAGTGAGTCCTCATTTTATGTGTTTGTTAATGACGTGATTTTATTATTAATTGTACAAACAAAAAAGGGAATATAGAGGAAGAACAGGAAATGCTTGTAGATTAAATTGAAGTTTAAACTTTTGTCAGACAGCAAATGCAAAAATAGGAATTAAAGCATTTTTTAATCCTAGTGTGCATTTGTTTAAAGACATCTGTACAAAAGACCATCTGGTAGAAGGTCTATCTCATTTGCAAAAGATTCATAGATCAAATAAAAGAATAAAAATTATGTGTACTGACGAAAATTACCTCAACAAAGCAGACCCCATGACAATTTAAAGAATATTGTACATGTATTTTTAGATAATAAGCTTTCCTCTTTTTTCGGTTCTTTAGATTGGTAAAAAAGAAATGCAATTTATCATTCATAGTCAGTAAATGTAAAATAAAAATATAATTATAACACATGCATTTAAGTTCTGACTTGCTTGCAATTTATAGTTTAGTTTACATATACATCGTTCATATGAATCTAATAGTAAGGCACATCACAAATTCTCTTGAGAAATTAGGGAAAAGTTTATTCAGTTATAAAGTTCAAATCCACTGCTAGATATATAGAAGCATATTTTTAAATCAACTCCAACGATATTGGATGCTTTATTTGAAAGTAGTACACATTTTCAGCATGCAAAACAAAAAAGGGACAGGGAGAGAGAAAAAATACAATTTATACAAACTTTAAAACATACATGGATTTTAAAAGAATAATAGCCGAAAATTATAATTAAAGATTGATATGAAAGTTTTCTCTTATATCTATGCTTTAAATATTCAGTACTTAAAGAAGGACGATATTTGTAATATTGTCTTGAACTATAAAACACATACAAGTACTGGGAAAGGTGTGATCCCTCAGCATTAAGTTTAGTCTTTGAATGGCTTTGTGAAAATAATGTGTGAAATTGTCTTTATTAATTAATTTATTACATTGTTTACTAATTATTTGAAATTGCATTCTGTTCTTGAATATCAAAAAGACGGCAATCGATTTCAGCTCTTATATGCTCTAAAAAGATAATGAAACCCCTTCTACAAAGAATGGCGTATTTTACAGATTGTATTTGCTGTTTTATGTTTGATCTAACAAAAAAAATCATTCATTCATTGATATACATTGAAATAAATAAATTGTCGTTCGTTTAAAAATAATTTTCTCTCTTAAATGATATAATTACTACTTTTTAACACAAAGCCCAAAGTTCAAAGACAGCTTTGAAATTGTTAAAAAAATCACATCCATTTGAACTTAAATAATAAAACAGTCTACGCTAATGTTTTATGCTTTTCCTCTAACAAACACATTTTTTCGTAAGATAAAAATATACTTTGTCATGTCATTTGCTGATCGTGATATTTTTCAGAGTTATTAATCATTTTCAGTATGACTGAAAGAGAAACATTTAAAATGTGGTACATGCACTTAAATCTGACAGATGCAGATCATTTCTTATGTAAGACAGATTTAGAACGCAATTGCACATTTATGTTATTAAATTCTCCTAAATAAACAGAAGTAAATTTAGAATGTACTTGATTATTTCCAAGTTGCACATTTTTTTACATAATTTGCACTTGATACTTACTGTTTTCAAGCATGATTGTACAAGACGTACGGTCAATTTTGTCAAAATAATTCTTTAATTTTTTTTTAAATTTTGATCATTTTCTTCAATAATCGGCAGATTATTTTACCTTAATTCTTGAACAATTATGATACTGAATACCTATTAAGACATATGAAGTAAAAGAAGCGTAATCAGATCTTGATTGATTTCATTGATTCTAAAAATTAGAAGTTATCTAGTTACTTGACGTATTTCTTAAATAATTATCAAATTTATACAACAGTCAACAGTACGCATTAATGTAATATTATGAAATAATCGGGTGCGACTTCTTTTATTAAATGTCTATGAAAACTTGTAAAATACCATTCTCGTTTCTATTACTGAAAAAACGTTCTGTTTAAGGTAGTACACCCCTAATGCACTATCTCCACTATGAAGAGTATTCAAATAGGCTAGGATCACTGTAAAGTGTAATGAAACTGAGGGGCGCGGGTTCAAACCCCAGAAGGGGCATTTATTTACTAAATAATGCCAAATTTAATAGAAAATATGATACCACATATTTTCAAAGTTTAATAAAATAAAAACTACACGGTAAAAGTATTTTATATTTTGCAAGACCAACCAATATACATTTAAGAAAATTTTGGCAAACTTTAAAAACAGCCCCTAATTGTGGACAATTTTAGGGATATTTTAAATAAGGCTTTTTACGCAGGGAAATGGTCAAATAAGTGTTAAAAATGGGTGGGGTAGGGTTACATTTTTATACATACTAAAAACATTTCGTTTTAAAACAATCATTTTGTTTGTCTAATTTGTTACCTAAATGTCATTATTTGTGTCTTAACAATGAGTAATAGGAAAACATTTTTCATAATGATGATATAATAGATTATTTAGAGTTTCCTCATTTCTGAAAAAAAAAAGCCCTTCTAATGGCAAAGTTTTAGTTCAGAAAAATGTCCATAACTCATAAACCACACGGTAAATTTTGTTTAAATTTTGCATACAGGTGACATTTAAGGCAAATAAGTGTCCTATGATGTCAATTTTACAGTTCCTTATAGTGCCCATTAGGGGTGTTCTACCTTAAGTCACGCGTATAATTTGAAGGAACTAAACTTCCAACATTCTACTTCATATATAATTACTGGTCTAAAATAAAATCTAAGCTGCTTTCCATTTTTGAGACATCTGCTGAAAAAGAAAAAAAATGATATGCATGTTTTCAAACGCCAAAGTTAATAAAAACATACTTTGAATGCATAATAAAATGCAAATTTAAAATCAAATTGACACGTGTTATACGTCATTTGATACACTTTGTCTGTATCCCATTATATATTGTACTTGTAACACTAATGCATTTGATGAGACTTACATTAATTTAACGCATGAGGAATTAGACAATCAGATTAAAGTGAACTAAAGTGTGGATGTTGCGTTCATTGAACGCCGCATTTCCTTGTTTATCTTGTTTATCATATTTTGTCCATAATGGAAGGTATGTAATACCATAAATAATTATGTTGACGTTGAAAGTATTGAGTACCTTACATGATAACAAACCAGGAATTGTCAGTATATAGATGTTGTTTGGAAGTTTGAGATACATGATCCTATATTAATGTTTAGAAATTTTGTCAAGATCAACATATTGCTATTTATTATATCCACATTTTTTAAATAAATATCTGAATAATATACAAATGGTTAATTTTAATTGCTTTAATCAATGTTTAAAAAACATATGGAATATGTACCCATTTAAGACCAATCTACTATTAGTGCAATGTATTGTCAATTAAGGTACATATTATATCAAATAAAGCTGATTCGTGTCTCTCAAAAGTCACCAGTTTTATTTATATCTAACATGGGTAATCTGAGCGATAAGTATAGTTGAAAATAAATGATTCCTGAACTGCACAACTTTAAATTAAAAACAAAATAAAATAAGCTTCTTATGAGAATCAGAAAAATGGCTGAAATGCATTATATATTATGATTTGTACTGTCATTAATGCATTGTCTCTTTTTATCAAGTGCTTTTTCAAACATGTCTTATTTCACACTGCTAACATTTCATTGCCATTTTGTTTTTAATAATTACGTATTATTATTTGCATTCATGACATTATTTTAAAGATCACCTTATTTTATCAATTACACATTCGGTCATTTCTATGGTTAATGATAAGTGTTCTTATCCTTTCATGATTTACAAATGCAAAATGAACCAAATGGATGATTGCCATAAAATTATTATCAAAAAGGTATAAATTACATATAAATATAGTTATTGCCTAAGATAGAGTGTCAATGTGTAAATTGACATTTATTGGCTCTTTTCCCGCATTAATATTGAACTCATTTTTACTAATTATTGAAATCTACTCATAAGAATATTCGTCGTACATTTAGAATTGATAATTGCAAGCTTGCAATGTACAGTAATAAATACAAAGAATGTTTCTTTTGACACAATTGATTAATTGCTGGTATAAAATTATTGTTTGATACCAGTAATTAAGAACATATTAATTTAAAAGTTAAAAGAAATCAATTATGCTGAGCAAAAGTACAAACAAATTGCCTTCGGTTGATAAAATGCCAAACGCAAGGTAATTTAAAACATAATTTTGTTAGAATATCATTTACGTTAATTCGGCAAACTCTAAGCTTAAAACCAATAGATTGATTTAAATCATTCTTAAACAAAAATGTTTAACAAACTGTTTGTACTTTCAGTAGCATCACTGTACAAAACCCAATATGTTGTAGCACAGTGAATACATCAACAAGTACATTTGCCTATGCTTATTTTATCATGAACAAGCTTTAATTTGATACACAGTTTTGATACTGATCCAATGTTTGTCTTTTAATGAGGAATCCTCTACGAAAATATACATTTGAATCAGTTCGATGTTTCGGTAATCACCCGCTTATTTAATAATAATTGTATGGCAGGAAGGTAATGTAACAGTTGAATAATCTTCAGTATAACCAATGCTTTTAAGAAATATTTGTTTTGTTTTACATACGGGAAACAAATGTAATTTGTAATTTTGTAATATATTTTAACGGTGTATATGAAATTTTAATTGTACAACAATTAATTACATGAAGTTTCAAAAGATTTGTATGCTTCGTTTCCATCATTTAACTTCAAGAATAATTTCATCTGTACGGATGTGTCACTCATCTTTTTGTATTCTATTTTTGAAACACGGGTCTTAGATACTAAAGGACAAACAGATATAAGTAAAAAAAAAGACAAATTGACTAAGATACAATTGAAGCATATATTTTATAAAGTACAATTGTTTACCTCTGGTCCAAGGGACAAGTTAGGGTATGTCAAAATTTAGAAATTTGTTCTATGTCATGTTTTACATCTTTTACAGCCCATTAAGCTAAAACTACGATAGGTTACATTATTGCTAAAAGATGGGAATGTCAGACATTTCACACTTTATCGACCATTAGACAATTTATACCCATTTAGATCTGTGATATCCGGAAAATGTTATCATGTGTAAAATTTTTTGTACCGTTTCCATTTTATTTAGATAGGGCAATTTTCGAATTGGTATATTAAACCTTTTTGGACTTTGTGTTAATGGGGATAGTATGACTTGCCTTTTTAGAAAAGAAATTGTCTTCATAGATAAAAACACTGATATAATGCCTAATCGTTACATTTGGGACTAAAAGAAGCTTTGTTATCTTTCTATTATTGCATATACATGTATATTACTAAATGCTCTTAAATATTCTTAAGGGACTGATGTCATTCTGTTAAAACACTTAGTTCTATTGCTAAATAACAGTACAATAATGATAAGGTAGATAGTTTAGTAAAATGTAGATGTGAACAAGAACGTTACCATTGATATACTAATTTGCACATACTTCAGCTGTAAATAAATTATTGAAATGATATGTTTGTATCTACATAGCATAATTTCTCTCTCAAATTTGATAACTTGTTTCTTAAGTTAATTATGAATAGTTTGAATATCTATCTATTTCATACTTGAAATATCTATCTGTCAACCATATGAAGAATAACAGTTATCTTATGTCCTAAGACAATGGCTGGTATTCAGGAATAATGCACATGTTAATTCTTACGAATCTGAAATCATCATTATTTTACTATCTGAGCAGTTTAAACTTCCTTTGAAAAATATGGTAACATTTTTATTGTTGCTCTATATACAGAACAATTTCTGAAATGTAATGGATTATTCAGTAACTTAACTTGAAGCCACTAACTATATTTTAATCTTGGCATTTCTCATTTTGACTTTTCTCCAAAGAAAACTTTTAATTACTATTTGATTCCAATATCAAAATAAAACAGTTTGAAGGGAGAACCTATAACAGTACATCAACTTATAAAATTGTTTAAAATAAATGCAATAAAGACCTCATTTATGTTGGCTATTAACAAATGCTAAAAATGTTCTGTAAATGATTAATTGTATATCACTTTTTCTTCTATGTAGCATTAGGCTTGCTTAAATATATATGCATTACAGAAAATATCAAACAAAAGCAAAAATAATGTTCTTATATACATGTTTGAGATAAATGCGTTCGGTAAAAAAACTGCACTCAAAATATATTACGAGGGTCATTTAGCATAATTAACAATGTATGCTTTAATGACTTCACCACTAAATTTAGAATTAATACTTTCTAAATGTAAAACCGAAACATTTTATGGTTCATTTGGTATGGAGATGCTGTTTGCTACCTTATATCTTATTACTACACGTGTGACTTTAAAATTTCAGATCGTCTAGATGTTGATCACAATTGTTGTGTTATTCGTTCTCTGCTGGCTTCTACTTCATACATTCTTTCTGGTGCTAAATTTTACAGACAAACTGGACCACGACACTCTTAGCCTTACCTACTTTATATGTCACTGGATAGCAAATGTCTAACAGCTTTGTCAATCCAATCGTTTATTGAACACTAAACGACAGTTAAAGAGTAAGTTGTTGCTTTTAATAACTTAATGTTCACTATGTGTAATATTATAAATATGTAAATCAACAATTTTTAGTCATTGGATTAATTACAATTTATTGATTGATTAACTGACAAAAGTTAACAAGAAAATTAAGATGTACATCGCATTTTGAATATACGATTACTGTATTCCAAAACATGGTCAACAATTTTAAAACTGAACACATTTTGCTCATAATAATTTGTTTGTAGGTATCGTCTATTGTTATCGTCCATGCGGATTTAAAATAACTTATATTCCGGTGTTTTCCTATTCGAACAAGAGCGGGAACAGCACGACACGGAGCCGTAAAACGCAAGTACCCGGCAGAGAAATACAAATTGAACTTTAACACAAAGAGACCTGCACAGAGATTAAACTATCAAAGTCAAAGAAGCTATGAGGCCAATAATTTTATTGACTGTTTTAATTCATCATTTTCCAGTTGAAAAGCAGTACTGTATTTAATAGCATAATAATCTTGTTTAATCTTAGAAGAAACATGAAAACAATAGTGTTTAATGAATTAAACGAACAATGAATTGTTAGCGAAAACTATACATATTGTCAAAGTTTTTTTGGTAAACTACAGTTAAATCGTCTAAAGTTATCCTTTATATCCTTTAATATCTATAAGAACTGAAAAGTCAGTTTCATTACTGACGCTTTACTCTTCATTTTCATAATCGATTCAAACTATAAAGCGTATTGGTTATTAAATATATACCATTTATATACCTCCTTTATATGTTATATTCTCCGTTTTTACACGTTTGAATTATAATCTTGAGTGTACAATATCATTTTCATTACATTATTTTTGATAAAATAAAGGTACATTATTCCTAAGAGACCAGTTATTTTTTTCTTCTTTAGAATGTGATAACATGAGTTTAATAACGTTTAAATAATGGTTTAAGGGTATGTAATGTGTCCATGACCTTTAGGAATTAGCACTGAATGTAAAAACATTTGATCCGCGCCATGACAAAACCAACATAATGGGTTTGCGACCAGCATGGATCTAGAACAGCCTGCGCGTCCGCGCAGTCTGATCAGGATCCATGTTGTTCGCTGTCAGTTTCTCTACTTGCTATAGGGTTTGTAAGCGAACAGCATGGATCCTGATCAGACCTCGTGGATGCGCAGGCTTGTCTGGATCCATGCTGGTCGCAAACCCATTATGTTGGTCTTGTCATGGTGCGGCTCATTTGTCATAAAATTAGCTAAATGTAAACACAGTAGTTCATGTGTTTTGACTACAATACAAAATACTTAATCACTGTAACTTGACTGATTGCTAAGGAGCAAATGAAAAGACGTTTTAGAACATTTTTACATCATTTTCTTAATAAATAAATGGACTTAGATATATGGAAAAAAACTTTCAAAATCAGCTAAGACAGTATTTGTAGTATACGTTAATTCTTAAGCTGTAAACAAACAAACAAACAAACAAACAAACAATAACTTACAATGACCAGAATCAATATAAAGTTTTAATTGTCTTTTCTGATATCGATTATACTGGTTAGTTTGTTCACACATAGTTGTATTTTTTTTTTTTTGTATTGTCTAAACCCAAGCAAACCAAACCCATCTATTGATTTCAACATTTCAATGTAAGTTTATTACATTTACAATCATATTCAATACATTTAATACAATTTGTCATATTTCTGTCTTCAGCTTCACTTAACTATCTATATCTGTAGAATCTCTTTTTTGTTTGATTTATATATTTATCAACATATCGAGCAGCGCTATATGGAAGTGGACAAAAGGCAATCTTTTTACAAATATATAGTTAGCTACGGAATACTGCTCTTTTTCTCTGATTTATATACACTTGATTGGTACTATCATGACGTTGTCTGATATTTGGCCCCGAGAAATCGTGTTGATATGTAAGCAACATAGACAAATATTGACGAAGCACTCGCTAAATATAATGCAAACAATCGTGTATGTGATTTTCTTTGTATCTCTGTCCGGTATCTACATATCTTCTGTTACGACTGTGTGTAAGTAGACCTAACAAATAAATTCACGCTCTTGTTCGTTTAGCTGAATAAAGAATGGAAGTAAACTTATTGTTCATTATTCAAGTACATCAACTCCAATAAAACCACATTCTATCAAGATATTCTGTTGATCGGTATAAATAACTTAAGCGATAATTATTTGACAGAACGTAATATATGGGGAAAATATTTATCTCTGAAAAAGTGCTACGGCTGTAAAATATTAAAAACAGAATATACTTTTATGTATGTCACTAAATGCACAAAAATGTACATTAAGGACTACTGACGAAAAATTCTTTTCAAATACAATCAAGAAATGCCTCAATAGATATATATATATATTAAATTTAAGCTAAAGATTATTTTCAAATTACTTTATTGTGTGTGAAGAAACTATAAACTAAATTAGCAGAGTCATTACATTATCAGGATTTGAAGGCCAAATTGATTCAAACGTTTTTTTTTAATCTACTTCTTTACTGACACAGACAAAGAAACAACAAATTCAAATATAATATGCGTTTGTATCCGATATTCTTGACAAGATAATAAAGTGATTCTTGTGTAAGCATTAATAATATAGTATGTTGTTTTTTTTCTCCAGATGTTCAAACACTTATTTCTATGACTGATTTAAAAGGGCTGATTGTTTGCAAATACGTTACTTAATAATGACTTAAATATGTCTTTTCAATCGTTATTCAAATTATCACTTAACTTAAAAAAATGATTTTATTGTATTTTGAATGCGATTATGAAACATTAGTCTTTTAAAATATGAACTTGTCTTGTAAAACATTATAAGCATATCTTTCAAATACCTCGAACGTATCTAAAGTCTTTTCATATGTAATTCAAATGAGCGTTCACCATAAGTGCAATCAACTTGAGAAAATACGATCCGGCCAAAGCTTGAAATAGCCTATTTACAAACAGAAACACACAATATTCTAATAGGTTATCACTTAGGCAATTACCACAAAAATGATTGATGGCATTTGGAGGGGATCGTTATTTTTGGTGAAAGGAAAGTGTTTGTTTTTTTAGAATATTCAGACTATGAAAGTTTTGTTTGGTTTGGGAAACTGACCGGCCTAAGAAAACAAACTGGTTCACATATTGTTGATGACATAGTTATATTGGTCATATGATTGACAGGGATGATTGATTGACTGACGTTTATCAAAGATGATTAACAATAAAGGTTGATTTTACAGGTAGTGCGAAAAATATTTGTAGTTTTGCCGGCAAAGATGCTGTTCATTATTTATATTAATAATCAAATGTAACCAATATATTTCGTCAAATCATATCTATATGAAGCAAATCAAGAGCTAAACAGAAAATACAAGTCCTTTAACGCATTGATAAACAACATAAAACTTATAAATAAGAACAAGCTTTAAACTCGTAAATGTCATTTTCATAGCAAATTACTCTTTTTAACATCATGTTTGTCTGAAAGTTACAAATTTATAATTTATTGATTTTTTTTATACGTTTAGTAGTAAAACATTATTGTATTCATTTAATTTGATAAAACAAATTATCATTTTAGATAGTATGGTAATCATATACGCATTGAAGATATTATAGCTGTCTTATATTTTAAGAAAATGTGTTGTTTCAATAAACATAACTTGAAGGAACAAGTACACTTTACAAAATGACTTCTGAAAAGCGAAGCATGAAAATATATATACTAAAGAACCTAGATCTTTCAAATTAGATGAAAGCAAATCCTAGATATTATCAAATAAAATGCCATAATGTCAAAAGGTATCATTTTTTTTATTCTAAATCTTTAATGAATATGGATGTGATAATAACTTTTGTATTTTCTTTATCATAACATATACAAATCTAAACTCATGTATATATTTTATCAAAGATTTCTTATTTTAAACAAAATTGGTGACCAATTCATATAACTGAGCGTCAATATAAAACTGGAGGCAAACAATTTAAAAGATGATTTAAACACTCTTTTACAGCTTATGTGGTCTCGTGTTAGATGGATATTTACTATCTAATTTCTGTCGGATTTGACTGAAATCTGACATAAATTTCCTCTACATATTGACAATGATTGCAATTTAAATGCAGCTTATTGACGTTGTGAAAATCTATTTCTTTCACTTTTGACATTATTACAAAAGTTTCTGAAAGTTTTACAGATAATTACAAATATATATTATTATCGTATTCTCGCATTATAACACAGGGATATTTACATACAAGTAACTGATCCTTGATCCTTGACATAAATGCCGCATACTCTAATAGAAATATTCAATTACCTAAACACCTTAGAGACACTGTCTCGTATATCCAGAAAAATAGACGTATGTACAATCAATATATTTTTATAATGATACCGGATATTCAGCTTAAAATATATTTCTTTAGCCTAGTGTCTTATATCTCATACCGATTGTAATGCATTTTAGTTAATAAATAAGACATTCAAAGAGCGATTTCTCTTTTAAGAACATTGGTTCAAAACATATTTTCCAAAGGAGCATAAACATCATAAATATACCTTCCATCTCATTCAATTGTTGTTTCAAGGTAAAATGAACTTTCAAATGTTTCTTTAACGGGACAAATATATACTTGTTAGAAGGTATAATTTACTACGTGTCGGCATATGACTTTGTAGTATTAATTAAAATATTCCATCCGTTTTCTTTCGACATTTTTAGATTTATTGTCTAATAATACTATAATGTTCACTAAATTTGTTGCATACTACTCTAGTAAGCTCACAGAAATACTTAAAATTGTAGCGTGAGATAATAACATATATTTCCTGAATTTGTTATAAGTTCCGTGGCATCCTTTAGTTGCTTTTTATTAGTTTTTCTATAATTTTAATCTTGCAATTATATTATTCTGACTACGACTGACATTATATAGAAGCAAACGCATTTTATATCACAGGGAAAAGAAAGGACAAATATATTGTTTTTAATGTAAAAAAATATTTCCTAGTCAATTATTGATATTATTCATCATGAAAGACAAAAAGAAATACAATTGATTGTTACACTCTTGTGTCTTGTTTCCTTTTGTCTATGCATCTTCACATTTGCAGCCACACTACCACATGGAATTAATATTGGTATGAGCTGCACTTTTGTTATTTGGATTGGCAAATGTGTTAGCTCGGTAAAAGAATATTCACCACAAAACATTGCTGTGTCAGCTGATTTGATAACAAGATTCTGCCTCACATCACATTCACAGAGAGGTTGTAATTGCATATATATGATTCATTTATATCATATATATCATAAACATGATGTATATATTTATTATAGCTTCAGTTCTCTGAAAAGCTACAGTTCTTTGTGATGATATCCATCCACGGTAACCCAAGTAACCTACGGAATGTGTACCGTGGGTTCCGTCGATGACGATATCCGAATCACATTAAATGCCCAGAATTGTTTGAGTTATTTTTTGTATTGATTTATATTTGTTATAAACTGTAAACAAAACATGCTTGTGTCTCTTTTTTAAGGATTAAATTCTCTTAAATAAAACCTGCAAAAGGTACATATTTTAATTCCGTTTTCGTGCATTTATTATTGAATTTATCTCAATAGACATTAATCATTTTCAAAGTAGTGCAAGCAGTAGACACTTGCTACAGAATAACCCTGTTAAAGGACTGCTACCTTTCAATATTTGTGAGTTTATTTTAATATCTAACTTCAGCTGAAATAGGACATGAAATTGGTATCAGAGAAAACAAAAGGTTTACAATAAAGAAAAAATTAATACTTTTACTCGACAGTTTCTATTTTCAATTATAACGCTTGTCTTGAAAATCTATTGGCAAGCAATAGTTTGTTGGTTATTATTTCTAAATTGGATACGCAATGTTGCTCATAACTATTATAAATGACATACAATAACATTCTTGACGAATTTGTACGACATTGTTTTTTGAAGACCGTTTCTTGGTTATCTCTAAGATAAACAAATACCTGGAAGTACAAAGCATTGTATAATACCTGTCATATCTTATTAGTTGACATTGTTAGTATGAAATTCACAAGTGCTTAAAGTATGACATTTATAAGTTAATGTTTTTAAACAGTAATACAATTTTTAAACTGATTAGGACGAAACGTGACATGAAATGAATGTTTTCTGTAAAAAATATCAATTTTACAGTCCACCCTTACTAGGAAATACCCTGATATGTATTGACTGATAAAACTAGAACGACATGTTAAACAATTCATACCAAAGGGTTGAATATTTTATAAAATTGTTAGTTAACAGTATTGAATACTGATTTAAGTTTATCATGTGTTAAAAACACTTGAAAGTCTTAAATAAGGCAAACTGTTTACAGGTGTATGTCACCATAATTAGGATTTAATGGATATGGGTCAGGATAACTTAAAACATATGTAATTTTCAAATGTAATATTGATATATAGTTTTTTGTATATATAATGTCTTTATTAAATATTTTCAATTTATTCTGTGACTATAGAAAATAAGATTAGTGCAATTTTACCGATAAAAATATGCTGGACCGAACATTGCAAACATTTTACTTATATTAAATTAATAAAGTTGACAGCTCCATTGTGATTAACATATTACTTATCGAAAGCATTTGTATCACTTATGAAAAAGGCGCATGAACACTAAAAGAAACTCCTAACTGTTTATGACTTTTCAGGGTCAATTTGTTATTCATTTCCTTGTATTATATATCAGTTCATGTTATTGTTAACATATTGTTAACTTTCAAATAGTTTCAATACTTGTCCAAAACGTATTCTACAAAAGACGTGTAATTTACGATGGATAGTTTCATTCAGAGATCTTTTCTTATTGAAAATGCAAGTTTGTGGTTTAAACCAGTGCAGTATGACCTGTCCTTCAATCGATGAAAATACTAAACTGCTAAATTTGCTCTTTTTTACAAGAACACATATCACGCTAACAAAAATAGTAAACATAGTAATCACTCTAATAATTACTTATGATGATATATTTCTTTTCTTTTTTTTTCATTTTACTCACTCTTTTATTTTGTTATCATAGTAAACTTTTAACCTTTTTTTTATTTCATTCAACTCTTTTTTTTTAAAAACCCAGATGCAATCGTTTATTTCATTATTATAAATGATTTTTACAATTATAATTAACCAATTTCTACAGAGTTGTAACTAATGCTTAGGAAATAGTTTAATTTTGATTAAAACACCTGTATGTCTACAAAGTAACACATTTCCTGCTCATCGAGTCGTGATTTATTCTTAATAAAAGATAATATATTTCATTTTATCTAGTATCATCGTATTTGCACACCTGCGCGACTACAACATTGAGTTTTGAATAAAAAAACGCCTTTGATACTTTCTATTTTGAATTATTTTGTCAATCATTATTTCCATATTACAACATGATTTGGCATATATTTACATTTGGACATACCAAAATAAAAGTAAATGCACGTATCTCCCACTTTGACAAATCTTTGTTCAAATTGCTCATGTGAATCTAGCTTAAATTAAGTGATTTGTGCATATTTAAACTTGTATCTTGATATTACAGTTTCGTATCAAAGATAATTATTTCAATTTGTTATTACCAATTACTTAGAACGAATATTAATTAATTAACAATTTATAAAATAGACAGGCTTTCAATACTGTCTTAAAGAAATGCTATTGTTTCTTTTAATTTGTTGAAAACGCAAAACATAAAAAGAACCAGTTTATATTCAAAACTCGATTTTAAATACTTATTATATACCATTTGAAAATTATCTTAGGTATGTTGAGAATCTTAAATAATGATAAAGCAAAGACATAAAACATTATCAAGAAATCGCAAGCAAAATCGATTTCTAACGTTTGAAGAAATGGTTTTATCTTGTTAAAGTTATTGCATGTAGCTAATAATTTTCACATTGTAAAGCAATATCTTAAAATACGGTTATCCGGAAATTAAGTCACTGATAACCAGACTATTGGTTAAAAAGCAAGGCTTCAATTCTATTGTAACGATTATAAAATTGATGTATTGATGAACTTTTACAGCAAAAGTTATAATTGTGTTTGTTTTTTATAAGATTGGTGCATAATGTACTTTATGAATAAAATAACAAAGGTTCTAAAACAATATTAACAACAATGGTCTATATTGTTTACTAGCAATATCTTTATCACAATTTATATTTACGTATATAAAATGACTCTAAGATATGAATTTCTCAAAATATTGTGTCGAGAAAGATGATTTTCAAAACTCTGTACTTTTTTCTAATCAGTTTACATATTTAAATATACACATGGTAAATACAAATAAAAAATAATAGAGGACTTTCCAGATAAAAAAGTTTACAAAATTCGCCTTATTATGCAAAGAGATTTTAATACATATAACTACAGAAATTAAAAAATATGATAATGTAACAACACAGAAGATTTAATAATTTTACGGAAAAAACACTTATTTTACGTACAAATCTAAGTATAAAAGGATCAACGTTCACAATGGCATAGTCGATTATATTGCTTTACTAAAATACATCATTTCTAATATCTTAAGCAGAAAATTGGATTATTGACAAAACTGTTGTATTCAATTTGGAGCTTGTACATAATAAATTTCGGTATTGGCAAACAGTGATACAATAGAAAAAACGTGTCTGTGGCCATTTTTCTCGTTAAATAATCAAATGATCCATCAGTTTACTTTAATTACATGATTCTTTTCTAATTAAAATCTGATCATTTTTTGTCAATGAATTTGAAGTTATTACTGAACAGGCATAAATGTGAAGAAAAAACAGCAAACAAGTCCGCCTAGAATAATCTAAAATATAAAAAGTCGAAATGTGTAGTTTTGCAATACGTTTCAAAAAATATAAATTTGCAAAAAAGGGTTTGATAGCTCTCATAAAACAATTGTAAGATGGTTTTGAACACTGTAGCATTTGCATTTAAAACTATTTCTCTCTTTTTAGCACATTAGTATTTAATATAACTTCTGCTTCGAAACAGAAATCAGAAGTAGAAACCACTTCAGAACAGTTAATTCACTAACATTTGTTTACTTTAAAGCATATCGCGCACATGTATTTTTAATGTATCCAATAGGTAGCAGAAGGATTTGCAGATGTGAACTGAATAAAGTTTAAATGCTATCAACTTCTGAAAACCCTGACCTGGCAAAGTGTTGAGGGCTATTTAGAACATGAACATCCTACAACACTTTAGATAATGACTTAAGCCATTAGGGAACAGAAGAACAAAAAAAAAAGATTTATAAGTTTTAAATCGTTATTTCTTATTGATATACGTCTATTAATTTCGACATTACAAGCCCATGGAACGGTTTCGTAAATTTCACTGATAAATAGAAATGTTCTTATATGTACAATAGAGTACACGCTATATTATAACTGTGATAGTGATTTTCTGACAGATGCAATCGACGTTTTAGCAAGGTCAATGCATTATCATTATAAATCATCTGTCGGTAAAACTGATAGGAAGAAGATGAGAGAAACTCATAATTGGCGAACCAGTTTAATTTTTTAACCACATTTGTTTACTTTCGTAACTTTTTGACATTATTTGATATTGAAAATATTAACATAATTTTATCTTCAGATCTTTTAGTCCAAAATTTAACATTTAACCCGTTAAATTTCATAAATTGTTTTTTCCAGATTCAATTATTTGGATAGTTAATGTAAGTCAGCCAACAATATACAAGTAGAACTTTGTTAGGGTAAACGAAAGTTCAAACTTATCCAGCACTTCCTGTTGCAAAGACTAACAGTTCCTGCAAGGTCTTGTTCTTGACGTGGCATTTTTAGACAGACGCATAAATGATGGGTAAATAAAAGTACAGGACTATCATATTTTTCACAAATCTAAATGCACAGAAATGTCCTAAAATCACTTGTTTATGGTTATACATAAAATATTTATGAATCTGTAACCAAACGGCAAATCAATTAAGACAACACACATTTAGTTCCAAAAAATAGTTTGTAATATATGTTACCTTAGATTGAAAAAAATATTTCATTATAAATTTCATCGTGGTGTATCGATAATAGGGCGTCATCATATATCGTTTATTTTTTACATTTCTTCTTTAATAATTCGATAACTGTTTTCTAACCAGTTACATAAACTAAGGAGAACCTAAATAATTAGAAGAAGTTTAGACCTGACTTCTGTATACTGAAGTGACAAACATGTAAGAGTACTCTAACAAACAGAAAACATATGACTGTAATGGATATATTAACTGAACTCTAACTCTAGGCTGAGGAATGACGTTCTTAAATGTTCAGACTATATTACGTCACTTTCACTTTCAGCTATTGAACAGGAATCAACAATTTTGTCATAGATATTTTATATGTGTATAAGTAACATACATATCAGCACGAAACTTGGTTTCTCTGAAATTTCGACAGCTATTTCTCGGGTGTATGATAAATGGAATTATTTTTTCGGCCAAAAAAATACCCGGACATCAGTTTACCTTTAAACAGCATTGTTATTTGTTCGCTAATAAATTTCAATACAGTCATTAATAAGTTAATCATCAGAAATATTAAGTTTTTTTCTATTTGTTCCGTAATTTTCTCAATCAATCTAACGATCTAAATATTTCCTTTGATAAATTGTCTGCTAATTATATTTATATTTTTGTAAGTAAATGAGGCTTTCCCAATGGTTTGTAAGTTTAAGCTTTTATTTTCAATTTTTTATATTTTATTGTATTGCAGAATTGTTTAACATGTTAAAATAATTCATTAAATTGACTCAAGTACCATCTTTGATAGCTTTATTATTTACAACTATGAGGTCTTTACATCCTGTAAGTCCATAAAATGAACTTACTTAGCGCAACCGTATCATGTGTGAAAGTCATGGAATTATTAATAGAATAAATGACATGTTTATAATTAAAGTTCCCTTTTTATGTTTTTTTCATCTGTTAAGGCACAAAGGAAATTATCTAAATAGCTGCAACATTTTTTTAAAAATTAATTCCATTAAAATAAAGGTACAAAATTATTTTAGTTGACAAAATTGAACAAGACTTATTTATTTTTTACAGGGTACCTTATAATTCAGGGAGAACATATTTATTATGCCAGCACTAATCGTAAACCTATGGTTAAAAGTTCTTTTTGATGTGCTATGTTTAAATCTTTTCGTTTTGTGGATAAAGTGTTCCAGATAGCAAGCACACAGTGCTTTAAAGAAACTAGATGGAACATATTCCTTATTAATGTAATGGCAATTTCTAAGCATTAAAATCTCTCCAGCTTATGAAAAGGAATTCGCACTAACAATGCATAATGGTAGCAAAAATTCCTTTACAAATGATAATCTTATTCAGCTCAATTACATGTTATACCTTCCAACAAAGGTTCATTGATGCCATAGCTCAGTCATATACCTCATCAAAAAGGTGTTTCTGGATAGTTGAACAAATGAAAATTATGAGAGCAGAGCTTACTTAAATCTAGCTAGATGATTAGCAAATTTATTATAAATCACCTTACATGCAGAAAATAATTTATCTAATAAATTTTGGTTTTCGTACTTTGTGCATGTGTTTATTTGTTGTTGTTGTTTTATCAAGTATCTGGAATTAAAACAAATCATACAACAAGTAATAAACAACCGCTTAGAAGTAATTTACGTACAATTAAAAATATCCCTGACATATATGATTTACTTTTTCTTTGAAGGGATACGACATGTATGATTACAATTTCTCAGAACTAAAGGTATATATTAGTAATCGTTTTCCTACAGTGTGCATTAAATTTTAACGAAGCTATCTATAATTGATTTATTTAATCATGGCAAATGCATCTTTCGCTTGGTTTGATTGAGAGGTTGTTGTATTCCCAGAAAACAATGTTCTAACAAAATTGATTCCATTCAATTGTAAATTAGTGCAATCAAATCGTAACTTTGTATTTCAAGACCAGTCTAAATAGCTGTTCTTTAATTTCACGCAACAGCTTAGTTTTGATATCATAATGGTTGAATTCGTTTTAATGTTTTCCTTTCCGAGATAGCCATATCATATTTTTTTTATTTTCACAACTTAAACTTAGTTGTTAAGACTTTTATGTAATATTTCCCAATCCCTTGAATTCATAAGTACAAGTTTAATATGAGGAAACACAGCTTTGGTTAAACCTCTAAGTACAACGGAAATACTCTTGCCTCTCAACAATCGTTCCTATTTCGGTCACAAATTGAACTTGATACACCGGTACAGTATTGAAAGTGTTGCCAATTTTTACATAAAGCAATTTTTGTACTTAATTATGGATTAAGTTCTATACTTGGTGTGGTATTGTAACAGCTAGGGTGACATTATGCTCATTTTTTCGCTGTCAAATTAATTTGAATTAGTAACATATTTCAAGAAATTGACCTTTGTAATCATGACTGACCAATTATTGATCATGAAAGTACGGTTTACAATGAACATAAGAAACGTAAAATATAAAAAAGACAGTCCCAAACTTCTTAAAGTGGCATTATGCTTAAATTTTTATTGTCAAGTTCAGCTAAATTAACTATATATTACAAAAGGTTGACTGTTTAAATAGTGACTGACCAACAGTTAATATTGAAAAATGTTAAGGATAAAATATAAATCGACTTAAAATATAAAAAGACTGCCCTACTCTTTTATAAAATTGAACGTCAGAGGTTAGTTTCGAAAGATATACTATATAGAATTTTCCTTAGGACACGTGAGTTATTAATCATTCGTGCAAAGTAAATTATAAAATTAAAAAGAATTATTGAAAGCGAAAACTTCTTTTGACTTTCACCTATTCACTTACTATATACCCTTTGATAGGCATAATGTCACTTTAAGAATTGAACTTTACCGATACATACCGGACGATATTTTCAGTTAAACACCATTTGGTTCAATCATTGCCTATAAAAAATATAGATAATTTCAAGACAGTTACCCGTGTTTCATGTAAACATTCATGATAATATAATAATATCTTGATCAAGACAGTTACCCGTGTTTTATGTAAACAATCCTGATAATATAATAATATCTTGATACTTCAGACTCACGCACGCGAATGTTAAGATTGTAACATTGACGAACTGGGCGGAAAGGGTAAAAGTCAGACTGGCAAGTACAAATTATCAACCATAAAATAGCTGAGTCAAAGTAAAGGAAAACATCAGATGAAACCATTCCATAAGAGAAAGACTTATGCATATTATGAGGGGTCATTCAGAATTAATGCATAACATACCAAAGTCGTATTTCTTAATAACTTACACAAATTATTTATTATATTCACAATAAATCATGCTTGTTTTGTGTATGCACAGAGTTTGCTTCTATTCTTAAAACCATGAAGTGGTACATCATAAACACTGTATTCACAAGGATATAGCATTTGCAAGCAACAAGAGTTTTATATTTAAAGAATTGAGTTAGTCACACAGTGAAAATGCCTTGAAGGTTAACTCTTCGTATTTAATTCTCGTACTTGATTTCCCACAAGTAAGTCTAAAAAAAGACTAGTTCCGTGCGTTTAAGCATTTTCGTTGGGCACTTTTATGATTGCCATACCTTTTCTCTAATGTCTATTACAAAAACATGTATTCATGTTCTGTTACACATTCTTACAAAATTGCTTACCGTTGACATTTATTCATGCTGAAATAAAGATTAAAAATATATTATATCTTTGTCAAAATATAGTGTTTAAAGGTAAAATATATATTTCAGATGGTCCGTTCTATTCTATGTCATGGTCAGTAGTGGTAATATATGGTATTAAACTGGAAGCAACTTCCATTTATTCATTTTTCGATTATTGATCAACAATATAACTTAACAAACAACAATACAAAATAGAAATAAAACACACATTTTGTAGAATATGTATAATTCCTTAAATACTGATCTGAAACAATTTAAGGCAAATCTATATAAAGCTGTGAAAAAAAACAAACAAACTCCGCAGTGAATGATAATGGGCAAAGCAAAAGCACATGTTAAACCATTAGATAAAAAGTCTGTATAAATCAATTGAAATACAAAGTTATACAACAATTACAACAACGATCTTAATATTATCCTGGTTTTTTAGGTGGAGGGGGTGCAGAAACAGGGCATTTAATATTTGGCTAATAGTTGATAAGGAGGAGGTGAAATTATTTAAAATGTATGTCAGAGCAGAAGTATTGTGTAATGTAGCCTTTGCAAGACAAGACACGCCTTGTTACAAAACTACAAAGCCCATAAAAATATATAATTATATTATTAAACACTCGACCGCGATCAAAGACAAAATGAGTGAATGGCATATTTTGTGCCCGATTTATGTAACCTATTGTTTATATCATTGAAAAATTTGTCTGACATATTGATCAAAATACTGTAATCGCTGTCACTCATTGACAATACGACATAGCCTTTTTCATAACAAAAGATAACTATTACCCATTAAAACTCTATGAATCAGAATGATTTATGTTAGATGTATCGAACTAGGAAAATGCAAAGGTCCCTCACTTTAAAGAAAACAATATGAAAGCATTTATACTCGTATTGTTAACTCTCAAAGAAGGGATAATTTGTCTTGGTAATTTGTCTTAAGCTGGATTATATATTATTTCTTTGTAAGCGAGGTTGTACCGCCTCCGTGGTCGAGGGGTTAGAGTCGATGACTTCTAATCCAGTTACCTCTCTGGCGTGGGTTCGATCCCCGGGAGATGCTTTGGTAGTTTAGCGCGGAGGAAGGTAGTCTAGTACTGGTGTAACTCTCCAGGAACGATGGTTAGGAAACTACCCGCCTATATGACTGAAATACTGTTGAAAAAGGCGTAAAAATGAAGCAAACAAACAAACAAAGTAAGCGAGTTTGTACTATTTCAAAAATTAAAAAGTATTTTTGCATTAACAAATCTGCACAATTAAACTGCAGCGTAAAGATGATGATATTTTAATTGCTAGAGTACAATATTACTTATAGTTGATAAGCGCTTTGTATTAATTATGTGCAACTTTAATCCATTAAATAATATTACGAATTTAGAATATTATTATATTAGACGTTTAAACCAGAATTGAGCAAAGTTTTTGTACATTAATTATGAATATACGGACGTTATGATAAAAAAAACATGACAAACAAGATCAACAAGGAAGGCGGCGTTCAATGAACGCAACACCCACCCAACCAAGCAACAAGAGCCAGTGGCAAGGAGCCCAGGAGGACCCCAAACAAAAACAGGACAGGGCACAAGGCAGAGCAGGGGCAGGGCAACCACCAAAATCATAAATAATTAGTAACTGATAAGGAACCAAAAGAAAAATAAATGATAGAATAATAGGCCCAAAGGGCACACGGGAAGGGGACAGGAGACCCGGGTAATGGGAGGGAAGAAACGAAACATACTTTAAAAGAAACAAAGCATAATATGATTGTCAAATTCTCTTATCTTTAAAATATTCTATGTAACATTGACATTTTTTTTGTAAAAATGTATACGTAATTAAAAACGACGTTACTAAATAAACAGATATTGTCTTTAAAACACGTGTGTCTAATAAGATTTATGTTGGCATATTTCTTTTTTTTCTGTTTTGTCTGTATTTTCAAATCGTTCTATGACAGTCGACCGGATGTTACCATTCGCACATACTTATTTATAAAACATTATGGAATGAAAACGTGGCGTATAAAACATCTTAAATATATTTTCAAATTTTTGTGTGAATGTTTTTATCATAAATTCTGCACAGAAAGTGTTGGTTAAAAGCTGAAATCATTTTGACTTAATCAGGTTATATGTGTAGCAAGTCATTTACCTTGCATTTTGCATTGACGATTATAAGTTCCAAAATCATCAATTTTAGAAACTACCGCAAATGTTATTTACTTTTATAACTTCCTTCTCATTGTTTATCTTTCCGGTGGTTAGTACGAAAATAAAGATTTTTTATTGTCAGTATTGTTGTTGGGATAATTACGTTTGTTTATTTCAAATATAATCTATGAAATGTTTGTTTGACTTCGGAAATCTGCTTCACAAAACAAGCAATATTCACAATAAATAACCAACATGAAGAAAGAAAATATATCTTTTGCATGATAGGAACGATTGGCATACTGAAAATAAACAATGCCTAAAATAACAGATGTGTATATAGACATGCGTTTAACCAAAATAAAAGATAGGAAGAAAAGCAAAATGTTACTGGAACAACATAAACTTGTTCCAGATGTCTGTCAAGAAAATATTAGCATAACACTTTTTATAAACCGTTTGTATATATTAATAAAAAATACCTGCTGCAATTAGTTTGAGTTTAAACCTTAATCTCTTATAATTAATGTTTGAAATGAACTTCCGATCTATTCTAAACAAGTACATTGTATGTATTATTTACATACAGTAATAGAAGATCTTAAATTAATTTCAGTTATTGACGATGAATGTGTCATTTTTGTTTTCAAAAGATGAAACATACATCTTTCGAGTTAACACTTACCTTCTAGTATATTTCATTTTTCAAGTTACATAGTTTTCAAGTGAATTTCAATAGTTTTCTGTAGTCTTTGAGCGATTTCATTCACCTGAAGAAATCGTCCGGTTGATCAAAATGAATTGATATTTTTGGCAAAGATTGTATTTGTTTTACGGTTTCACCGGTACAATTCTAACATTCTCCATATAGATTCTAATAAATCTTGTTACTTGCTAACATGCATATCGTGTATTATTGTCTTATGCTGGGATGTACAGATTACAGGTGGAATTTAATTATCCGACGAGAAATTTGGCAGATAACTTGTTTGATAAACTTTATGCATCATTAAAAGATTACACGTTTTATTCCTGTTTCCCTTTTTACATTGAATAAAAAAATGATGATCTTTCCTTCAAAATAGTAGGTTATTGTGTATCAGGATAAAGATGCTATTTAATAAGGAAGAAGTTTAGGGTTATTTGTTTTATCCCGGTGCGCGTTTGTGCCTGACAAACTACGTAGAAAAATTAAAAGAGGATATACTCAAACGTAAAACCTGAATTGTTTAAGTCGAGTGCCGATGTAACGTGATTAAATATAAATACTTTAATTTTTATGCCTTCAAGTTGTATTCACTTTTTGTAACATTTAGAGTATCGTTTCCTCCTATTTTGACCTGAAGCAGTTTACGTGTTAACTGCCTTTCCTACACATTTCTTTCATGTTGCTACTTCTACCATGCTTTCTCATTCTGTTAATCAATCTTAACAACAGTGTGAAATATGCCTGTCATGTTTGGAGACTTTAATATATTAAACAAAAATAATGCAAATTGTATGTTGTATTTATTATAGATCGGATTTAAATACATTCACTTACTTTTGAATGGCTCGGCCCCGAAATGAAATACGTGTGATTTGTATGAGCTTAATATTTCGACTGCAAAGCATCCGAGTCTTATATGATTTTTAATTAGACGCATGATTTACTGGGGAATGGCACGATGGCGACTGCGTTCACTGAATGCCTCCCTTCCTTGTTGATCTTATTTTTCATATTCTATATCGTGGAACCAGGCTAAAATTAAACCATGCGTATTCACGTTTGCAAACACTATTTAAAATTTATATCAAATGCCATTTCAGAACATCATTTCTAAGCCGATTTTTTACCGCCCACTTCGAGTTCATTATTAACCGATTTCGAAATGCGTTATTGTATAATAGCGTTCACATGCTGAATTTATAGATCAACACACGTTAGTCTTATTCACTTACAATGAGTACGTCGTAGTATACGATAGAGGCGTTTGTGGTCCTGGATAGATGACAAAGCTCAGCGTCAGACGCGGAGTTTAAACGAAAGCCAATCATCGTAAAATGTCCTTTGAAAACCGTTTTCTTGTTTGTTTTATCTTTAAAGTACGTACTTTCTTATACATGGAACATTCATAATCATGAACACGTACATAACAAAATAATAGATAAGTTGAGATCCCTTGAGATTATTTAAACAAAAACAAAGTGTTTAACATCACATATTGGTTTAATTGAATCAATTTATTAAAGTTCGAAACGTACCACTTGTCTCACACCCCTAGCACTGACGTATGTGGTTTTCAATCAATTTTAAAACTAGAAATATCGGAATCAGTGATCCCGAAGGGGCAGAATAATATAACCAAAACTGAGATGAAGAATGGGGCAAAATTTTTTACAAATACCTAATGTAGATACATAATCGTACATTGCATATTGTTTTTAGCATTTTATTCAAACTATAGAAACGTTTCATTTTTTACGAAATCATGAAAACCAAATGTGATCTATGTTCATAATTTCATAATTATCAGTTCCAAAAGAATGGTATGCTACTGGCATATTACTGTTCGTGGCATTATACCGTTTATCCCGGTGCTAGGAGAATTTAGGGATGTTCATTATCCCTCATGAACAGACTCGATTAAGCCGAATGTGCAAAGTTTATTGTTTTTGTGGGTTTCCTTGCTTCCGAGTGATCACCCCTTTTTCCAGATTTTTGACGTTGTTACAGAAACATAATACATCTTGAAAAGTCAATTTTGTTCATTTTGGTCTCGTCGTATTAGTCGACATAAAAATTAAAACCAACCCATTTTGATATGTAATTATTTATTTTCTGCATTTTATTGAAATGAACGAGAAGTATTGATCTTAAACTGTCTTCATCGTGATGAATTCAATGTTTCTTTATTATAAATCATGTGGAAATGAAAACAAAACAAAGTATGCGCCACTTACATAGATTTTCATTTCCGTGTTGTGGAAATATGATAGAAAATCAACACCGTGCCAAAACATCATTGGCAACATCGTTGTGTTAACGTGTAAAATGATGTTCATATAATTATGTTAAACGTGTAACCTTTACTGACGGAAAGTAAATAAGTAATTTAAAATGAAAGCATCTTTATGTTGGCGATACAATGTTAATGAACTATCTTTTTCAGTCTGTATATTAGTTCATGACTTTCCGGCTACTCCTTAAAAGTATGAGATCAAAGAGGAATGACAAATATTGATGAAAATGCAGCGTTGGAAAAGGACTAAACTGCTATTTTAAATTCTAACCTGTAAACACATTATTTAACATGGTTTAGCAAATGTTTGACATCTTACTTCTACAAAGCTTGAATGTTTCACACATATTTCACTTTTTTTAAAAAATGTGCTCTTACTGTACTGTCGTTTTTGTTAGGGGATTTTCTGTATTCAACAAAAATCAATTTACCTTGAAACAGTTGTCAACATATGCATCAACCTTCTTAAATATACAAAAGGCAATTTGTGTTGAGAGTTATAACAAAACCATTCAAACATACATCATGTGGTTAGATTTTAAGACTTATAAGCATATGTTTTCGACTATGAGTCTTTACCGATTACGTTATGAGCTGTAATTCTATATCAAACAAACATACAAATATATATGTGCTTATATAATATAAGGTTTACTATTGCTGACCTTGATCTCGATTTTAAGTAATGTTATATATATTAAGTAGAATAACAAGAATAAAGATCAACAAGACAAAGGCAACGTTCACAGGACGCTGCCCCCGGACCTCTTTTTTAAGAAATATGTAACGTTTAACCTTTCACTATTAAATATAACAGTTTGTGGGTGGTTTTCAGTAAACATATTAAATGAATGTTTATCTTCCATTTTATTATATGAAAGAAAACATTGCCAGATATTAAAAAACTAGTTCTGCGTGAATTCAAACAGACACATAACGTAGTTTCATAAACACCGTATGCTCAATAAACACAGGGACGGAAGGATACTGTTTGCGTCCAAAATTTAATTCAAACACACACACTGGTCTAATGATGCATTCCAAAAATAAATGATACATTTTATTCTTCTGATAACGTTTACCACATGTTACATCCAGTATAGAGTTGACGGAACCTTCAATATCAAGACGAGATGCGCATGTCATGACCTTGCTCTGGTCTGACTCTTCAGAAAGAGTTATGACCCTTGATTAGTTATGCAATATGCATATAGAGCAAGAATCGTTTCCGCGCTACTACTGGCTGGAATTCTACGAAATCATATGGAAACCATTAATACTAAGGAGATGTGCAGAGTTATGACCCTCAATTAGTTATGTAGTATGCATATAGCACAAAATTGATATTTGCAACTGCTGGATCGATTTCAATAAAACTGTTTGGAAACCATCAATACAAAAAGGCTATTTACATCTCATTGGCATGTCCAGATAATACATAATACGTAGTTATGGTCTCTGTTACTGCCCTTAATTTTTATCATGTACAAAGAAAAATACTGTTTATGTTATGATAAATATATAAACAAAGCCTTATGTCTCCAGTTATTGTATTTGTAATAACCAGTACTCGGCGGGGGAAATAAATTCAACAAATTTGCTTGTTAGTCCTGTCTGGCCATTGTCATGTTTCAGTTTTTGGTGGATACTCGATTTATACCCGATGAATAGGAGATAAAGAGTTCGGTTAACAAATATATGATAAGTAATTCAGTAGCAGATTATTTTTTTTATAATTATGAAATGACTTCATTTGATCACAATTATATGTTGTATTCATCTGGACTGACTGTTTTGATGAGGTACTTGTATACAATTAACACCAAACATTTGAACGACGGCTGATTAATCTGTTAACCGTGATAATGGTATTAGTCTATAAAATATACAGACATGTTTCATCATTTTTGAATTAAATATCGAATTAATTAGGACATTCTTTTTATTATCACGAATATTTAAACAATATCCAACGAAAAGTTGACCTAATGAAGTTCAGTTTTAAAATAATTTTATTCAGCTGTATACAAAACAGTTCGGCAAAATTACCACAGTGCACAAATTAAGAATCAGCGGGATATGTAAATATTTTATTTTTTATACCTTATGCTGTTTCATTATACAATAATTATCGATTTAATGAAGCGCATAGATTGAAACATTAATTCAATTTTTATAGTAATAAAGACTAGAGACAACTGAACAAAAACAAGAGAAATGGTCAACATGACATTGAATCAGACACAACCGAGAGACGCAACATTAAGAAGTAAGTTTTTCATTCTTTTATCATTATAGCTATTTTATTATACTCTTTATCTCTTGAAATTGGCAGCTATATTAAAACAAATACAGGAATATTCATGTTCCGTACAAACAAAATTAATTATCTTTTAATTAGAACAATCGCATGTTTCAACATGTGTTAAAAATATTTTCCTAATAAATGTCATGTTTGTGTTCTTGCTTCCATCATGCCCATTACCTTTATAAACCAAAAATATTTGCATTATTCTTGACTGCTTATTAGCTTCTCAAAGTGAAAATTGTACTTATAAGGGTCTCAAATTATCTGGTATTTTTACTTCTTCTCTTATAAGATATTAACTTGGATAAATATACAGGTCATAATTTTAATAATTATTTACTAGGCGATGTTATAGTTTTGAAATACAACTTTTAATGTAAAAATCATTTTAAATAAACTCAATGTAACAAGGCAGTACTCTCACAAATATGAACTTTTAAATTGTTTTAATGTACCTGCTTCAAACAGTCGAGTATTTTTTCCATTAATTCCAAGAAGTGTTTACTAAAAATAACCTACAAAAATAACCAAGTGACTTACAAAGCCAACAACATAAACCAAAATGTGTTCAATTAGAGTACATACCTTGCTTTTAATTACAGAATTTCAACGATGTTTCTCAAATGACAGTTACTCATAAAGACCTAGCATGCTTTATTGTATGAAGAAATTAATTAATTTTTACAAAGTGCATTAACTTTTAACGCAGCCATGTTTCTGTTTCTAAATCATTGATTTTAATTACAGCAAATGCATTTTTCTCATGAATTGATTTGATGTCAGAAAAGGCAATTTATGTTCGGTGAAACGCCATGTCAAATGACAAATAAATTTATTGTTTAAATAATGCTTTGATGCCTGCTGCATTTCTTTTCAAATCACATTCATACCATGCTCTCAGTATTTTATTATGTTAGTATAGTTAAAACATTGTATTTGTCTTTTGTCTCGCAATTTTCATATCATTATAATATACAAACATGCTCAGGTTTTTTTTCTATTATTTTAGGAGACAGGTACCGGTACATTAATAATTTTCAACATGTATTGAATTATCTATCTCTTGGAATTTATAAATTATGTCTGAATGCTATTAAATAATATAAAAGGAAAAGATATCCTGATGCTTATAGTAAAATAAACTCAAAGTTAACAACAATGAATTTATTATATATCACAAGGAACATTTTGGAAATATTTATCATGAGGTATCATATGTTCTCATCACGGAAGCATTTCTGGAAAACGATGAATTTAAACAGTCTTCAAAATTATTTGCCTCATAGCTTCTTTGACTTTGATAGTTTAATCTCTGTGCAGGTCTCTTTGTGTTAAAGTTCAATTTGTATTTCTCTGCCGGGTACTTAAGTTTTACGGCTCCGTGTCGTGCTGTTCCCGCTCTTGTTCGAATAGGTATACACCGGAATATGAGTTGTTTTAAATCCGCCTGAAAGATAACAATAGACGATACCTGCAGACAAATAAGTTAGAGCAAGATGTATTCAGTTTAAATTGTTTAGCATTTTTTTGTATACAGTAATTGTATATACAAAATAAAATGTACATTTTCATTTCCTTGTTAATTTATATCAATTAATCAATCATTAATTATAATTAATCCCAAGACTAAAAATTGTTGTTTTTTTACATATTTATAATATTTCACATGGTGAACATTAAGTTATAAAAATCAACAACTTACTCTAAAACTGTCGATGAGTGTTCCATAAACGATTGCATTGACAAAGCTGTTAGACATTGCTATCCAGTGACATATAAAGTAGGTTAGGCTAAGAGAGTCGTGGTCCAGTTTTTCTGTAAAGTTTAGCACAAGAAAGAATGTATGAAGTGGAAGCCAGCAGAGAACGAATAACACAACAATTGTGATCTACATCTTTACGATCTGAAATTATAAAGTCATCCGTGTGGTCACAAGATGAAAGGTAGCAAACAGCATCTCCATACCAAATGAACCATAAAATGCTTCTGTTATCAAAGTAACTATTCATTTTATATTTAGTCGTGAAGTCATTAAAGCATACTTTGTATATTATGCTAAATGACCCTCGTAATATTTTTGAGTGCAGTTTCTTTAACCGAACGCATTTGTCTCATACATGTATATAAGAACATTCTGCTTGCTTTTGTTTGATATTTGGCTATTAATAACTAGTTATGTTTTTCCTCTTTAACTGTTATAGCAAACATAAGTATGTGTTCATATTGAGTCAAAGTTATATTGTTTCTGTAATGCATATTTAAGCAAGCCTAATGCTACATAGAAGAACAAAGAAATATACAATTAATCATTTACAGAATTTTTTTAGCAAAGCATTTGTTAATAGCCAACATAAATTAAATCTTTATTGCATTTATTTGAAACAATTTTATGATATAGGTTCTCACTTCAAACTGTTTTATTTTGATATTGGAATCAAATATAAATTAAAAGTCTGCTTGGAGAAAAGTTAAAATGAGAAATACCAAGATTAAAATATAGTTATTGGCTTCAAGTTAAATTAAAGAATAATATAGTACATATCAGAAATTGTTCAGTATATAAAACAACAATAAAAATATTACCATATTTTTCGAAGGATGTTTAAACTGCTTAGATAGTAAAAATATAATGTTTTAAGATGATAACAGATTCGTAAGAATTGACATGTCCATTAATCCTGAATACCAGCCATTGTCTTAGGACATAAGATAACTATTATTCTTCACATGGTTGACAGATACATATTTAAAGTATGAACTAGATAGATTTTCAAACCATTAATAATTCACTTTAGAAACAAGTTATCAAATTTTAGTGAGAAATTATGCTATTTAGATCCAAAAATGTTTTTTTCAATAATTGATAGTTTGTCATATGTTCTGTTGTATAGTATTGTTCTACGTTATTGCTGATGCATTTGTTTATTTTGATGTCTATACCATTTTAATTAGTATCTTATAAAGTCTGACAAATCTTGAAAATGCATTGACATGATGATTCAATTTGAGTTGCTGCCACGTTCGATAATGAGATAAAATAAATTCAACAAATAAATACGAGTATCAAAAATGTTTTTTAAAAATCTGATAACAAACCGTTAAAACAAGTGATAAAAGATTTAATCAACAAGACCAATAACAGGAGAGTTAAAATGATCATTAAAATCGCATAAAATGCTATAAAATGGGTAGAATGTACGTGCCTTATATATTTTCGCCACATGTGCAGATAAACATCTGTTGAATATAATGCAGAAAGTTTGTAGTTGCAAATAAAGATTACATGACCATTTCTTTTATTTGAATGTTGTTGATTTATATTTAAAAAGAAACGTGTGTCCAAGATATCATGTAGGGGCGTGACAATGAGCATGCTGTATGCCAGTGACAACTTTTATAACAGCTGTAGTATGTGCGAATTAATATATCAATATCGTTCTTTTTTTAAGCTACAGTGTACTAAAATCTTTACCTTCTTTAGCCAAAATTCTTCTTTCTGACCCCCACCCTCCCCCTATTACTCGACATTATATATCATTATTGTACTGCTATTAAGCAATAGAACTAAGTGTTTTAAAAGAATGACATCAGTCCCTTAAGAATACTTAAGAATACTTAAGAGCATGTAGTAATATAAACCCAACAATAGAAAGATAACAAACATTAGTCCTAAATGTAACGATGAGGCATTAAATAAGTATTTTTATCTATGAAGACAATTTCTTTTCTAAAAAAGCATGTCATACTATCCCGATTAACACAAAGTCGTCCAAAAATTGTTTAATATACAAATTCGAAAATTGCCGTATCAAAATACAAAATTAAAATGATACATTTTTTTACACATGATTATATTTGACCGGATATCACAAATCTATCAATGTATGCAAAATGGTTTTTATTTGTCTAACGGTCAAAATGACGAAAAGATAAAGTGAGAAATATCTGACATCTGCATCTTATAAGAATAATGTAACCTATCGGTAATTTAGCTTAATTGACTCTCTCAGATATAAAACAAGACATAGAACAAATTGTACATTTTGCCATACCCTTACTTACTCTTTGGATCTTAGGTCAACATTAACAATTAATGGAATATCAGATTCAATTGTACCTTAGTTAATTGGTATTTTTCTTACGTTAATGTTTTTGTCCTTTAGAATTTTAGACCCGTGTTTCAAAAAATAGAATGTAAAAAGATGAGTGACACATTCGTAAAGATGAAATTATTCTTATAGTAAAGTAATGGAAAAGAAGCATACACATCTTTGGAAACTTAATGCAATTACTTTTTGTACAATAAAACATCAAATGCACCATAAAATTATATTACAAAACTCACATATGTTTCATGTATGTATTTCTTAAAAGCATTGTAATCCTGAAGGTTTTACAACTGTTACATTTCCTTCGTGCCATAATTATTATTAAATTTGCGAGTGATTGCTGAAATATCGAACTGATTCAAAGGTATATAAGCGAAGAGGATTCCTCATTAAAAGTGTTAGATGAATTAATGGAGTTTCGTATATCAAAGACAAAAATTGGATCAGTATCAAAACTAACTGTGTATCAAATTTAAAGCTTGTTCATTATAATATAAGTGTAAGTAAATGTACTTGTTGATGTATTCACTGTGCTACAACATATTGGGTTTGTACAGTGATGCAACCGAAAAAACAAACAGTATGTTTCAACTTGTTAAACATTTTTGTCTATGAATGTTTTTCATCAATATATTGGTTTTAAGCTTAGAGTTTGTCGAAGTTACGAATTTGATATTCTAACGAAATTATGTTTACCTTGCGTTTGGCATGTTATCAACCGAAGACAATTGTTTGTAATTTTGCTCAGCATAATTGATTTATTTTCATTTAGATTAATATGTTCTTTTACTTACTGGTATAAAACGATAATTTTATACCAGCAAGCAATCAATTGTGTCGAACGAAACATTCTTTGTATTTATTGCTGAACATTGCAAGCTTGCAATATTAAAAAATAGTAAAACAATGATTACAATTTAAATTTAAACGCAGAAGACATCATGTAAACGTCAATTAATGTATTGACACTATCGTAGGCAATAACTTTATACGTATAAGATTGATACGTTTTGGGTAATATTTTTTGCAATCATTTATTTGGTTCATTTTGTATTTGCAAATCACGAAAGGGTTAGAACACTTAACATTTAACCATGTGAATGATCGAATACGGTGGTAGAATTAACTGATAAAGTAAGGAGGCCTTTAAAATATGTAAAGAAATCAAATAATAATACATTATAACTAAAAAATGGCAATAGATATGTTAGCAGTTTTAAGTAAATATGTTTGATAAATCATTTGAAATAAAAGAAAAAGACATAATAATTTACAATGTAAATATATATAATTTTTTATATATAATATATTATAATACATTTCAGGCATTTTTTTTCAGATTCTCATAAGAATGTTATTTTATAATCAATATGTTTATGAATTTATTTAAAATTCTGCCGTAAAGGATTCGTTGATTTTGAACTGTACTCATCGCTCAGGTTGCTCATGTTAGGTATAAAAGCCTATGAGTTTTGCCAGCAAAACAATAACAGATACGAACTAGCTTTATTTGATACATATATATAAGTGAGTACAGTAAGTAAGTAAATTGTATTATAGTGATATTGTGCTATATACAACATAATAAATACAAATATATATAAATATGTACCCTACTTGACCATACACTGCAATTAAAGTACATTGGTCTTATATTGGTACATATTTCATATGTATTTTACATATTGATTAAAGCAATAAAAAATATTCACTTGTTTGATATTTAGATATTTTTTGAAAATATGGATATGATGAGAAATAATATGTTGATCTAGTATAATTTATCATTTGCTGTAAAACATAAATATGTAATATCGGATTATGTATCTCAAACTTCCCAACAACATTCATATACAGACATGTTTTGGTTTGTTATCATGTAAGCTACTCAATACTTTCAGCATCAACAGTTTTATTTGTGGTATTACATACCTTCCATTATGGACAAGTTCACTTTAATCTGATTGTCTAATTCTTCATGCGTTAAATTAATGTAAGTATTATAAAATGCATTAGTGTTACAGGTACAATATATAATGGGATACAGAAAAAGTGTATCAAATGACGTATGACACGTGTCATTTTGATTTTATATTTGCATTTCATTATGCATTCACAGTATGTTCTTATTACCCTTGGCGTTTGAAAACATCATTTTTTTCTTTTTCAGCAGGTGTCTCGAGAAATGGATATCAGTTTTGTTTCTATTTTAGACCAGTAATTATATATAAAGTACATTGTTGGAACTTTAGTTCCTTCAAATTATACGCGTGACTTAAAAAGAACGTGGTAATTTTTCAGTTATAGAAACGAGACTGGTATGTTACCAGTTTTCATAGACATTTAATAAAAGAAGTCGCATCAGATTATTTCACCATTTAACAAAAATACATATTGTTGTTTACCTTTGATAATTACTAAGTTACTACATTTCTTCCAATTTTAAGCATCATTAATTCAAATGAATCGAAATTCTATTACGCTTCTTTTATTTTATATCTTATAATAAGTATTTAATATCCTAATTGCTCAAGAATTATGGTAAATTAATCTGCCGATCATTCGAAAATGATTGAAATAAAAAAAAAGATAATTTTTACTAAATTGATCGTATGTCCTGTATAATCGTGCTTGTAAACAGTAAGTATCAACTACAAATTCTGGAGAAATGTGCAACATTTGTAGGAAATAATCAAATACGTGCAAACTGGACTTCTTTTGATTAAGGAGATGTTAATTACATGAATTTGCAAATGCTAACCAAAACTATCCTAAATGAGAAATAAAATTTGTAAACAAATCAGCATTCCTTGTAGAAGTGTTTTTTATCTTTCTAGAGCACGTTATTTTGGCCTAAAGTCGATTGCTGTCTTTTTATATCAAAGAAAAAAATGAAATTTCGAATCAATAGAAAACAGAAATTAATGAATTAATTAATAAAGATAATCGCGCACATCATTTCATTAAGCCATTCATAAACTAAACTTCATTCCGAGGGATCACTCATTTTCTAGTATTTGTATGTTTTCGATTGTTTAAGACAATATTACTATTTTTAGTACTAAATATATAAAGCCTGTATATAAGAGAAAACTTTCAAATAAATTTTTTTACAAAGTTGATTTGAATGTATGCTTCTATATAGCTAGCAGTGGATTTGAACTTAATAACTAAATAAGAAAAAATATACTGTTTCCTAATTTCTCAGGAGAATTTGTGATGTGCCTTACTATCAGATTAATATGAACGATGTGTATGTAAACCTAACTATATATTGCAAGCAAGTCAGAACTTAAATGCATGCGTTTTATTTATATTTTTGTTTTACATTTACTGACAATGAATGATGAAAACAGTAAATTGCATTTCTTTTTTACCAATCTTTAGAACCGAAAAAAGAAAAAAAGCTTTTTATCTACAAAAACATTTGCAATATTCTTTTAATTGTCAGCGAGTCTGCTTTGTTGAGGTAATTTTCGTCAGTACAAATATTTTTATATTTGAATTATGAGACTGTTACAAAAGATATAGACCTTCTACCAGACGGTCTTTTGTACAGTTGTCTTAAATAGGATTAAAATGCTTTAATTACTATTTCTGCAGTTGCTGTCAAAAGTTTAAACTTAGATTTTACAATTATTTCCTGTTACTCTACATTACCTTTTAATGTGTACAAATAATTATAAAATAACGTCATTAACAAACACATAAAATGAGCAATCACTTCTTCCAATCTGACACATGTATTGATTATAGCACAAGTATGTGTTTTTAACCTTTATTGGCCACTGATTATACATGTAAGTTCAGATCTATGAGTTTTAATGGGTTTTACATTTCTACTTAAGAGATATTTTGAAAAATCAGTTTTTTTGTTGTCTTTGTTTTCTTTAAAATTTGGTCTTTTCATTGATGTTCTTATATAATACATAATTATGTTAGTATGTATTCAAGACTTAACATCGTATTTCAAAACATTTTTTAATATTGATCAATTTCAGTTATCTGTTAATTTCAAAGTTTTAAATAGAGTTGATACTGCACTTAAGATTCAAATGAAACTTAAAAATTTCACCATTTCCATACTAAAATGTAAAATTCAGCCTAAGTCTGTGCAAGAGGACACATGAACGGTAGCTTGCACATTCCAGTACTGTAAATGAAAAGGATTAATCAAACCAAGCCTATAATATTTTTAATTTTGCTGTTTTCTGCGTTCTTAAGGTATTTTATTTGTCTCTATTTCAAAACGAAATATCGGCATATATGAAGTAAATAACCACAAATTAATTAAAGTGACGTTTTGCAAATTCAATCTAATTGTTGTCATATTAGACAGTAATCTGACAGATCTGATGTCTGCTTATTTATAATCAATACACTATCAGTAAAAATACTATTACAGTATCTAACAGAAGGTTTTGGGATCAGATTATATAGTTTTTTACCCATAAAATGATTCTACCACACATAGACTTCTATTTTTGTGAAATGATCAAAAGTACTCGTGATGCAATATCTAGTTTTGTTTTACTTAAAGGTTCATTGAATCTAAAAATACTATAATTTTTATTTTTGCAAAATATGTCGTTGCAAAAAAAAGTTAAATGTGTACAAAGGGTTACTTATTAGCCATATAGCTGAACAAATGTTTGCTTAATTTGCATTTATAGAAAATAAAGTAATATGTTCTTTTGTATTGGAGTCAACATACCACTTTGTTAACATTTTTATATCTTTATAACGAACTATTTTACGTTCAGCGCTATTTTCTTCATGTGATAAAAAGAAGCATTTAAAAATCTAAAGTGTTCTAAATCGATTATAACAACATCGTTCAACATGACTGTGTCAATTCTATTTAAATGAAAATGTATTTATTTCTGAGGTTTAGTGTGCCTTTGAAATACCATAGTAGAACAGATAATCATTTACAAAACAGCAACTTCCACACAAACATTGAACGACCTCTTAATTTACATATGGAGAAAGAAAAACATTATTATACCATTCATAATTTTGTCGGATTTGAGATTCACATAAAATGACGTAAAACAAGCATTTTGTGTTTTGATGGAAAAAAATGTTCTATTTTATGAATTAGAATTTAATGAGATAATGGCGATCCATATTATTGCCCCGGTAAAATTAAGGTTCTAATGAGATAATAATGATTTGATTTCCATCATTAGTTATACCTCAATGGTAACAGGAGATAAAGAGATCAATCTTATTTGCAGGTACATGTACATGTAAATATGTTGTTATTTGCCACACCTGTATCTTTTGGATAGGCACATAACTCGACAAGTATTCCAGTGATGCATCTTTATCAGTCTAAAAGATCTACCGCAAGCCGTAAAAGTTTTCCCTGCTTATCTTTTGAGGTTCACATTAATATCTTAATATGTATTTACAACAAGAATTGTAAAGTCAAATAAACTTGTCAATTGTTTAAATTGCAATGTGCTTTTTCTGTACGTTTAACGTTTCCTTTGAAAGAACAAATTCACTTCCAATTACCGTTTAGCCATCTGCTGTCAATTTGCCTTAGGCGATTTACCATGTTATAATCTTTGACGTAAACAATTAATTAATGTAAATTCTAACAGGATATGTAACTTTAAAGACTTGACATATACCATAATACTGTTCCGTGTTTGATTTCAAACAGTATTCATATTTACACTGAATAATACTGTTTTTTAACATATGCCTATTTAGTAAGTTATGTTCAAAAACATTTCTGTGTACTAACTTTTCTTCAATAGATTGTCACTCATTTCCAAAGATTTTTTTATATTACAAAAATGATCAATATAAGAGTGGTCGAATATGTCACAGTATGATACTTTTACTAGAGTATGTGCCGGTTTTACAAGCATTACATAATACGTTCTAACTGTAAACTATTTATAAAACTATGTATAATTTCTAGATTGCGTTCGGTATGCTGACAATAATGCATATAAATGACACAATATAAATTTCGCAGCGGGAAGATGCCTTATTGCGGAGGTAAATTGGCTATCTTTTAACATAAGCAAATACCTGAAAGTGTGAGGCATTGTATAATAACATCTACTTAGGAATGGATAATAAAGTCTACTATTATTAATATGTTTTGTTCATTTTCAAGATTCGAAATAATGAAGGTACAAATCATAAATGATGATGCGGTTAACGGAACACAGATTTCGGTAGGGAAAATAAATCAAGCATTTTATCGGTTCAAATGGGGAAAACAGCATTTTTATTATTCCCTTAATCGTAACAACATTTTCTCATTATAGTAGCATCAAACATTATGGTTTGCTTTAAATGTAATTACGTTTGTTTTTATGAAACACGGCCTTTTAATATCAATTACAAATATTCCTTCATTGACAAAATTCGATTAAGAAACTCAAATCAAGTTAATGTGTCCATAAAAAAGCAATAAATTTTTATGGTGCGCATTTTATAATTAATCATGAAGAAGCCTCTGGGACAGTAATGTTAAACATGACAAATATGTTTTAAAACACTTTTGTGACATAGTTTTTTTTCTGCAAAGCATTTGTTTTATCATATGACATTACTTTCCAATTGTTAGATTCTGCCTCATGCATTATCTCAACCGGGTCAAACATAGCAAAGCTAAATATTTCTATCTGGTTTAATAGCAGTAATGTATTTAACAGCATAATAATCTTGTTGAATCTTAGATGAAACATGAAATAAAACAATAGTGTTTAACGCATTAAACGAACAATAAATTGTTAGTGAAAACTATATTGTCAAAGTTTTTTTTGTAAACTAAAGTTGACTCGTCTCTAAGTTATCCTTTATATCACAATGTTTAATATCTATAAGTACTGAAAAGTCAGTTTAATTATTGACGCTTTACTCTTCATTTTCATATTTTTCATAATCGATTCAAACTTTAAAGCGCATTGTTCATCAAATATATACCTCTTGTATACCTATTTTATATGTTATATTCACCGTTATTACACCTTTGACATATGACCTTGAGTGTACAATATCACTTTATTTCATGCTTTCCAGTGTTTTATTGTAATATATCAGATGATTATATTTTGATAAACCACTAGTGAAATTTATAAAATATAATATTCACTGTAGCCGGACTATATCTGAATGCGGATGAAAAGAAAATCATAAGTAAATGGAATAACAGGCAGAAATAAATGCCATCATGCGTAAATTTTGCTTTTTTAGGAAATTAAAGTCGATGTCATCATACATAATGTTAAAAAATGTAACAAAATTAGAGAAATGTAACAGACCTATATTTCAAAATTTATACTGTGACGTCATAATATGATGACGTCACAAGGGAGAATGCGCGACGTTACGCGGCAAAATAAGTAAAAACATACTTAAAATCACTATAAAAGCATGAAATAAAAAGAAAATTTATTTGTTTTACATATAAGATTGAAATATATTTCATTCGTGAACACCAGCTATTATATTTTCACTCGTGGCTACGCCACTCGTGAAAATATTGCATCTGGTGTTCACTCAGTGAAATTATATTTCAATCTTACATGCAAAACAAACAAATATCCTCTATTTAATTAAATTATTTATGATAAAGGTACATTATTCCTAAGAGACAAGTTATTGTTTTTTTCTTTAGAATGTGATAATATGAGTTTAATAACGTTTAAATAATGGTTTGATGGCAGTGCTAGGGGGCGTGGACGGTAGTTTGCACGTGACAGTACCGTCCATGAACAGGCTCAATCAAACCGAGCCTGCAACATTTTCAATTTTGCCGCGTTGGGCTCTCTTTAGGGATTCTTATTTCACTCTATTATTGCGACCAGCATGGATCTAGACCAGGCTGCGTATCCGCGAAGTCTGATCAGAATCCATGCTGTTTGCTCTCAATTTCTGTACTTGTTATAGGGTTTGTAAGCGAACAGCATGGATCCTGATCAGACTGCGCAGACTGGTCGCAAACCCAGTATATTGGTTTTGTCATGGCGCGGCTCAATTATTATTTTGTCATAAAAGTAGCTAAATGTATACACAGTAGTTCATGTGTTTTGACTACAATACAAAATACTAAACCACTGTAACTGGAGTGATTGCTAAGGAGCAAACAAAAAGACGTTTTAGAACATTTTAACATCATTTTCTTAAATTTTTTTTTAAAATAAATCAATGAACTTAGATATAGGGGGAAAAAAGCTTTCAAAACCAGCTTAGACAGTATTTGTAGTATACGTAAATTCTTAAGCTGTAAACAAACAAACAAACAATAACTTACCATGACCAGAAACAATATACAGTTTTAATTGTCTTTTCTAATTATATTGGTTAGTCTGTACACAAATAGTTGTGTTTTTGTTGTTGTTTTTGTTTTGTTTTTCTGTTGTTGTTTTTTTTTTTTTTCTAAACACAAGAACCAAAAACCCATCTTTTAATTCAACTTTTCTTTACAATTTTTCATTCTGTATAAAGCTTTACTTCACTTCATTTGGACTAAATATACTGTAGAATTCTTATTTTGATTTTATATTTATCAAATATCGAGCACTCTATAGGGGGTTGGAAAAAAGGCAATTTTTTTTTACAAATATATTTTTGGGCACGGAATACTCCCTTTTTTTCTCTGTTTTATATACACTTTTTGGTACATCATGAGTTTCGTTTTGGGGCCCCGAGAAATCGTGTGATATGAAGCAACATGAAAAAAATTGTAGAAACACTCGAAAATATCAGCAAACAAGGTATTATTTTTTTTGTGTCTCTCCCCCGGTACTTATATTTTCTTTAAGACTGGTGTACGTAGCCCTTACAAAAAAATTCACGTCTTTTTCTTTTAGCTAAATATAGAATGGAAGTAAACTTATTGTTCATTATTCAATTACTGCAACTGGAATGTGTCACAATTAAAACCACATCCTATCAAGATATAATGTTGATCGGTATAAATAACTTAAGCGAGTAAGACTAATTTGACAGAACGTAATATGTCAGAAAAAATATTTATCTCTGAAAAAGTGTTACGACTGTTAAATGTTAAAAATAGAATATACTTTTATGTATAATACACATAATGTAGGACTACTGACGAATAATTCTTTTCAAATACAATTAAGAAATGCCTCAACAGATATATATTAAATTAAAGCTAGATATTATTTTCAAATTACTTTATAGTGTGTGAAGAAACTATAAACTAAATTAGCAGAGTCATTACATTATCAGGATTTGAAGGCAAATTGATTCAAACGTTTTTTTTAAATCTACTTCTTTACTGACACAGACAAAGAAACAACAAATTCAAATATAATATGCGTTTGTATCCGGTATTCTTGACAAGATAATAAAGTGATTCTTGTGTAAGCATTAATAATATAGTATGTTGTTTTTTTCTCCAGATGTTCAAACACTTATTTCTATGACTGATTTAAAAGGGCTGATTGTTTGCAAATATGTTACTTTATAATGACTTAAATATGTCTTTTCAATCGTTATTCAAATTATCACTTAACTTAAAAAAATGATTTTATTGTATTTTGAATGCGATTATGAAACATTAGTCTTTTAAAATATGAACTTGTCTTGTAAAACATTATAAGCTCATATCTTTCAAATACCTCGAACGTATCTAAAGTCCTTTCATATGTAATTCAAATGAGCGTTCACCATAAGTGCTATCAACTTGAGAAAATACGATCCGGCCAAAGCTTGAAATAGCCTATTACAAACAGAAACACACAAGTCTAATAGGTTATCACTTAGGCAATTTACCACAAAAATGATTGATGGCATTTTGGAGGCGGACGTTTTTTGTGAAAGAAAAGGGGTTTTTTTTTTAGAAATTCAACTATAAAATTTTGTTTATGGGTTTGGAAACTGACGGGGCCTAAAAAACAAACTGTTCCATATACGTCATGACGATCAAACATAGTTATATTTCAATCAAAGTGATCATGACAGGGGATGATTGATTGACTGACGTTTATAAACATATTAAACAATAATGGTTGATTTTAATAGTTGGAAAAAATTTTTCTAGTGTTGCCGTCAAAGTGATTTCTTATTCAATATTAACAATCAACAAGAAGCAATATATTCATAAAATATTTGATATGAAAAATTCAAGAGCAAACCGAAAATACAATTCATTTTACCCATTGATAAACAACATAAAATTTATGAATTAGAACAAGCTTGAAAATCGTAAATGTCATTTTCATAGCACATTATTCTTTTATTAACATCATATTTGTCTGAAACAACGATATAAGTTACAAATTTATAATTTATAGCTTTTTTATAATTTTAGTAGTAGAACATTTTTGTATTCGTTTAATTTGATTATACAAATATCATTTCACAAAGTATGTTATTTGAATATTGAAACATGTAAAATGCATTAAGATATAACGCATTCTGATCTTTTCAGTAAATGTGCTATTTCAATAACAAATAATTTTAAAGTACATGAAAACTTTACAAAACGATTTCTGAAAAGCGAAGCATAAAATTTATATACTTAAGGACCTTGTCATTTTAAGCTGTTTCAAAAATAATAATATCAAATATCACAAGGTATCATTTTTTATTATTCTCAATATTTTATACTTATGAGGATATGGATGTGATATCAACATTTGTAATTATTTTGCATTACATATATTAATATAAGTTCATGTTTATATTTTATCAAATATTTTTATTTCCAAGAAAATAATGACCCATTCAAATAACTGGGCGTCAATATCAAAGTGGAGGCAAATATTCAAAATATAATTTAAACACAATGGTACAGCTTATGTGATCTAATTTCCGTTGGATTTGACAGAAATGTAAAATAAATTTCCGCTACATATTGACAAGGATTGCAATTTAAATGCAAATACTTACAAGCTAATTTAGCAATCACGTTTTTGATATTAATTCCAAAGTTTAAAACTTTGACAGATAATTATATTATCACCATACAATTGATTGATAAGACGTATGAATTGACATTTATAACAGGATGGCATGCAGATATAACATACAAGTATGTGTTCCTTGATCCTTGACATTAATGCCGCATACTCTAATAGAAATATTCAATACCTAAACACCTTAGAGACACTGTCTCGTATATCCAGAAAAATAAACGTATCTACAATCAATATATTTTTATTATGGTATCGGATAATCATCTTAAAATATGTCTCTTTAGCCTAGTTTCTTATGATTATACCGATTGTAATGCATTTTAGATATATACGTAATTTAATAAATCAGACATTCAAAGAGCGATTTCTCTTTTAAGAACCTTGGTTCAAAACATAACGTCCAAAGGAGCATAAACATCATAAATATTCCTTCCATCTCATTCAATTGTTGTTGCAAGATAAAATTAACTTTCAAATGTTTCTTTAACGGGACGAATGTATACTTGTTAGAAGGTATAATTTACTACGTGTCGCCATATAAAATGCGTCAAGTTAAATTCTAATGAAACGCTAGTTAGCTTTCAGTAAAAATATGGTTCATTGATCGATCATATATTGTTTATCTGTTTAATATGATATAAGCAATACTAAAAACCTTCATAAATTCAACTTGTTAAGGTGTTTTTGTGTAGTCTATCTACATTGAACTATAATGATAACAAGGGTCTCTGGTGTTGTTTGATTCAAAACATGCTCAGTGTATGCTACATAGAATGCAGTGCTGTTGTCAAACATTTACATTGTGAAAGCTTTGATGGTTGGTTGGGAATTGTTATAATTACCAAGATGTATCAATATATGTCAAACATTGTATGTCCAAGAACTTAGAAATAGGAGCAACCTTCTTTGTTGCAAACAAGAATTGCTCATGAATGCTCGTCTGTCACTTCTAAAGTAAAAACTGTTACCTTTTAGTAATAACTGTGAAATACAATGTCAGCTACATCTTTCGTTATAAAGAATGACAATAATGCAATAATAATTTGTTGTGAAATTATAATCGGAAGTAATATGTGCACTGTCAAGTTTTCAAGATACTTGTCAAGCATGTGCAGTGAGGGAATGAAAGATAATCCATGATTTGATTTCCTGCGGCAAATCACTAAATCATCAAAATGGCTTGATACTGACTCGATCAAATTTTAAAAAACACAAGTGTACAAATACAGTATAACATTTGTGTAATATGCTGACAAGCATGTCACAAACCAGTATAACTTGACTTTGTAGTATTATTTAAAATATTTAATCATTTTTCTTTCGACATTTTTAGAATTATTGTCTAATAATTATTATACTACTACAATGTTCACTAAATTTGTTCAATACTGCTTTGAGTTAGCTCACAGAAATACTTAAAAATGTAGTGTCTTGGTTCCTTTTGTCTTTGCATCTGCACTGATGAAGCCACACTACCACATGTAAATTAATATAAGTATCTGCTGTACCTTTTGTTATTTGGATTGGCAAAATGTGTTAGCTTGGTTAAAGAATGTTCACCACAAATATTTGCTGAGTAAGCTGATTTGATAACAAGATTCTGCCTCACATCACATTCACAAAAAGGTTATAGTTGCATATATATGATTCATATATATCATATATATCATAAACAAGATGTATATGTTTTGATTTTAGCTTCAGTTCTCTGGTGAGCTACAGTTCTTCCTGAAGATATCCATCCTCGGTAACCCAGGCTATTTACCTACGGAATGTGTACCGTGGGTTCCGTCGATGATGATATCCGAATCACATTAAATGCCCAGATTTATTTCCGTTTATCTATTGGGGCCCGTTATTAAATTTTCTAAAATTAAACCTGCAAAAAGTATATATTCTAATTCCGTTTTCGAACATTTATTATTGTATTTATCTCAATTTCAATTAATCATTTATAAAGTAGTTCAAGCAGTAGACACTTGCTACAAAATAGCCCTGTTAAAAGACTGCTACCTATCAATATTTGTGAGTTTATTTTAATATCTAACTTCAGCTAAAACAGGATATGAAATTGGTATAAGAGAAAACAAAAAGTTTACAATAAAGCAAATAATTAATACCTTTACTCGACAGTTTCTATTTTTATTTATAACGCTTGTCTTGGCAAGCAATAGTTTGTTGGTTATTTTTTCTAAATTGGATACGCAATGTTGCTCATAACGATTATAAATGACATACAATAACATTCTTGACGAATTTATACGACATTGTTTATCAAGTCCGTTTCTTGATTATCTCTAAGATAAACAAATACCTGGAAGTACAAAACATTGTATAATACCTGTCATATCTTATAAGTTGACATTGTTGGTATGACATTTACAAGTGCTTTATGTATGACATTCAGAAGTAAGTGGTTTTAAACAGTAATACAATTTTCAAACTGATTAGGACGAAACGTGACATTAAATGAATGTTTTTCGTAAAAAATAGTATTTTACAGTCCACTTATACTAGGAAATACCATGAGTTGTATTGACTGATAAAACTAGAACGACATGTTAAACAATTTATACGAAAGGGATGAATATTTTAATTACACTTTTATTTTATATAAAACATAATATTATAAATGTATTTTACACCTATAATTAACCAATTTCTACAGAGTTGTAACTAATGCTTAGATAATAGTTCATTGTGATTAAACACAGGTGTGTCTACAAAGTAACACATTTTCTGCTCGTCGAGTTGTGATTTATTATTAATATACAAGATAATATCTTTTATTTTATCTAATATCATCGTATTTGCATACCTGCGCAACTACAACATTGAGTTTTGAATAAAAAACCGCCTTTGATACTTTCTATTTTGAATTACTAGTATTTTGTCAATCATTATTTCCATATTACAACATGTTTTGGCATATAAAACGTCATACATTTTACACTTATACATATCAAAAAGTTAATGCACGTACTCACACTGTGACAAATCTTTGTTCAAATTGCACATATAAATCTAGCTAAAATTAAGAGATTTGTACATAAACTTGTATTTTGATATAACAGTTTCGTACCAAATATAATTATTTCAATTTACTATGATCAATTACTTAGAACTATAATAATCAATTAACACTTTTTTAAAATAAACAGACTTTTAATACTAAAAGAAATGCTATTGTTTTTTTTTTTAATTTGTTGAAAACGCAAAACATAAAAACAACCAGTTTATATTCAAATCTCGATTTTAAATACTTATTTTAGAACATTTGAAAATAATCTTAAGTTTGTTGAGAATCTTAAATAATGATAAAGCAAAGTCATAAAACATTATCAAGAAATTGTAAGCAAAACCGATTTCCAACGTTTGAAGAAATGGTTTTATCTTGTGAAAGTTATTGCGTGTAGCTAAATTAAATAATATTCAAATTGTAAAGCAATATATTAAAATACAGTTATCCTGATAACCAAACAAGTGGTTAACAAGCAAAAATTCTATTGTAACGATTATAAAATTGATGTATTGATGAACTTTTACAGTAAAAGTTATTATTGTGTGTTTGTTTTTTATAAGATTAGTGCATAATGCACTTTTTGAATAAAATAAAAAAGGTTCTATAACAATATTGACTACAATGGTCTATTTTGTGTACTAGCAATATCTTTATCACAATTTATATTTGCGCATTAAAAATGACTCTAAGATATTAAAATTTCTCAAAACATTGTGTCGAGAAAGATTTTCAAAACTCTGTACTTTTTCCTAATCAGTTTACATATTTAAATATACACATGACAAATACAAATACAAATTAATAGAGAACTTTCCAGATAAAAACAAGTTTACAAAATTGGCCTTATTATGCAAAGAGCGAGTTAACTTTAATACATATAATTACAGAAATTTAAAAATGATAATGTAACAACACAGTAAATTTAATAATTTTACGAAAAATGACACACTTATTTTACGTACAAAACTAGGTATAAAAGGATCAACGTTCACAATGGCATAGTCGTATATATTGCTATACTAAAATACATCATTTGTAATATCTTAAGCAGAAAATTGGATTATTGACAAAATTGTGTATTCAATTTGGAACTTGTACATACTAAATTAGGGTATTGGAAACATGTTCTGAACCTTAATAACTACCAGTGATACAATACAAAAAACGTGTCTGTGGCCAACTTTCTCGTTAAATAATCCAATGATCTATCAGTTTACTTTAATTACATGATTCTTTTCTAATTAAAGTCTGATAATTTTTTCATCATTGAATTTTACATTATTACTGAACAGGCGTAAATGTAAAGAAAAAACAGCAAACTAGTCAGCTTAGAATAATCTAAAATATAAAAAGTCGAAATGTGTAGTTTTGCAATACGTTTCAAAAAATATAATTTGCAAGAAAGGGTTTATTAAACAATTGTAAGATGGTTTTGAACACTGAAGCAATTAAAACTTTTTCTTTCTTTTTAGCACATTAGTATTTAATATAACTTCTGCTTCGAAACAGAAATCATAAGTAGAAACCACTTCAGAACAGTTAATTTACTAACGTTTGTTTACTTTAAAGCATATCGCGCACATGTATTTTTAATGTATCCAATAGGTAGCAGAAGGATTTGCAGATGTGAACTGAATAAAGTTTAAATGCTATCAACTTCTGAAAACCCTGACCTGGCAAAGTGTTGAGGGCTATTTAGAACATGAACATTCTACAACACTTTAGATAATGACTTAAGCCATTAGGGAACAGAAGAACAAACAAAAAAGATTTATAAGTTTTAAATCGTTATTTCTTATTGATATACGTCTGTAAATTTCGACATTATAAGCCCATGGAACGGTTTCGTACATTTCACTGATAAATAGAAATGTACTTATATGTACAATAGAGTACACGTTATATTATAACTGTGATAGTGATTATGTGAGTGACAAATGCAATCGACGTTATAGCAAAGTCAATGCATTATCATTATAAATCATCTGTCGGTAAAACTGATAGGAAAAAGATGAAAAAAAATTCATAATTGGCAAAGCAGTGTAATTATTTTAACCACATTCGTTTACTTTCGTAACTTTTTGACACTATTTGATATTGAAATTATTAACATAATTTTATCTTCAGATCTTTTTGTCCAAAATTTAACACTTAACCAGTTAAATTTCATAAATTGTTTTGTCCAGATTCATTTTTTTGGATCATGGGTAGTTAATGTAAGTCAGCCAACAATATACAAGTAGAGCCTGGTTAGGGTAAACAAAAGTTCAAACTAGTCCACCACTTCCTGTTGCAAAGACTACAGTTCCTGCAAGGTCTTGTTCTTACCGTGGCATTTTTTGCAAGACGTATAAAAGATGGGTAAATAAATTAAAGTACATTCTTAGGACTATCATACTTTTCACAAAATCTAAATGCACATAAATGTCTTAAAATCACTTGTTTATGTTGGTTATACATAAATATTTTTAAATCTGTAACCAGACGGCAGAAATCAATTAAGACAATGCACATTTAGTTCCAAAAAATAGTTTGTAATATATGTTACCTTAGATTGAAAAAAGTATTTCATTATAAATTTCATCGTGGTGTATCGATAATAGGGCGTCATCATATATCGTTTATTTTTTACATTTCTTCCTAAATAATTCGCTAACTGTTTTTATAACCAGTTACATCAACCAAGAAAAACCTAAATAATTAGTAGATGTTTAGACCTGACTTCTGTATATTGAAGTCCAAACATGTATGAGTACTCTAACAAACAGAAAACGTATGACTGTAATGGATATATTAGTCCGTTTGTAGGGAACTAAACTCTAACTTCAGGTTGAGGAATGACGTTCTTTAATGGTCAGACTATATTTCGTCACTTACACTTTCAGCTATTGAACAGGAATCAACAATTTTGTCATATATATTTTATACGTGTATAAGTAACAAACATATCAGCACGAAACTTGGTATTGTTTTATCATTAATAAAATGTTCACGTTTCTCTGAAATTTCGACAGCTAACTCTCGGGTGTATGATTAATAAAATTATAATTTCGGCCTAAAAAATACCGGGACATCAGTTTACCTTTAAACAGCATCCTAATTTGCTCGCTGATAAATTCAAATACAGGCATTAATTAGTTAATCATCAGAAATATTTAGTTTTTTTTTCCATTTGTTCCGTAATTTTCTTAATCATTTTAACGATCTAAATATTTCCTTTGATAAATTATCTGCTAATTATATTTATATTTTTGTAAGTAAATGAGGCTTTCCCAATGGTTTGTAAGTTTAAGCTTTTATTTTCAATTTATTTTTTATTTAATTATTAACCTGTCCGTGCTCTGTCTTTGCCTTGTCCTGTTTTTGTTTGGGGTCCGCCTGGGCTCCTTGCCATTGGTTCTTGTTGCTGGGTCATATGGGGGTTGCGTTCATTGAACGCCGCCTTTCCTTGTTGATCTTGTTTATCATATTTCAATATTTTATAAAATTGCAGAATTGTGTAACATGTTAAAATAATTCATTAAATCGACTCAAGTACCATCTATGATAACTTTATAATTTACAACTATGAAGTCTTTACATCATGTAAGTCTTTAAAATTAACTTACTTAGCGCAACCTTATCATGTGTGAAAGTCATGGAATTATTAATTATTAATAGGATAATAACATGTATATAATTAAAGTTCCCTTTTTATGATTCTTTGTCATCTGCTAAGGCACAACTACGGTGGTACAAACGTGACATGTGTGTGTTTTATTTATCTCGTACGAAAAAGATACTATGTAGTGGCCACGAGTTACTAAGTCGTGCCCACGAGATAGCTAAGTCGTAGCCACGAAATACTATGTCGAGGCAACGAGTTACTAAGTCGTGGCCACGAGTTACTAAGTCGTAACCACGAGATAGCTAAGTCGTGGTCACGAATTACTATGTCGTGGCCATGAGTTACTAAGTCGTGGCCATGATGTTGCTAAGTCGTGGCCACGAGATAGATAACCAATCAGATAACACCATTTATAGAATTTCCCTAATTAACTAGACATGTGCTATAGTACAAGGATGACACTACTTCACTAGCCTGTAAAAGTGCCATTTATACAACTATTGACTGGTCAATAATTTTACATTTAGCGTCACTGTGACCCTGATTTTTGACCCAATGACCTCGATGTCATCTACTGATCAGGTGCAATGATCTTTCTGGGTTATATAAACCGTGGCTTATCCCTTCTAAATTATTCATCAGACAAGGATTTTACCTTATATGATATCTACTTCCATGGGCAATGTCCTTTCCAAATAAAATAAAACAGGACTTATTCTTTCTCATGTTACCGTACAAACAAGGTGAACAGGCCGTAGTACGTACAAACTGACAAATTTGATCACGAAATTGTCCCAACAAAGAGCTCTAGTCAAAATTAATGTCTGATGGGCCTTGGAATGTGACTTTCTAGTATAATCATAAAGACAAGTTCAAAGCGAATATCTTCAGTATTTTCAAAGATTAATGTTGCATGTAAACGTAAGTTGTTAAGTTTAAAATAGTAATATATATAGTGTATTCTGATTGGTTAGTTATCTCGTGGCCACGACCTAGCTAACCCGTGGCTACGACATAATATCTCGTGGTCACGACTTACCTACCTTACTTGCCACGAGATAAATACAAATACACACATTTCACATTTGTGCCACCGTGCAGAACAGAAATTCTCTAAAGAGCTGCAACATTTTTTTAAAATTTATTCCATTAAAATTAAGGTACATACTTTTTTATTTGACAAAAATGAACAAGACATGTGTTATTTTTCTACAGGATACCTTAATTAAGATATAATATATCTATTATGCAAGCATTAATCGTAAACCTATGGTTAACTATTCTTTTTTATGTGTTATGTTGAAATCCTTTCGTTTTGTTGCTGAGGTTTTCCAGATTTCAAACGAACAATGCTTTGAAGTAACTAGATACATTAATTTTATGGTAATTTTTAAGCATGAAGATCTCTTAAGCTAATGAAAAGGAATTTGCACTAACAATGCATAATGGTATCAAAAATTTCTTTACACATAATAATCATCTTCAGCTCATTTACATGTTATACATTCCATCAAAGGTTCATTGATACCATAGCTCAGTCATATACCCCATAAAAAGGTGTTTCTGAGTGGTTTAACAAAAAAAATTTTTGAGAGCAGACATTAACTAAATCTAGCTAATTGTTTAGCAAATTTATATAAATCCCCTTACATGCAGAAAATAATTTATCTAATAGATTTTGGTTTTTCGTACTTTGTGCATATGTTTGTTTGTTGGTTGTTGTTGTTTTATGACACAATTGAAATTAAAACAAAATATACAACAAGTAATAAACAGCTAAGGTAACTGCATTAAACTCATACAATTTAAGTCGCCAATAGATGAGCATCGTTTCACTTTAATATTTAAGAAATTAATTTTTAAGTTTCTTACAGTATTATTAATTATGTAGTGCTTATGATTCCAAACTTAATTCAATCTGCAAATCTGAAAATAAATTTAACAAATTATTACTCATTATCAATTCTGACATGTGTGTGTATTAACAATAAAGTAGAAGAAGTTATAAAAAAAATATCAGGTTTACCAAAACAGATTTTAATTTGTTACTTCATAAGTTTTAGAAATTTTTAGTTTAGTCTGTCAGTTTTTAGGAATCCTGCCTGTTCAAAGTGAAATTTTAATTAGGAGCAATGAGATATTTTAATGTTTCCCTTTTGTTGTTATATCAGATGATCTATTGTAATTGTATTCCTAAAATAATTGCAGTTTTTAGGTGTGTTGATGCTTGTAAAAGTGTCTTATTGTGACAAAGAAAGCTCAGTTTCTAAATTATGACATGATAACCTAGAGTTTCAATTATAAAGACATAAAACAATTAACTTGTCATTCATTAAACGATAATACGATTTCTCGTATATATGAATATAATAATAATAATTGTTTCTGTGTGTTTTTGTGTTTCAATGTATATAATATTATTAGATGTTCACAAAAAATGTATTATTTTTTCTCCGCTCATGAACAGATATTTTGTCAATGTTTGGTTTCTTTTATTGATGCTATACGTTTCTATTTTCAAATAATGAACAAAATAAGTTTAATGACTTAAAGCAGGGGCATATACGTTCATTTGCTCTTTTTAGCATATCGACTATGTGACATAAAGACAACAGTTGTTGAGTTACTTTAAGAATTTCAAGGACGATAATTATGTAAACATTAAATGTGTACTTTTTTTTAAATGATCCTACCCACCGAAAAGAATTCAATTGATAACTATTTAAATACAGTAGCACTTATATAAGCGTCTTTATGCATAGTAAAACAACTATTTGAAATAATATTATGATCAAAACAATACACAGCAAACAAAGGCTTAGAATATTATTTATTATTAGGTTTTGCAATAATAATATATGATTATACTCGTAAGCTCCGATGAATAAAACTTGAACCTAGTTATCAAGAAATATTTTGAATACGATATATAATACATGTACATTATATACAAATACAAATTATCAATTAGCAATAGTAAACAACAGGGTAGAAATAAAGAAAAACAACAAATGAAAGTATTCAACAAGAGAAAACCTTTTAACAAAATATGCACACCCGGATTCGGATTTAATGTAACTGTCTAGTGTCTTATTTGGTAACAACTAAAACAAATCATTCACTATATTGACAATTAAGTACGTTTGTTAGCACAAATCTTTAATGCTCAAACCCATCAAATGGTACACCATAAACACTAACTGCTTCACCTTCAAAAACACAAAACATCTATATTTGAAGAATTGAGTTAGTCAAACAGTGAAAATGCCTAAACGGTAAGGTCTTCGTATCTTATTCTCGTACTTGATTTCCCACTTGTAAGTGTAAAATAAGACTTGTTCTGTGGGTTTAAGCATTTTCGTTGGTCAAATAATGATAAAAATACCTTTTTCTCCAACGTTTATTGCAAAAACATGTAGTGTATTCATGTTCTGTTACACAAAAGTGCATACCGCTGACATTTATTAATGCTGAAAAAAGGTTAAAAATATATTGTATCTCCATTATATCTCTATTATATTTCCACTTATTCATTTTTCGATTATTGATTAACAACAAACTTTACAAACAACAATGCAAAATAGAAATAAAACACAAATATAGTAGAATATGCATAATTCCTTAAAATATCATCTGAAACAATTTAAGGCAAATCTATAAAGCTGTGAAAAAGTAACCAACAATCAAACTCCGCAGCAAATGAAAATGGAAAAAGCTAAAACCTGTATAAATCAGTTGAAATACAAAGTAATACAACAATTACAACCACGATCTTACTATTATCCTTTTTTGGGGGGAGGAGGGGTGAAGAAACGGCGCATTCAACATTTGGTCAATATTTGTTAAGAAGGAGGTGTAATTATTTAAAATATATGTAACAGTGGAAGTAACAAATAGTATAAGGATCCCTAAAAAAAGCCCAACGCGGCAAAATTGAAAATGTTGCAGGCTCGGTTTGATTGAGCCTGTTCATGGACGGTATTGTCAAGTGCAAACTACCGTCCACGCCCCCTAGCACCGGCTTAAGCAGAATTCAACATTTAACATGAACTGGTAAAATTTAGAATTTTGAAACATCCGCAGATGTGTTCATATGGCGGTTATCATGGAATCTTCAATTTGACACGTTAGTGCCATTCCATGAAAAGCGGCATATGGTCCCCAAGTAAAAAAGCCCATACATAGCCCATAAATATTATATTATTTGAACCTCGACCGAGATCAAAAACAAAATGAGTGAATGGTATATTTTGTGCCCGATTTATGTAACCTATTGTTTATTACTATTGATTAATCATTACAAGCATTTTTGTCATTTTGTCTGCTATATTGATCAAAATACTGTAATCGCTGTCACTCATTGAGATGAATTCGAAATAGCCTTTTTCATAACAAAAGATACTAATTACCCATAAAAACTCTCTATGAAACAGAATTTATTAGATGTATCGAAATAGGAAAAAACGAATGTCCCTCACTTTAAAGGTAACATTTATACGAACGTATTGTTAACTCTCAAGAAAAATGATAATAATTCTTGTTTATTTGTCTTAAGCTTGGCTATACTGGACTGGATGGCAAAGTTATTGTACAATAATTATGAATATACGGACGTTATGATCAAAACATTCTTTAAAGGAAAGAAAAAATAATATTACGAGATAAGCTTTGATTGTCAAATGTTCATATCTTTAAAATATTCTATGTAACATTGGCAAAATATGTTAGAAATGTATAAGAAATTAAAAGTGCATGTTACTGAATAAACTGATATTGACTTAACAAAAGGTATATCAAATAAGATTTATGTTAGCATATTAGGTGTTTTTTTTCAGTTTTGTTGATATCTTGTTCTGTGAAGTCGACCTGACGTAACCCTTCGTACAGACTCATTTATAAAGCATTTTTGAATGAAAACAAGATGTATAAAACATCTTAAATATATTTTCAAATTCTTTGTGCTAATGTTTTCATCATATATTCTGCGCAGAAAGTGTTTGTTAAATGCTATAACCATTTAACTGAAATCAGTATATATTGGTAGCAAGTCATTTTCCTTGAATTTTACAATGACGATAATCAGTTCCAAGCTGCTGTTTTATGCTAGCTCATTGAACTTTGAGTACAAACATATGTTTACTATCATCTATTTTAGAGACTACCGCAAAGGTTATTTACTTTTATAACTGCATTCTCATTGCTTATCTTTCCGGTGGTTAGCACAAAAAAAACTATTTTTGTCAGTATTGTTGTTGGAATAATAACGTTTGTTTATTTAAAAATTATAATCTATGAAATGTTTGTTTTGTTTCGGAAATCTGCCTAACAAAACAAGCAATATTCACAATTAATAACCAACATGAAGAAAGAAAATATATAGGAACGACTGACACACTGGAAATGAACAATGCCTAAAATAACAGATGTGTATATAGACGTGTGGTTAGAGAAGGAGAAAAGCAAAATACGAGTATATCAGTTGGAGCTACTGGAAAAGCATAAATTTGTTTCAAATGCCTGTCAAGAAAATATTAACATTACTTTTTTTTAAAAAATAAATCGTTTGTATAATGAAAAGCCCTGCTTCAATTAGTGTGAGTTTTAATCTTAATCTCTTGTAATTAATGTTTGAAATTAACTTCCTGTCTATTATAAACAGTTATGTATTTAAAATACAGTAATAAAAGATATGAAAAAAACATGAAAATTACATAATCATCATTGACGATGAATGCCTAATGTTTTTGTTCTAAAAAGTTAAAACATACATTTTCGAGTTAACACTGGCCTTGTAGTATATTTCATTTTTCAAGAAACATTTTCAAGTGAATAACAACAATTTTCAGACGCCTAATAACGATTTCTTTCACTTATAGAAATCGTCTATTTGATGAAAATGAATGGATATTTTTGGCATAGATTGTATTTGTTGTGCGGTTACATCTGTACAATTCTAACATTCTCCGCGTAGATTCTAATTAATCTATTTACTTGCTAACATGCATATCGTGTATTTTTGTCTAATGCTGGGATGAATTATCCGACGAGTAGCTTGGCAGATAACTTGTTTGATAAACTGTATGCATCATTACAAAATGCACTTTTTACTCATGTTTCCCTTTTTACATTCAATAAAAGAATGGTGATCTTTCTTTTAATTAGCAGGTTCTTGTTTATCGGGATAAGGATGCTACTCAATTAGCAAGCAGTTGAGGGTTATTTGTTCTATCCTGGTGCGCGTTTATGTCTGAAAAATTACGTACCAAAATCAAAGGAAGGTATACAAAAATATAAATCTGAATTGTTTAAGTGCCAATATAACGTGATTGAATACATTGACGTTATTACGCTTTAAATTTGTGTTTACTTTTTGTGACATCTAGAGTATCGTTGTAGGAAGTACGAGTAAGTTGACCTAAGGCAGTTTACTTTTTAACTGGTTTTTTCTAACGCATTATCTGACTGCATTTCTTCAATTTTGGTTCTTCTAACATACTTTCTTGTTCACAACAGACATAAATATGCTTGTCATGTTTGGAGACTTGAACTGAACAAAAATAATGTAAATCGTATTTCCTATTTATTATTGATAAGATTTTAATGTATTTACTTTTGAGTTGATCGGCTCCGAAATTTAATACATGTTAATTGTATGAGCTTGGATTATTTGCAGCCAAGTCTTATATGATTTTGAAAAAGAAGCCTGCATAACCGCAGAATGACACGATCTAGTTTGCGAGTTGACAATGATGTGGTTAAGGTCGTTGACTTCAAACCACTTCCCCCTTACCGCTGTGGGTTCGTTCCCGACAGGGACTTTGGATTCTTTCATGTGAGGCAGCTATCCAGCTAGCTTACGGAACGTCGGCGGTTCTACTCAGGTGCCCGTTCGTGCCTAAAATAATGCACTGAAGGGCACCTGAGGTCTTCCTCCACCAGTAAAGCTGGAACGTCGCGATATGACCTATACTGTGACGTAAAACCAAAAAACAAAACAAAGACAACAATGTACATTTACATACATCAGCATAAGATATTTCAGATGTCTTGCTTTGTTGCATTACATATGTTATTTACATTTTCTTGTCACACTATAAAACGATTACTACAAGTAATAAAATTATCATGTCATAACTCTTCCTCTTTAGTTTCAACAACTGCGCATATCTAAACAGACATTCGTCTAGTGTATGCAATGCACACAGCTGACCGACCATTTGTTCGATGCAATTTTACGCGAGCTTAAAACTTCACTTGTTTTCTTTTCGTGTCAATAAATTTATCTACATTAAAAAGGAGCAAATAAATACTTAATGTGGAAGGCAATGAATGGTCCAAAGTTTAACTTGTTTGGTTGTCTGATTTAAAAATCTTACTATTTTATACATGGAATATTCATGATCATGAACATGTTTCACACGCCCTTAGCACCAACGTATAGCGGTATTCAATCCTGAAAACTAAAAATATCGGAATCAATAATTCCGAAGGAGAAGGATAATATCACCTAAACTGAGATGAAGGGCGGGCAACTTTTTCACAAATACTTAATGTAGATACATAATCTTATATTGTTTATTGTTTTTATATTGTTTTTAGCCTATTACTCAAACTATAGAAACGTTCCATTGAGAAACGTTCCCTTTTATATTTATCAATTCCAAAAGAATGGTATGCTACAGCATGGAAATGGCCTGTTCGTGACCATATACCGTTTACCCTGGGGCTAGGAGGCTTAAAGGTTGTTTCATTATCCCTCATACAGACTCAAATAGACCTCGTCTGCATTTTTTTCTTTCTTCCTTCCGTGTGATCAACCATTTTAGCAGATTTTTGACGATGTTACAGAGACTGTTTGCATCTTGACAAATGCTTTTTTCTTTTGTCTCGTCGAATTCGTCGTCATAAAAATATATTTAAAAAAACATGTTGATTTTGTAATTTTCTGTATTAACAATTGTATTTAAATGAACAAGAAGTGTAGCTTTTAAACTGTTTTCAACTTGATGAATTAAATGTTTAATAAATATAAATCATGCGTAAATAAAAACAAAACGAAGTATGCATTACTTACGTAGTTTTTCATTTCCGTGTTGTGGAAATATGATAAATAATTATCACCGTGCCAAATCATCATTGGCAACATCGTTGTGTAACGTGTAAAATGATGTTCATATAATTATTTAAAACATGGTACCTCTACTGAGGAAAAGTTAATAGGTAACATAAAATGAAAACATCTATATGTTTGCGATTCAATGTTAATGAACTAATTTATGTTTGAACTTTTATTGATATAAGAACGCCAACATCTTTATCAGTCTGTATATTAGTTGCTAACTTCTCGGCTACCCTTTAAAAGTATGAGATTACAGAAGAATGAAAAATATTGGTGAAAAGGCAGCGGTGGAAAAGGACTAAACTGCAATTATGAATTCTAACCTGTAATCACATTATTTAACATTGATTAGCAAATGTTTGACATCTGACTTCTACAAAGCTTGAATGTTTTACACAGATTTCACTTTTTATAAAATGTGCTCTAACTGTACTTCCGTTTTGTTTATTCAACAAAAATCAATTTACCTTGTAACTGTTGTCAACATATCCATCAACAATCTGATATATGCAAAAGGCAATCTGTGCTTAAGGTTATAAAAAACCATTCAATTATACAGCATGTGGTTAGAGTTTAAGACTTATAAGCAAATGTTTTCGACTATGAATGATTTTGCTATGAGACTTGATACTGAACAAATATATTTGCTTATTCAGTATAATATTAAGTGAGGTGCTAGGGGACGTGAGGGATGTTGCACTTATTCATTATCCCTCATGTACAGACTCCATCAAACCGAATCTTCAGTTTTCATGTAATTTTGTTGTGATTAATGCTTCCGAGGAATCACTTTGTTTCCAGATTTTGATACTTCACAACAGCAGGTATCAAGTGCTGTGTGGCAGCTGTAAAAAGTTGCCCCATACTTCACTTCAGTGAGTACCGCTCAAGTCGATGCTAGGGGGCGTGAGGGATGTTGCACTTATTCATTATCCCTCATGAACAGACATAATCAAACCGAATCTGAAATGTTCATGTTATTTTGTTTTGATAAATGCTTCCGAGGGATTACTTTGTTTGCTAACTTCACCTCGATTTAAGTAATGTTATATCTATAAAGTAATATCTCTTTTTAGGAATATGTAAAGTTTAACCTGTCACTATTAAATTTAAAAGGTTTTGGCTGGTTTTCAGTGAAGAAGTTATTAAACGTAATGTTTATCTTTATTACATTAATTAAAAGAAAACTTTGCCCGATATTAAAAACATAAATAGTTCTGCATGAATTCAAACAGATTATAACGTAGTATGCTCAATAAACACAGGGACGGAAGGATACTGTTTGCGTCCAAAAATTAATTCAAACACACACCTTTTTTCTAATGATGCATACCAAAAATAAATGATACATTTTATTCTTCCGATAATGTTAACCACATGTTAAATCCAGTACAGGGTAGGCGAATAAGGCAAATACTTTTCATTTCTAAATTATATCAGTTTAGGGTAGGAAATAGGTTTGGTTTTTAAAGAAGAACAAAGTTATCTTGATAATTTGTATTATTCTGTATTATTCTGTTTATGCGACAATCTCATAACACTAAATTTCCAAGTTTTGGTACTTTGCTAAATAAACAACTTAACCCCTAATATGTACATTGTATGTTTGAGTATATTCGTACGCATAAAGAGAGAAATTTCGGTTTTGTATTATTTCGGTTATATCTTTGTGATACATGTTTACGAATGATTCAAATTAGTTTCAAAAATTAACACACACTCAATACTTTTTATCCTCCGCTGCCATCCCTCCGTCCGAATTTCGTTTCCGCGCAAGTTTACCTGGGGACCATACGCCGCTCTTCATGGAATGACACTACTGTGTCACATTGAAGGTTCCATGATAACCGCCGTATGAACACATCTGCGGATGTTTCTAAATTCAAAATTTCACCATTTTCGTGTTTAAATGTTGAATTCTGCTTAAGCCGGTGCTAGGGGGCGTGGACGGTAACTTGTACTTTCCATTACCGTCCATGAACAGGCTCAATCAAACCGAGCCTGCAACATTTTACAATTATGTCGTGTTGGGCTTTCTTTAGGGATTCTGTTTTTCAATATTTATCTGCATGTACTGGCTGGAGTTTAAAGAAACTTTATTGGAACCTTCAATACCAAGACGAAATGAGCATATCGTTGCCATGTTCCGGTCCGACCCTTCAGCACAGAGTTATGGCCCTTGGTTATGCATATAGGGCAAAAATCGTTTCCACACTACTTCTCTGCACCTACTGGCGGGAATTCAACAAAATTTATGGGAACCCTCAATACCAAGAGGAGAAGCGCATATCGTCGCCTTGTTCCGGTCCGACTCTTTAAACCAGAGATATGTCCCTTGTTTTGTTATGCAGCATGTATAAAGAGAAATAATCGTTTTCGCGCTACTGCTCTGTAACTACTGGCAGGTGTTCGATTAAACTTTATTGGAACCATCAATACCAAGATACGATGCGCATATTGTTGCCTTATTCCGGTTCGACTTTTCGTCACAGAGTTATGGCTCTTGATTAGTTATGCGGTATGCATTTGGACGCTACTTCTCTGCAATTACTTGCAGGAATTGAATTCAACGACACTGTATTGGAACCACCAATACCAAAATGAGATAGGCATATCGTTGAATTCCGGTAAAATAGAGAACCCTTCAACACAGAGTTATGGCCCTTGAATAGTTATGCAGTATACATATAGAACGATAATCGTTTCCGCGCTACTTCTCTGCAACTACTGGCTTGAATTCATTGAAACTTTATTGAAATCATAAATACCAAGAGGTAATACGCGTATCGTTCCCTTGTTCCGGTCCGACCCTTCAACACAGAGTTATGACCTTTGATTAGTTATGCAGTATGCATATGGAGCAATAATCCCGCTATTTCTCTGCAACTACTGGCAGGAATTTAATGCAACTTTATGGGAACCATCAGTACTTAGAGAAGGTGCTAATTTTGTTGCTTTGCTTAAGTCAGGCCCTTCATCCCTAAATTAGTTAATGCCGTAAGCATAATATATAGAGCAGGAATCGTTTCCACTGGAAGGAATTCAATGAAACTTTATGGGAACCATGAATGCCAAGAAGAGATGGGCATATTGTTGCCTTGTTTCGGTCAGACCCTTCAACACATAGTTATGGCCCTTGATTAGTTACACAGTATGCATATAGAGCAAAATCGTCTCAGTGATATTTCTCTGCTACTATTGGCAGACATTCAACGTTACTTTATTGGAACCTTCAATACCTAGACGGGATGCGCATATCATAACCTTGGTCGCGTCAGACACTTCAAGACAGAATTGATTAGTTATGCAATATGCCTATAGAGCATTTATCGTTTCCGCTCTATTTCTCTGCAACTACTGGCTGGATTTCAACGAAACTTTATGCAAACCATCAATAGTAAGAGGAGATGTGCATATCATTGCCTTGTTACTGTCAGACCCGTTAACACAGAGTTATGGCACTTGATTAGTTATGTAGTATGCATATAGGGCAATATTGCTATTTCTTTGCAAGTGCTTGATCGATTTTAACAAAACTGTTTGGGAAAAATCAATACAAAAAAGCAATTTGAATATCATTGACATGTCCAGATATTAATATTTAAGACGTAGTTAAGGCCTCTGTTATTGTCCATGTACAAAGAATATTACTGTTTATGTTCTGATAAATTTATAGATAAAGCCTTATGTCTTCAGTTGATGTGTTAGTAATAACCAGTTCTCGGCGGGGGTATAAATTCAACAAATTTGCTTGTTTGTCCTGTTTCGTCATTGCCATGTTTTAGTTTATGGTGGATACTCGATTAATCTGTATGAATAAGAGATAAAGGGTTCGATTAATCAATATTTGATAAGTTATTTAATTCAGATTATTTTTTTATAATTATGAAATAACTTCATTTGATAATAATTATATGTTGTATTCCTCACGTATGCTTTGATAAGGTACTTGTATACAGTTATCACCAAGCATCTGAACGACGGCTGATTTTATATCTCTATTTAATCTGTAGTCCGTGAAATATACCTACATGTTTCATCATTTTTGGATTAAATATGGAATTAATTACGACGTTCTTTTTGTTAAAACGAATATTTAAACAATATCCAATAAAAATTTGACCAATTGAAGTAGAGTTTTAAATTAATGAAATTTCATTCAGCTGTATACAAAACAGTTGGGTAAAACTACCACAGTGCACAAATCAAATTATGAATTATATAATAATTTTCGATTTAATGAAGCTAATAAATTGAAACATTAATTCACCTGTTTTATAGTAATCAAGACTACACACAACTGGACAAAAACAAGAGAACTGGTCAATATGAGTTTGAATCAGACACAACCGAGAGACGCAACAGTAAGAAGTAAGTTTTTTATTCTTTAATCATTAAAACTATTTTATTATACTCTTTATCTCTTGAAATTAGCAGCCAGATTGAAAATATCACAGGAATATTCATGTTGTGTACAAACAAAATTAATTATCTTATAATTAGAACAACCGCATGTTTCAACATGTGTAAAAAATATTTTCCTAATTAATGTTCATTTTTGAATTCTTGCTTCCATCATGCCCATAACCTTTAGAAACCAAAAATTGTTCATTATTCTTGACTGCTTATTAGTTTTCAAAGTGCACATTGTACTTATAAGGGTCTAAAATCATCCGGTATTTTTACTTATTCGTCTTCTCTTATAAGATATTAACTTGGAAAAATATATTCGTTTCAACGAATGCAGGTCACATTTTAATACTTATTTACTAGGCGATGTTATAGTTTTGAAATACAACTTTTAATGTAAAAATCATTTTAAATAAACTCAATGTAACAAGGCAGTACTCTCACAACTATGAACTTTTAAATTGTTTTAATGTACCTGCTTCAAACAGTCGAGTATTTTTCCATTAATTCCAAGTGTTTACTAAATACATTGTAATAACCTTGAATATAATGCATCAAAGTGTATCGTTTTATCCCCTTATAGAACAGGAGTTTGACAAACGCTGAGCATATGTTGTAAGATTCTTCAGAATTAGTTTCTCATTGATGATTAATAACTTGAGAAACATATTTTCAAGTGCAATAGTGTTTTGTTGCAAATCTATGAGTGCATTGGCTTTTAATTCATTATTTGCGTCTTGACTTTAAATCAATTCTTTGTTTCAGAAACATTTCTTTGTATCTGAAAAAAGTAACGAGTTATTAAGCGATAATTTGTCTATTAATAAATAATCTTATTTTTAAATATACTTTGAATGTTTTGTCTATTCAGTTCCTGCTTGAAATAATCCACAAAGGTGCATCTGAATGCTTCCTCTATGAATAATGTGGAAAGTCGCTGGTGACGTTAACAGAAACGGATTGACTTACAACGCCAACAACAGGAACACAGAATTAAGAATAAATATTTTCTTTTAATTAAAGAATTTCAATGTTTCATATATCCCAATAACTGAGAACGACTATTATGCTTTATAAGATGAAGAAGGTTATAAATTCTTGAAGAGTGCATTAAATTTTAACGCAGATATGTTGCTAACTCATTGATTTTAATCACAGCAAGTGCATGACTCACATGAATTGATTTGATGTCAGAAAAGGCAATTTATGTTCGGTGAAACGCCTTGCGAAATGACAAATAAATTGATTGTATAAATAATGCTTTGATGCCCCCTGTATTTCTCTTCAAATAACGCCCGTATTATTATGTGAGTATAAAAGAAACAGTTTTTGTTTCTCAGTCTTCCTATAATTATGATTTTTCTAGTATTTTAGGACACATGTATATAAATAATTATACAAATGTATTTAATTAAATATGTCTTGGAATCCGTAAATCATGCCTAAATGTTATTCCTTTATACATGTACAACAAGTTCTTATTTCTAAGGAAAGAGCCTTCCTGATTCTTATAGTAAAAAAAACTCAGAGTATACAACAATGAATTTATTTTATATCACAAGGAACATATCAAAATTACATATCATGAGGTATCATATGTTCTCATCACGGAAGCATTTCTGGAAAACGATGAATTAAAACAGTCCTCAAAATTATTGGCCTCATAGCTTCTTTGACTTTGATAGTTTAATCTCTGTGCAGGTCTCTTTGTGTTAAAGTTCAATTTGTATTTCTCTGCCGGGTACTTAAGTTTTACGGCTCCGTGTCTTGCTGTTCCCGCTCTTGTTCGAATAGGAATACACCGGAATATAAGTTGTTTTAAATCCGCCTGAAAGATAACAATAGACCATGACTGCAGACAAGTTAGTTTAAGCAAAATGTATTCAGTTTAAAAATTGTTTAGCATTTTTTAGAATACAGTAATTGTATATACAAAAACGATGTACATTTTCATTTTCTTGTTAAATTTTATCAATCAATCAATCAATTAATTGTAATACATCCCAAGACTAAACATTGTTTTTATTTACATATTTATAAGATTACACATGGTAAACATAAGTTAATAAAAACAACAACTTACTCTAAAACTGTCGTTGAGTGTTCCATAAACGATTGGATTGACAAAGCTGTTAGACATTGCTATCCAGTGACATATAAAGTAGGTAAGGCTAAGAGAGTCGTGGTCCAGTTTTTCTGTAAAGTTTAGCACCAGAAAGAATGTATGAAGTGGAAGCCAGCAGAGAACGAATAACACAACAATTGTGATCAACATCTTTACGATCTGAAATTATAAAATCATACTTGTAATCACAAGATAGCAAGTAGCAAAGAAAATCTCAACTTCAAATGAACCTCAAAATGTTTCCGTTAAACAAAGTTATTATCAATTCTAAAATTCGGTCATAAGGTCATTAAAGCTCACATTGTATACTATTCTAATTGACTCTCGTTATATATTTTGAGTGCAGTTTCACCGAACGAATTTGTATCATACATGTATATAAGAACATTATTTTTGTTTTGTTTGATATTTGTCTATTTATAATTACTTATAGCTTTTCTCTTCATTTGTTATAGCAAACAGTAGTATGTATTCATATTGAGTCAAAGTTATATTTTTTTGGTGTAGTGCATATATATTTAAGCAAGCTTAATGCTACAAAGAAAAACAAAGTAAGAGATATTCAATTTATCATTTTGTTAAAACCCAACATAAATTAAATCTTTATTGAATTTATTTGAAAAATTTACGTGAATATTAGTTGCTGTACTGATATAGGTTCTCACTTCAAACTGTTTTATTCTGATATTGGAATCAAAAATTAATTTATAGTCTCCTTGGAGAATAGTCAAAATGAGAAATGCCAAGCTTAAAATATAGTTATTGGCTGCATCATATTAAGTTAAAAATTATCTAGTTTATAATTCCTGAATAGAAGTCATTTTCGTAACACATTATATAACTTTTGTTCTTGACATGATTGACATATATAAATTTCAGGGATAAATTGGATAGATATTCAAAGCATTTTATAATTTACTTAAGAAACAAGTTATCAAATTGCAACTAATGCTAATTAGATATAAAAAGTCATGTCAATAATTGATAGTTTTTCGTGTTTTTTTTTTATTTTTTACTATTTAATTTGATACATCTGTTTATCTTGAGGTCTTTACCATTTTATATAGTATTTTAACGATTTTTGACAAAACTTATAAATGCATTGACAGGATGATTAAATTTGAGTTGCTGCCAAGTGCGATAATGAGATAGAATAAAATCAACAAATGAATACGATTATAAAAAAAATTAAAAGAAATTCCTGATACCAAACAGTGAGAACAAGTGATAAAAGATTAAATCAACAAAAATGATAATAGGAGAGTTAAAATGAGCATTAAAATCGCATAAAATGCATTAAAAATGGGCAGAATTTACGTGTTTTATATATTTGCGCAAAATGTTCAAGTAAACATCTGTAGAATCGACAAATTGGTATAATACAGGAAGCCTGTGGTTGCAAATAGGGATAACAAAACCATTTCTTTTACTTGAATTTTGTTAATTAATATTTAAAAGCAAAAACGTGTGTTTATGATTTCAAGTAAGGCCATGACCTTGAGCAAATTATGCTAGTGATAACTTTCATTATAGCTGAAGTATGTGCAAATTAAGGATCCTGTAACACATTTTTTCATGGTTTTATTTCATAAATATGGTGCTCAAATTAAGATTTGTCAATATTGTAAGTTCAAATAAGCATTATTTATAAAGATATTACCCAATTTAGCATTTCATGTAAATAAAGGGAGGTAATAAGAAATTTATTTTCTATAAATTCTAAGTCAAATTTTCCAATAAGATATGAATGCATATAAATTATTGATTAAATAAAATGTGCACAAATATTTGCAGTACACATTTTACATATTCTTCGATGTTTGAAAATTGTTATATTTGCATTATTATATACATATATAATTTTTTGCAAGTGTGGTATACACACAGTAACAATATCAATCACATAACATACTGGATCTTTAAAAATCAATGGTATCGTTCTTTTCCACAGCTACATTTTACTAAAATCTCTACCTTCTTTAGCCAAAACTCTTCTCTGACCTCACTGTTACACGACATTATATATCATTATTGAACTGTTATTTAGCAATAGAACTAAGTGTTTTAACAGAATGACATCAGTCCCTTAAGAATACTTAAGAGCATGTAGTAATATTAACGCAATAATAGAAAGACAACAAAGAATCTTTTAGTACCAAATGTCACGATGAGGCATTCTATCAGTATTTTTATCCATGAAGACAATTTCTTATATAAAAAAGCAAGTCATACTAAGACACAAAGTCCAAAAATGATTTAATATACAAATTCGAAAATTGCCCTATCTTAATACAAACTTAAAACGATAAAATTCTTTTTTACACATGATAACATTTAACCGGATATCACAGATCTATCAATGCATGCGAAATGGGTATAATTTGTCTAACGGTCAAAATGATGTAGAGATAAAGTGTGAAATGTCTGACGTCTCCATCTTTTAAGACTAATGTAACCTATAGGTAATTTTAGCTTAATTGACTGTTAAAAATATAAAACAGGACATAGAACAAAATTCTACATTTTGCTATACCCTTACCAAAGGAACTTTGGAACAGGACCGCCTATTCCGGCGCATAAATCCTAATCCGTACCGGCTTTACATATTGTTTGTCAGACCTTTGAATATCTTTTCATATTATGCGAGTGGGTGGTCTTTAATTAAATAATATAATTTAATATAATCTGCTAATTAAAAAATCAGTCAAATTTACGGCATATTGAAAAAAGAAAAGGAGTGACATCCGCCATTTACCACAACTTTCGGCGTAAGTTATCCCCCTTGATATGCTTGATTTTTGTTTTAATTTTTCTAGTACTCATTTTATGTCACTCAATGCATGGAAAACTTTCACATTTCCTTGTAATAAATACCAGATGAGTGCCTAAAATATTTATCTATGGATCATGTTTTAATATTATTTTTTTCAGTTACGCAATATCAGTTGGACCATGTTACTGTTATAGTCTAAAGTGTCTGTTTTCTCCATGTGAACAAATCAAAACACGAATACGCCCGTTATATGGCCGCCTATACACGTCATCACGTGTAAACAATAAACCGTGAATGTTATATCCAGACGATACCTGATTGTTAACAACGATAACGGGAACAAAATTCTTTAAAAAATAGTAATCAATTGTAGCCAAAGGTGCAAAACTCATGCCGAACGTTGTGGCAAATGGCGGAGGTCACTCCTTGTCTTTTTTTATAATACCTTAAAGTTTGACCAGTTTTAAAAGTAACAGATTGGGTTCAATTGATAATATATTTTTGAGGCCATATACTCGGATAATACTGTGATATTTAGATGTAGCTGAAACGTTTTTAAAAACCGTTACACGATCGAAAATATGCGCCGCAATCTGCGGTCCCGTTCTCGAGTTCCTATGACCCTTACTTGTCCTTTGGATCTGAGGTAAACATTTATTCTTTATGGAATATAAGATTCAATTGTACCTTAGTTAATTTGTCTTTTGCTCACGTAACTATCTTTGTTCATTAGTATTTTAGACCCGTGTTTCAAAAGAACTCACCGTTAAATTATATTACAAAAATAACCATTCGTTTCCCGTATGTAAAACAATACAATAATTTCTTAAAAGCATTGGTAATACTGAAGGTTTTTACAACTGTTACAATTTTATCCTGCCATACAATTATTATTTAATTAGCGGGTGATTGCCGAAATATCGAATTGAGTCAAAGGTATATTTTCGTACAGGATTCCTCATTAAAAGTGTTAGATGAATTAACAGAGTTTCGTATATCAAAGACAAAAAATTGGATCAGTATCAAAACTAACTGTGTATCAAATTTAAAACTTGTTCATGATAAACTAAGCATTAGCAAATGTACTTGTTAATGTATTTACTGTGCTTCACATATTGGATTTTGTTCAGTGATGCAACCGAAAAAAACAAACAGTATGTTTCAACTTGTTAAACATTTTTGTCTATGAATGTTTTTCATCAATATATTGGTTTTAAGCTTAATGTTTGCCGAAGTTATGTATTTGATATTCTAACGAAATGATGTTTACCTTGCGTTTGGCATGTTATCAACCGAAGACAATTGTTTGTACTTTTGCTCAACATAATTGATTTCTTTTAACTTAGATAAATATGTTCTTTATTTTACTGGTATCAAACGATAATTTTATACCGGCAATCAAGTAATTGTGTCGAACGAAACATTCTTTGTATTTATTGCTGAACATTGCAAGCTTTCAATATTAATAATAGTAAAAAATAAGTTCAATTTAAATGCAGAAGACATCATATAAATGTTAATTATTGTATTGACACTATCTTAGGCAATAACTATATACAAGATTGATAAGTTTTGGATAATATTTTTTTTGCAATCATTTATTTGGTTCATTTTGTATTTGCAAATCATGAAAGGGTTAGAACACTTAACATTTAACCATGTGAATGATCGAATACGGTGGTAGAATTAACTGATAAAATAAGGAGGCCTTTAAAATATGTAAAAAATGCAAATAATAATACATGATAATTAAAAAATGACAATATATATGTTAGCAGTTTTAAGTAAATATGATTGATAAATCATTTGAAATAAATGGAAAAACATAATAATTTACAATGTATATATAAATATATATAATATATTATAATACATTTCAGGCATTTTTTTCAGATTCTCATAAGAATGTTATTTTATTATCAATATGTTTCTAATTTTATTTAAAATTCTGCCGTTAAGGAATCGTTGATTTTGAACTCATCGGTCAGGTTGCTCATGTTAGGTATAAAAGCCTATGATTTTTGCCAGCAAAACAAGAACAGATACGAATTACCTTTATTTGATACATATATATTAGTAAGTACAGTAAGTAAGTAAATTTTATTATAGTGACATTGTGCTAATAGCACAATATAATAAACATACATGTAACAAATTACAACACTCGGCCACGTTGGGCCTATAAGTCACTTTAAACTATATACAAATATATATATAAATATGTACCCTACTTGACAATACATTGCACTTAAAGTACATTGGTCTTCTATTGGAACATATTTCATATGTATTTAACATATTGATGCAAGCAATAAAAAATAATCACTTGTATGATATTTAGATATTTTTGAAAGTAATATGATGAGAAATAATATTTTGATCTAGTATAATTTATCATTTGCTATAAAACATAAATATGAAATATCGGATTATGTATCTCAAACTAACCAACACCATTCATATACAGACATTTCTTGGTTTGTTATCATGTAAGCTACTCAATACTTTCAACATCAACAGTTTGTGGTATTACATACCTTCCATTATGGACAAGTTCACTTGAATCTGATTGTCTAATTCCTCATGCGTTAAATTAATGTAAGTATCATAAAATGCATTAGTGTTACAAGTACGAAGTACGTATGACACCTGTCATTTTGATTTTATATTTGCATTTCATTATACATTCACAGTATGTTCTTATTAACCTTGGCGTTTGAAAACATCATTTTTTTCATTTTCAGCAGATGTCTCAAGAAATGGATAACAGTTTTGTTTCTATTTTAGACCAGTTATTATATATCAAGTGCATTGTTGGAATTTTAGTTAATTCAAATTATACGCGTGACTTAAAAAGAACATGGTAATTTGTCAGTAATAGAAACGAGAATGGTATTTTACCAGTTTTCATAGACATTTAATAAAAGAAGTCGCACCAGATTATTTCACCATTTAACAATAATACATACCGTTGTTTACCTTTGATAATTATCAAGTTACTAGATTTCTTCCAATTTTAAGCATCATTAATTCAAATGAATCGAAATTTTATTACGCTTCTTTTATTTTACATGTTATAATAAGTATTTAATATCCTAATTGCTCATGAATTATGGTAAACTAATCTGCAGATCATTTGAAAAGGTTTGAAATTAAAAAAAAGATCATTTTTACTAAATTGACCGTATGTCCTGTATTATCGTGCTTGTAAACAGTAAGTATCAACTAGAAATTCTGGAGAAATGTGCAAAATTTGTAGGAAATGTGCAAAATTTGTAGGAAATAATCAAATATATGCAAACTTGACTTATGTTGATTTAGAAGATGTTAATTACATGAATTTGCAAATGCTTTCCAAAACTATCATAAATGAGAAATAAAATTTGTAAACAAATCAGCATTCCTTGTAAAAGTGGTTTCTTTATCTTTCTAGAGCACGTTACTTTGGCCTAAAGTCGATTGCTGTCTTTTTGATATCAATGAACAAAATGTAATTTCGAATCAATAGAATACAGAAATTAATGAATTAATTAATAAAGGTAATCGCGCACATCATTTCATTAAGCCATTCATAAACTAAACTTCATTCCGAGGGATCACTCATTTTCTAGTATTTGTATGTTTTCGATTGTTTAAGACAATATTACTATTTTTAGTACAAAATATATAAAGCCTGTATGTAAGAGAAAACTTTCATATCAATTTTTCTTTACAAAGTTGATTTGAAAGTATGGCAGTGGATTTGAACTTTATAACTAAATAAGAAGAAACATACTTTTTCCTAATTTCTCAGGAGAATTTGTGATGTGCGTTACTATCAGATTAATATGAACGATGTGTATATAAACCTAACAATATAATGCAAGCAGTCAGAACTTAAATGCATGTGTTTTATCTATATTTTTATTTTACATTTACTGACGATGAATGATGAAAACAGTTAATTACATTTCTTTTTTACCAATCTTTAGAACCGAAAAAAGAAAAAAAGCTTATTATCTACAAATACATGTACAATATTCTTTTAATTGCCGTCGAGTCTGTTTTGTTGAGGTAATTTTTGTCAGTACAAATATTCTTATATTTGAACTATGAGACTGTTACAAAAGATTTAGACCTTCTACCAGACGGTCTTTTGTACAGTTGTCTTAAATAGAATTAAAATGCTTTAATTAATATTTCTGCAGTTGCTGTCTAAAGTTTAAACTTAGATTTTACAATTGTTTCCTGTTACTCTACATTCCCTTCTTATGTGTACAAATAATGATAAAATCACGTCATTAACAAACACATAAAATGAGCACTCACTTCTTCCAATCTGACACATGTATTGATTATAGCACAAGTATGTTTTTTTAACCTTTATTGGCCACTGATTATACATGTTAGTTCAGAGCTATGAGTTTTAATGGGTTTTACATTTCTACTTAAGAGGTTTTTTGAAAAATCAGTTTTTGTTTGTTGTCTTTGTTTTCTTTAAAGTTTTGTCTTTTCATTGATGTTCTTCCATAATACATATGTTAGTATGTATTCAAGACTAAACATCGTATTTCAAAACATTCTTTAATATTGATAAATTTCAGTTATCTGTAAGTTTCAAAGTTTTAAATAGAGTTGATACTGCACTTAAGATTCAAATGAAACTTCAAAATTTCACCATTTCCATACTAAAATGTAAAATTCAGCCTTAGTCTGTGCTAGAGGACACATGAACGGTAGCTTGCACATTCCAGTACTGTAAATGAAAAGGATTAATCAAACCAAGCCTATAATATTTTTAATTTTGCTGTTTACTGCGTTCTTAAGGTATTTTATTTGTCTCTATTTCAAAACGAAATATCGGCATATATAAGATAAATAACCACAAACTAACTAACGTGACTTTTTGCAAATTCAATCTAATTGTTGTCATATTAGACAGGAATCTGACAGAAATCTGACAGATCTGATGTCTGCTTATTTATAATCAATACACTATCAGTAAAAATACTGTTACAGTATCTAACAGAAGGTTTTGGGATCAGATTATATAGTTTTTTTTACCTTCAAATGATTTTACCCCACATAGACTTCTATTTTTGTGAATTGATCAATAGTACTCGTGATGCAATATCTCGTTTTGTTTTACTTAAAGGTTCATTGAATCTAAAACTGCTATAATTTTTATTTTTGCAAAATATGTTGTTGCAAAAAAAAGTTAAATGTTTACAAAGGGTTACTTATTAGCCATATAGCTGAACAAATGTTTGCTTAATTTGCATTTTTAGAAAATAAAGTAATATGTTCTTTTGTACTGGAGTCAAAATACCACTTTGTTTACATTTTTATATCTTTATAACGAACTATTTTACGTTCAGCGCTATTTTCTTCATGTGATAAAAAGAAGCATTTAAAAATCTAAAGTGTTATAATCAATTATTACAACATCGTTTAACATGACTGTGTCAATTCTATTTAAATAAAAATGTATTTATTTCTGAGGCTTAATGCGCCTTTGAAATATCATAGTAGAATAGATAATTATTTACAAAACTGAAACTTCCACACAAACATTGAACATTTTGTTTTGATGAAAAAATGTACTATTTTATGAATTAGAATTTAATGAGATAATGGCAATTCATATGATTGCCTCGGTAAAATCAAAGTTCTAATGAGATAATAATGATTTGATTTCCATCATTAGTTATACCTCAATGGTAACAGGAGATATAGAGATCAATCTTATTTGTAGGTACATGTACATGTAAATATTTTGTTATTTGCCACACCTGTATCTTTTGGATAGGCACATAACTCGACAAGTTTTCCGGTGATGCATCTTTATCAGTCTAAAAGATCTACCGCAAGCCGTAAAAGTTTTCCCTGCTTATATTTTGAGGATCACATTAATATCTTAATATGTATTTACAACAAGAAGTGTAAAGTCAAAAAGACTTGTCAATTGTTTAAATTGCAATGTGCTTTTTCTGTACGTTAGACGTTTCCTTTTAAAGAACAAATTCATTTCCAATTACCGTTCAGCCATCTGCTGTCAATTTGCCTTAGGCGATTTACCATGTTATAATCTTTGACGGAAACAGATCATAAATGTAAATTCTAACAGGATATATAATTTTAAAGACTTGAAATATACCATAATACTGTTTCGTGTTTAATTTCAAGCAGTATTCATATTTACACTGAACAATAATGTTTTTTTAACATATGCCTATTTAGTAAGTTATGTTTAAAAACATTTCTGTTTAAATGTACTTACTTTTCTTGAATAGAATGTCACTCATTTCCAAAATAATTTTTATATTACAAAAATGATCAATATAAGAGTGCTCGAATATGTCACAGTATGATACTTTTACCAGAGTATGTCCTGGTTTTACAAGCATTACATAATACGTTCTAACTGTAAACTATTTATAAAACTATGTATAATTTCTAGATTGCGTTCGGTATGCTGACAATAATGCATATAAATGACACAAGATAAATTTCGCAGCGGGAAGATGCCTTATTGCGGAGGTAAATTGGCTATTTTTTAACATAAGGAAATACCTGAAAGTGTGAGGCATTGTATAATGGCATCTACTTAGGAATGGATAATGAAATCTACTATTATTAATACGTTTTGTTCATTTTCAAGATTCGAAAAAATGAACGTACAAATCATAAATGATGATGCGGTTAACGGGACACAGATTTCGGTAGGGGCAATAAATCACATTGAAGCATTTAATCGGTTCAAATGGGGGAAACAGCATTTTTATTATTCCTCTAATCGTAACAACACTTTCTCATTATAGTAGCATCAAACATAATGTTTTGCTTTAAATGTAATTACGTTGTTTTTTTTTGAAACACGGCCTTTTAATATCAATTACAAATATTCCTTCATTGACAAAACTCGATTAAGAAATTCAAATCAAGTTAATGTGTCCATAAAAAAGTAATAAATTTTTATGGTGCGCATTTTATAATAAATCATGAAGAAGCCTCTGGGACAGCAATGTTAAACATAACAAATATGTTTTTTAAACGCTTTTGTGACATAGTTTCTGCAATGCATTTGTTTTATCATATGACATTACTTTCCAATTGTTAGATTCTGCCTCATGCATTATCTCAACCGGGGCAAACATAACAAAGCTAAATATTTCTATTTTGTTAAATAGCAGTACTGTATTTAACAGCATAATAATCTTGTTGAATCTTAGACGAAACATGAAAATGTTTCGTCTAAGATTATTCTATTATTTTATGAACAATAGTGTTAAACGCATTAAACGAACAATAAATTGTTAGCGAAAACTATACATATTGTCAAAGTTGTTTTTTTGTTGTTGTTTCTTTTTTTGTAAACTAAAGTTAAATCGTCTCTCAGTTATCCTTTATATCACAATGTTTAATATCTATAAGTACTGAAAAGTCAGTTAAATTATTGACGCTTTACTCTTCATTTTCATAATCGATTCAAAATTTAAAACGCATTTTAATCAAATATATACCTCTTTTATACCTCTTTTATATGTCATGTATGTTATATTCATCGTTATTTCACCTTTGACATATAACATTGAGTGTACTATATCATTTTCATTACATAAGTTATGATAAAATAAAGGTACTTTATTGCCTTAGAGACAAGTTATTGTATTTTTCTTTACAATGTGATAACATGAGTTTAATAACGTTTAATTAATGGTTTAATACAACATTATTAAATTAAAAACAAAGCTTGTGTTGAAACATCTAAAGTCATAACGGATGTTTTGCGAATACATTTCATACAATTCGTCATATTTCTGTATAAAGTATTTTACTTCAGCTTCACTTGACTATCTATATCTGTAGAATCTCATTTTGCTTAATTTATATATTTATCAACATATCGAGCAGCGCTATATGGAGGTGGACAAAAGGCAATTTTCTTAACAAATATATAGGAAGCTACGGAGTACTGCTCTTTTTCTCTGATTTTTATACACTTGATTGGTACTATCATGACGTTGTCTGATGTTTAGCTCAGAGAAATTGTGTTGATATGTCAGCAACATAGATAAATATTCGTGGAAACACTTGTTAAGTATAATTTAAAAAATCGTGTATGTGATTTTCTTTGTATCTCTGCCCGGTATCTACATATCTTCTGTTAAGACTGTGTGTAAGTAGACCTAACAAATAAATTCACGTTCTTGTTCGTTTAGCTGAATAAAGAATGCAACTCCAATGTGTCACAATTAGAACCATATTAAGATATTCGGTTTGTCGGTATAAATAACTTCAGCGAGTAAGACTTATTTGATAGAACGTAATATATGGGGAAAATATTTATCTCTGACAAAAGTGCTACGACTGTAAAACATTAAAAAATAGAAAATACAATTGTGTGTGTCATTTAATGCACAAACTGTAGAACTACTAACGAATAATTCTTTTAAAATACAATCAAAAATGCCTCAATAGAAATATATTAAATTTAAGCTGAAGATTATTTTCAAATTACCTTATTGTGTGTGAAGAAACTATAAACTAAATTAGCGGAGTCATTACATTATCAGGATTTGAAGGCCAAATTGATTCAAACGTTTGTCTTGAATCTACATCCTTACTGACACAGACAAAAACACAACAAATTCTAACATAATATGCGTTTGTATCCGATATTCTTGACAAGATTGTAAAGTGATTCTTGTGTAAGCATTAATTTTAAATTATGTTGTTTTTTACTCCAGATGTTCAAAAATCTATATCTATGACTGATTTAAAAGAGCTGTTTGTTTGCAAATACTTTACTTTATAATAACTTAAATGTGTCTTTTCAATTGTTATTCAAATTATCACTTAACTAAAAAAATAATTTTATTGTATTTTGAATGCGATTATGAAACATTAGTCTTATAAAATATGAACTTGTCTTGTAAAACATTATAAGCTCATATCTTTCAAATACCTCGAACGTATCTAAAGGCTTTCATATGTAATTCAAATGAGCGTTCACCATGAGTGCAATCAACTTGAGAAAATACGATCCGGCCAAAGCTTGAAATAGCCTATTTACAAACAGACACACACAATAGTCTAATAGGTTATCACTTAGATAATTACCACAAAAAATGATTGATGGCATTTGGAGGGAATCGTTATTTTTGGTGAAAGAAAAGTGTTTGTCTATTTAGAATATTCAGACCATGAAATGTTTTGTTTGGTTTGGGAAACTGGCCTAACAAAACAACCTGTTTCCAATATGATTGATGACATAGTTATATTGATCATATGATTGACAGGGACGATTGACTGACTGACGTTTATCAAACATGATTAACAATAAAGGTTGATTTTACAGGTAGTGTAAAAATATTTGTAGCGTTGCCGGAAAAGATGCTGTTCATTATTCATATTAACAATCAAATGTAGCCCATATATTTCATCAAATTATATCTCTATGAAGCAAATCAAGGGCTAAACAGAGAATACAATTCCTTTAACCCATTGATAAACAACATAAAATTTATGAATTAGAACAAGCTTGAAACTCGTCACTTTCATAGAGCATTATTCTTTTATTAACATCGTGTGTGTCTGAAACAACGACATGAGTTACACATTTATAGTTTTTTTATACTGTTAGAAGTAAAACACAATTGTATCCGTTTAATTTTTTTATACAAATATCATTTCACAAAGAATGGTAATCGAATATTGAAACATGTAAAACGCATTTAAGATATAACGCATTCTGGTATTTTCAGTAAATGTGTTATTTCAATAACAAATAATTTAAAAGTTCATTAAACTTTAAACAATGATTTCTGAAAAGCTGAAAAGCGAAGCATAAAATTTATATACTATAGGACCTTGTCATTATAAGCTGTTTCAAAAAAAGTGTCAAAATATCACAAGGTATCATTTTATCTTTTATTCTCAATATTTAATGAATATGATGATATGGATGTAATACCAACATTTATAATTATTTTTCATTACATATATTAATCTAAATTCATGTATATATTTTATCAAATATTTTTATTTCAAACAAAATAATGACCCATTCAAATAACTGGGTGTCAATATCAAAGTGTAGGCAAATATTCAAAATATAATTTAAACACTCTGGTACAGCTTATGTGGTCTACATATAAGATGGATATTTTCTATCTAATTTCTGTCGGATTTGACAGAAATCTCTACATATTGACAAGGATTGCAATTTAAATGCAAATACTTACAAGCTAACTTAGCTATCACTTTTTTGACATTAATTCAAAAGTTTAAAACTTTGACAGATAATTATATTATCACCATAAAATTGATTGATAAGACATAATAATTTACATTTATAACAGGATGGCATGCAGAACATAACATACAAGTATGTGATCCTTGATCCTTGACATTAATGGCGCACACTCTAATAGAAATATTCAATTACCTAAACTCCTTAGAGACACTGTCTAGTATATCCGAAAAATCAATTCTGTATATCGGAAAATCAGCTTAAAATATGTTTCTTTAGCCTAGATTCTTATGATCATACCGATTGTAATGCATTTTAGATACATTTTTAATTTAATAAATCAGACATTCAAAGAGCGCTCTCTTTTAAGAGCCTTGGCTCAATACAGAATGTCCAAAGTAAATATTCCTTCCATCTCATTCAATTGTTGATGCAAGATAAAATGAACTTTCAAATGTTTCTTTAACGGGAAGAATATATACTTGTTAGAAGGTAAAATTTACTACGTGTCGCCATATAGAAAACATCAAGTTGAATTCTAATGAAACGCTAGTGAGCTTCCATTAAAAATATGGTTGATTGATCGATCATATATTGTTTTTCTGCTTAATACATTAGCAATACTAGTAACCTGCATAAATTTAACATATTAAGGTGTTTTTTGTGTAGTCTACCTACATTGAACTATAATGATAACAAAGATCTCTGGTGTATGTTGCTCAGTGTATGTTGCATAGAAAGCAGTGTTGTTGTCAAAAATTTACAGTGTGAAAGCTTTGATGGTTGAAAATTGTAATTATAACCTTGAAGTATCAATAGATGTCAGGCATTGTATGTCTAGGAACTTAGAAATAGGAGTTACAAACAAGAATTGCTCATCTGTCACTTCTAAAGTAAGAACTGTTACCTTCTAATAACTACTATGAAGTACGTTGTCAGTTACACCTTTCGTTATAAAGAATGACAATAATGCAATAATAATTTGTTGTGAAAATATCATCGGAAGTAATATTTGCAATGTCAAGTTTTTGAAGATTCTTGTCAAGCATGTACAGTGAGGGAATGGAAGATAATCCATTATTTGAAAGCCTGAGGCAAAGCAATAAATCATCAAAACTGCTTGATACTGACTCGATCACATTTTTTTTAAAAAAAAGGTACAAATACAGTATAACAGTTGTGTAACATGATGATACGGATGGTCATAAACAATAATAACTTGACTTTATAGTATTACTTAGAATATTCTATCCTTTTTTCTTTCGACATTTTTAGATTTATTGTCTAATAATACTATATATAGTTCACTAAATTTGTTAGTTAGCTCACAGAAATAAAGCGTGAGATAATAACATATATTTCCTGATTTTGTTATAAGTTATGAGGCATCCTTTAGTCGGTTTATTTTAGTTTTTCTATTTGATTTTTTTAAATCGTCAATCTGACATTATATAGAAGCAAACGCATTTTATATCACAGGGAAAAGAAAGGACAAATATATTGTTTTTAATGTAAAAATCATCTTTAAGAGTCAATTATTGATACAATTCATCATGAAAGACAAAAAGAAATACAATTGATTGTTACACTATTGTGTCTTATTTTCTTTTGTCTATACATCTGCACTTTTGCAGCCACACTACCACATGTAAATTGATATTAATATGAGCTGCACCTTTGGTTATTTGGATTGGAAAAATGTGTTAGAATGGTGACAGAATGTTCACCACAAGAATTTGCTGAGTCAGGTGATTTGATAACAAGATTCTGCCTCACAACACATTCACAGAGAGGTTATACTTGCATATATATGATTCATATATATCTTAAACATGATATATATATTTTGATTATAGCTTCAGTTCTCTGAAAAGCTACTGTAACAGTTCTTTCTGAAGATATCCATCCTTGGTAACCCAGGCTATTAACCTACGGAATGTGTACCGTGGGTTCCGTCTATGATGATATCCGAATAACATTAAATGCCCAGATTTTTTTGTTTTTTTGTTTTTATTTTTGTATTTATTTATATTTTTTCTAAACTCTAAACAAAGCATGCTTTTCTCTCTTTTGTTAGTGATTAAATCATCTAAATTTAAACCTGCAAAAAGTACATATTCTAAATCCATTTTCGTACATTGATTATTGAATTAATCTCAATCGCCATTAACCCTTTCCCTCATGAGCATATTGTGAAAAATGACCGTTTTCATTGAAAAGCCTACTGTTACAAGTTCAAACTGCTATGAAACTATGAAAAATCCTTCAATACTAATCAAACTCGGCACAAATGTTGACTGGACCATTGCCTTTGTAACGACATGCTCAGTCTTAAATTTCCTGTTAACATGGCAACGAGGGGACATCTCAGAATTGCCAAAAATCACTATTTTGCCTTGATTTTTTCCATCAAAATTTATTTATAGTGCTGCAATTTCTCAAGGGATTGAGATAGAGTCAAAGGCTTTTAAACGTTGGTTCCACGTTACCGTAGGATCGACTTGGGTCATATTTAGCCTATCACAAGTCCAAAATTTTCTTGGCGTCCCCTTCAAACCCCCAAAATAGAAGGGGCACACCCCCTACCCTTCTGGCAACCCCCTGATGTATCTTTTGGATAGGGGGCCGCGCCGAAAAAGTGCTCACTTTTTTAGCAACATTTCTCAAACGAAAATATGTGTTTGGGGCCCAAATAGGACATTTTTTCACTATTTGAGGCCTAAAGGAGGGCGGGGGGTCGAAAGTGCGGTGTTTCGCGTATATATGAGGTAAAGGGTTAATCATTTATAAAGTAGTGCAAGCAGTAGACCCTTGACAGAATATCCCTGTTAAAGGACTGCTTCCTATCAATATTTGTGAGTTTATTTTCATATCTAGTATATATGAAATTGGTATCAGAGAAAACATAAGGTTTTCAATAGAGAAAATAATTAATACTTTTACTGGACAGTTTCTATTTTCATTTATAACGCTTGTCATGAAAATCTTTTGGCAAGCAATAGTTTCTTGGTTATTTTTTCTAAATTGGATACGCAATGTTGCTCAATACGATTATAAATGACAAACAATAACATTCTTGACGAATTTATACGACATTGTTTATGAAGATCGTTTCTTGGTTATCTCTAAGATAAACAAATACCTGAAAGTACAAAGCATTGTAAAATACCTGCCATATCTTATAAGTTGACATTGTTAGTATGACATTCAAAAGTGCTTAAAGTATGGCATTTAGAAGTTAGTGTTTTTAAACAGTAATAAAATGTTTAAACTGATCAGGACGAAACGTGACATGTAATGAATGTTTTCCGTAAAAAATATCAATTTTACAGTCCATCCATACAAGGAAATACCATGAGTTGCAGGGATTTTTTTGGCTTATTTTATAGCCGTTGTTGGGTCATATTCCCAATTGAAAATAGTATATAATTTTCCCAATCCTACTGAAAATATTCCCAATTGAAAGTTACAAAATAAAAATATTGAATAAAGAGTTCTTTGAAAATATGGGCTTTTTCACTGTAATAGTGCTTAAATGTTTGAAGATGACATCCTAGACAGTGATTGTTAGCATTCATTTAATCACTGCAAAATTTCAGTCATGCATTTTTTCCCAATCTTTAACAAAACATCGCTGAAATTCCCAATTCCATGGGTATGGGCCCAAAATCCTGGGGAAAAAACCCTGAGTTGTATTGATTGATAAAACTATAACGACATTTTAAACAATTCATACCAAAGGGATGAATATTTTAAAACATTGTTAGTTAACAGTACTGAATACTGATTTAAGTTTATCATGTGTTAAAAAACACTCGAAATTCTTAAATAAGGCAAAAGATTAGTGCATTTTCACCGATAAAAATAAGCTGGACCGAACATTGCAAAACACTCGACAAGACATGACAAAAGAGTTATGTTATATTTATAAAATGCAATTATTTATTTTGTCTTAATAAAGTTGACAGCTACATTGTTATCATAGAGAGAGGCTCAACATTTTCAATTTTGATGTGTTGGACTTTCTTTAGGGATTCTGTTTTTCCCTATTTTAACATATAACTTATCGAAAGCATTTGTATCACTTGCAAAAAGGCGCATAAATAACACTAAAATAAACTTCAAACTGCTGATGACTTCTCACGGTCAATGTGTTATTTATTTTCCTTGTATAATATATCAGTACATGTTATTGTTAACATATTGTTTACTTTTAAATAGTTTCACAAATAACACAAACATTGCTCTTAAAAAGACAGGTAATTTACGATGAAAAGTTTCATTCAGAGATTGTTTCTTATTGAACATGTAAGTTTTTAGTAATGCTTTAAACCAATGCAGTATGATCTGTACCTCAATGGATGAAAGAACTAATATCATGGTAAGAAAAACTGATTGTTTATCTAGTTAATAATCACCATGATACATTTTTAACATTTTTCATTTTACTCACTCTTACATTTTTGTATTATAATAAACTTTTTACGTCACTCTTTAACATTATAAATAAAGGCAATAGGTAATTTCATTATAAATGTATTATACAATCATAATAAAGCAATTTTCTGCAGAGTTGTAACTTATGCTTAGAAAATATTTCATTGTGATTAAAACAACTGTGTGTCTTTAACGTAACACATTTCCTGCTCGTTGAGTTGTGATTTATACTTAATACAAAAGATAATAGCTATCATTTTATCTAATATTTTCACATTTGCACACCTGTACGACTGCAACATTGAATTTTGAATAATAAAGCGCCTTTGATACTTTATATTTTGAAATATTTTTGAAATAATTATTTCTATATTACAACATGATATTGGCAGTTACAGCGCCATACATTTTACTCTTGGACATATCAAGAAGTTAATGCACGTAACGCACATTGTGACAAATCTTTGCGTTCATTGAACGCCGCCTTTCCTTGTTGATATTATTTATCATATTTTTTGTTCAAATTGCACATGTGAATCTAGATGAAAATGCTATTGTTTTCTTTAATTGGTTGAAAGTGCAAAACATAAAAACAACCAGTTTATATTCAAATATTGAGTTTAAATATTTTTTAAGACAATTTGAAAATTATCATAATGTCGAGAATCTTAATTAATGATCAAGCAAAGTCATAAAACTTTATCAAGAAATCGCAAACAAAATCGATTTCCAACGTTTGAGGAAATGGTTTTATCTTGTGCAAGTTATTGCATGTAGCTAGTAATATTCACATTGTAAAGTAATATCTTAAAATACGGCTTATACGGAAATTAAGTCACTGATAACCATACAAGTTGTAAAAGAAGCAAAAGTTCAATTCTATTGTAACAGTTATAAAATTGATGATTTAATGAACTTTTGCATCAAAGTTAGTATAAGATTGGTGCATAATTGACTTAATAAATCAAATAACAAAATGCTCTATAACAGTATTAACAACAATGATCTATTTTATTTTGTTTACTAGCAATATGTTTATCACAATTTATATATGACTCTTAGATAGGCGAGTTTCCAAAACATCGTGGCGAGAAAGATTTTCAAAACTCTGTACTTCTTCGTGATCAAATTAAATACTTACATTTACAAATAAATATTGACAGATTCCAGATAAAACAAGTTTACAAAATGAGCTTTATTATGACAAGAGAGTTTAAAACATATAATTACAGAAATTGAAAAATATGATAAAATAACAACACAGACGGTTTCAAAAATTTAAGGAAAAAAAATTAAAGGAAAAAATACGATCTCAGTGTAAAAAGACTAACGTTCGCAACGGCATAGTCGTTGATATTTTGTTTACTAAAATACATCATTTCTAATATCTTAAGCAGAAAATTGGATTATTGACAACATTGTGTATTCAATTTGGAACTTGTACATAATAAATTAGGTATTGGCAAACATTTTCTCAACCTTAATAACTACCAGTGATACAATAGAAATAACGTGTTTGTAGTTAACTTTCTCATTATATAATCAAATGATCATTCAGTTTGCTTAAATTACATGATTCTTTTCTAATTAAAATCTAATCATGTTTTCATTAATGAATTTCAAGTTTTTATTGATCAGGCATAAATGTGAAGAAAAAAACAGCAAATTAGTCAGCCTTAGTCAGCCTAGAATAATCTAAAATATAAAATGTCAAAGTCGAAATCTGTAGTTTTGAATACGTTACAAAAGCTAGATTTGAAACAAAAATCTGATAGCTCTTATAAAACAATTGTAAGATGGTTTTGAACACCGTAGCATGTACAACTTATTTTTCTTTTTAGCACACGAGTGATGGAGACATAAATTCTGCTTCGAAATACAAATTTGGTTTTTCGTCAGTAGAAGTCAACACCACTTCAGAACACTTATTTCACTAACATTTGTTTACTTTAAAGCGTATCACACACATGTATTTTTAATGTATCCAACAGGTATCAGAAGAGCTTGCAGATGTGAATTGAATAAAGCTTAAGTACTATCAACTTCTGAAAACTCTGACCTGGTAAAGTGTTGAGGGCTATTTAGAACATGAACATTCTTCAACACTTTAGATAATGACTTAAGTCATTAAGGAACTGGCAAAATAGATTTAGAAGTTTTTTTTTTCGTTATTTCTTATTGATATACGTCTGTTAATTTCGACATGACAAGCCCATGGAAAATGTTTGCACGGTTTTGAAAATTTCACTGATAAATAGAAATGATCTTACATGTACAATAGAGTACATGTTATATTAAAGATCCTGTAACACAATTTGTTATAGTTTTAAGTTATAAATATGATGCTCAAATTAAGATTTATCAATGTATTGTAGGTTCCATAAAGCTTTATCTATAAAGATATATCCGGATTTAACATTTCATGTAAATAAAGGGAGGTTATAAAAAATATTTTCTATAAAGTTTATGTCAATTTTTACAATAAGAAATGAATGCATATATTTAATGATTACATATAATATGCACAAATATTTGCAGTACATATTTTACATATTCTTCGATGTTTGAAAATTGTTTTATTTGCATAATTATGTACATATATATAATTTCACTTAGTGTGGTTTACCACTTTGATCACAACATAAAGGATCTTTAAAAATGTGATAGTGATTTTCTGAGTGACAGATGCAATCGACGTTTTAGCAAGGTCAATGTATTATAGTTATATATCATCTGATAAGAAGAAGAGGAGAGAAGAAATTCATACTTGCCAAGAAAGTGTAATTTTTAACCACTATTTGTTTAATTTTGTAACTTTTTGACATAATTTGATATTGAATATAGCATAATTTAATCTTCAGGTATTGTTTCCTAAATTTAACCCTTAAATCTGTTAAATTTCATAAACTGTTCTGTCCAGCTTGCAATATCTGGATTATGAATGTATCATGTTAGTCAATCAAATATATAGAACCTGATCAGAGTAAATGAAAGTTTTAAATAAGTCCAGTAAATACTAAACACTTTTGATTACCGCAAGGTAAGGGTTGAAAAAATATACCATTAACACATTTGTGAGAGCACTCCAAGTCTCATCATTACTTAAGCAACGTTATCGTATTTTTTGCAAGTTAAAATTTACCGTGGCATTTGTAGACAGACCCATAAATCAGCGTAATTAAGTTTAATCAACATTTACCTACCAATAATACTTTATTGAGCCGGAAGTTTAAAAAATCTTAAACAGTTATATCGTAATTGTTGTTGTACAGTTTAACAAATATCATATTGGAATTGGTTTATTTCATGTTTTTATCAAGAAATGCAATGTCATGCAATGATATAAATGGAATGCCATGATTCTTTTGAAATACCGTCAGTTAAAGCAATACTAGTAACTGTTAGATTTATATACTACCTAATCACGTAAAAGTCGGTGTGTCCACTAATTCAAAGATAATCAGGGATTTTGTCATCACATGTATGCTTATCGATTTCAGAAAAATCGTAATACTTCCCGACTGCCATATTTAATCAAATGCTTTGAACATGGATGCTAATGCGGTGTGTATATATTTATGAAGACGTTTTGTCGCAGCTGAAGTATTTTGTCAAAGGTTACAAAAGATTTCATTAGTGACTTCCAAGTGCGTTGTATTTCTTTTCTTTATTTATTCTTGTATACTTTCTGTAAGAGTCTAACGATATATAGCTTTTGTCGTGTCTTGAATAAGGATCAATCAATCATCTTCAATCAAGTAAAATAATCCTACAACTGATACGGAAGATCATGTCATAGCAAATAAAGAGACATGTCAAAATGTTCTCCGATTTAAACGGTACAAATAACAACAAACTATATTGTCGTTTGTGTCTGTAAACAAAGTTATTACGAAATATGTACCTGAAATAGTACTTTAAAGAACTATTTTTATATTTACTGATGACAATAATGTAAGTAAAGTTTCAATACCGTTGCATATTTTCGTTAATTTGAAGCCAACATGTAAAATCGTCTAGAACATATGTACTAGCGGCAGCTTCGAATAAAAGAGAGTTTTAAGCACGGAAAGTATGCCTGAAACTAACGTCGAATCCGTACTATAAAGATTTATATTCTTAAAGTTCGTGATGAAAAAAAAAGAAAACTAAAAAAACAAAGAAAGTTTATATTGTATTTTCGGTATTGCACAATCTTTTAATATTATTCTGCTAGAGCTCATTCATCAAATCGTGCAAAAAAAAATATGCTCTTTTTCAACGTTTTTATCAGCAATGCCTTCGATAACAAAAACAAATTCAAGCACGTAGGTGTGGTTTTCTTTGCATAATCTTTACTACATACAAAGTGAGGTGAAATGTTTAGATAACTTATAACTTAATTATGTAAAACACGGGTATCTTATTAAGCTTATAGATTCTGATCATGCTTTTAGGGCAATCATGATGTTTTCTTAATCTTGACTTTCGTAAAACGGATCATGTGCTAGCATTTTTGACAATCTTTTCAGCAGTTCTGGTAGCATGATCACGTGTGTGTAAACATCGTGATAGATAACGCTTTAATCTTAAATTGCATTATGGCATTGCATAATAGTTTATTTTTCTGATCTTTAAAATAAACATGGCAGATTGAATTGAGAGTTTTGTACAATAAGGGATTCTCATTTGTTATTATGCTATCTAAAGACGAAATGAAAGATTACATTTGACTATTTGAAGTCGGATTTCAATATCCTTATGTGTGTCATTTTATATATAGATTTAGAGAGAATGTTGTATAAAGAAGTTAGGTAAACCTCGTGAGATATTTAATTGCAAAACAATTGCATAAAAACACTTATGCATATACTTGCAATTCGGCTTTTGAAAAGGAAAATCCTTATATCATAGTTCAAAACTAACGTCAACATAACAAAACTTTAACAATGCTTATACAAATTAAACAATTATCCAAGTTACAGGTGCAGTACTTATGTACAAACGGAAGATATATTACACTTGTTATGACATTATGATCCATAAAAGTCCTTGAAACAGATGAGTCCATATAATATAGTTTAATAAAGGATTGATATATTTCAAACCAAGACAAAGTGGAAGCGTTAACTAAATTTAAATCATGGATATGTGATACTAACAAAGTTAATAAAATGCTTTTGAATAACTATATAGTTTTTTTTCTTTCTGGAAATTATCTCACTATTGTTTATGTACAAATGATGTAAACATTCAATCATATATGAAAAAATGTTATTTTTCTTTAATAAAAATGAAACAATTTGTATGTCTAGCAACGATACAGAGTTGAGATACAACGAATTAAAATGTGCGTGTATAGTTTTAATTGACATGTAGTCTGTCAAACTACGCGTTAACTGATATCCAAAATGGTCATGTAAATTATGTATATAGAAAAACGATTACTAGTATTAAAATTGAAAGTTCATTGAATGAGCGGAATGTCCTAAAAATAAAATATATATATTTTGTTTAAGAGGCATTTTCATTATTTGCGAGATATAGTTACAACATAGATGGACAAGATCACGTCATTAAAGAAAAGTCTGTTGCATTCAAAAGAGAATTTCTTTCGTTCAATCTGATAAATTTATCGATTCAAATAGACATGAGTTGAGGTCATTTCCGTGATCTGAACACATTAGTCGTTAACCAATATTTGTTCAGAGATACTTTTTGTTATTGTTCTCGAATTTGACAGGACATTTTGTATGTGTCGTATTGTTGCTATCCTTTCGCTGTTGTTTTATTTGCGTGTATTGGGTGTTTAATTTGATTAATGACTCAAATTATAAAGGTTTGTATATTTATAACATTTTATTAATAAATATATGTTCCTTTTCTTTTCCGTTTCTATTGATATGTTTATGCTCTTGTACAAATGTAATTGCAAAATGCAATAAAGTAATAAAACACAATGCAATAGAGCGAAAATGCAACAATGCAACATTGCACATTCTATGAGATATATAGCCTGTATAGCCTAACTATGTCGTCCTGATGCTTTTTTGACTCGGGAAAGCAAACATGTGAAGACACAAAGATACGACAAATTTTGACAAGGATGTTTTGCATTTTTTGCATTTTGAGGAGAAGTAAAAAAAACACTCAGATATTGCGTAAGTCAGGTACTACAAGTTTCTAAATGAAATAACGCAAAACATATCTTCAGCATAGTTAATCTTGATATACTAACGAATCAAAAGAAAATATTTGTATAATCATCCTTAAAGATAAATGACGCGTCTAGTTAAACTAGAAAGATCTTGGGTTCGAGTCCTTTTGGGGTCATGATCGTGTTTCCTCAGATGACACTAGTATTGTTTAAATCCAGGAAGCGGACAGCAGTTGTTTAAAACTTCAACCTTTCATAACAATCAAGTTAAAAAATCTAAACCAGCTGAACCACTCGTGCAATGTATTGAAATATTGTTTTTCACTTACTTGCGTTCATGAAATTTATAAACAACACCTTGCTTTATTTAAATGATATGAAAAATACATCTGGAAGATGTTTGTTACATGTTACTTTTCAAACAGACATAAACTACTTATCAATCCCGAGACGAAAATATCAAACTTATGCAGTTATTTAATTGAAGAAATAAACATTATATTACGGATTGTTATGTTTGCACGTTAGATAAGTATTTTTACAATCTAATAGCTGTCAGATTTGACAGTAATCTGACGGATCTACTTTCTGCTGATTAACACGCAATGCGGTATCTGCACGAGTACTGTAAAAATATCTGATTTCAATTTCAATTTATTTACAAAATGCACAAGTCCCACAATAGCGGGAAACATCAGCAGTATACATACATAAACATATACAAATACATAATGGAAAACGGCTATATTACATTAAATTTTTTAGGATAATAGTAATATATAGTTACAATTTGGTGAGAAAAAATATATATTATAGTAAAATATTTAGTATGACTAATGGATCAAATAGAATGTTTACACCTTTCATAATAACCTGAACAAAACGAAACGAAAGCCTATCGAAAAAAACAAACACGAAAGATATCCAGGTTATAAATAGGTTCTAACAATTTAACATTCATTTCAGTATCAATTGTTTGTAATGAAACAGAAAGTTTCATATTTGAATCTTAGATTTGCTTGAGAGAAAAATAAAATGTGCGAAACGTACTTATAGCATAAAGATTGTAATTTAATACTTAATGTAAAAGTGTGAAATTATATATATTATACATATAGCCGAGATGACATAGTATTTCAAATATCTTAAGATATTATACTTTTCAAATTTCAACAAAGGTGATTGATTACATGTTGCATAATTTCAACCTTTTTATGAAAGAGAGAGAGAGACTTATATTAAGTACGTATAACAAAGAAACAAAAGAAAAGTGTTCGTATCAATTATATCATTCTTATTACTTATGTCTTTACCTACAAGTTGCAAGATCAGATTTACCGATACATAATTATGTACTATTTGTGAAATTGTGATAATGCATTCGATGTAAAATGGGCGTTTTTAAAGACGTCATAAAAGTATTTTTGAATAAATCAAGTCATATGTAATTTACCTTTTACATGTTTGAACTTTCCTTAGGAAAATGAATTCAAGATACATTCAACAAAATGCATTTATAACTACATTTAAAAAATGGCATATACTTCACACGAGTATATAATGTTGAGTATAAAATTGTTATACATTTATAATTTTATCAATGCAATGTCATACAACAATACAATAAAGTATTTGAATCAAAGTTAACCACATAAAGATATAATCATATGGCACTTAAAGCTTATGATAACTAACGATCATAAAAGAGAAGTATGTGTATAAATATATTAATTTTATCATTGGCATCAATAGGACATACTCTATCATATATATTTAGGTACTTAAAGAATCTGACTGGCGTATCTAGGAAATTCAAAATTGGCACAGAACACTAAATTTACCGGCTATTCATTATATAGAGGATATTGAATGAGTGTAGTTTAATACTAAATTTATTGAACGAGTTGAATAAAATCATATTATGCGAGCCTCTGGCGAGTATAATATTGTTTTATTCAACGAGTTCAATAAATTTAGTATTGAATCTACACGAATATAATATTCTATTTATCACATATATAAAATAAGAACAGTTAAGTGTTAAAATGAGTAATTTTTCAATGACGCTTCTATAGTGTAACGCTAACATTAGCGCGATTTAACGCTATGTTTCTATATAGCGCAAATGACGTCACGTCAAAGTGTTATTACACTAGTGTAATATCGTTTTTATTACATGGCTTTATTACACTCCTGCGCCGCGGTTTATGTGATAAAATATTCTAATATAACAATATCGAACGTAACAAACAAATTCTTGAACAAAATAATTTGAATAAAATTACTACAAGTTACTAATAATTAGTATGGATTTTTTATGTGCTATACAGTAACCATTAATGTAATCAGACTCGGAATGATGCATTTTCCACTTTTATATTAATTTTGCTTCAGGTATTAAAAAAATGTGGTCGGTTTTTATATTTTTCAAGCAACAAAATGCTTATTTTCACAACATGTTAGAAGTTACAACTTCTTATTACCTCGAACGAATACTATAATGCAGCCATAATTAGAAAAAGCTTGTTTTGAAAACAGATAATATTATACAAGTTTTAACCCACCATGTTGAAGGTTCGACAGAATAGCTGGATCAAAATCGCCTATGGAAATGCTTATGGATAACTGAAATGTCAATAACTGGAATCCCTTTTAGTTGTTCAAAGCTCTGCCAAGGCTGTTGTTTATCAAATGTCAAAAACAACATCACATATGTAGGTGGAGTTAGAAAAATGTAGTCTTGGCTGTCAAGAATGTCTTAAGTTTGCCAAATATTGTATACTTACAATCTTAGTCATGGGAACTAACATTGTAACATAGTTTTATTTATAAAATATGATAGATTTATGTCACAAAGACACAATGGGGTAGTAAACGTTGATTTGTTATGCAATCTAAGTTTGTTGCTAACAGAGTACATTATCTACAGGACTATTATATTCTAAGATCTCTATAATGGGGACACACAAGAAGAAATTGGTATTCATTTTCAATTGTTCTTATGTTACATGATTTACATATTCGGTCTTCACGTTGGGTATTATCATATCTTCCTGTTTCAATAAAAAGATTTTGTGAAGAGGTTCTTAACCTAGTAAGTGCTACATGCTATATCTGATAAAATATCTTGCGGTTTAAATAAAGAAGAAACTATGCATTTATATCAAATTTGTAATAACTGTAACAAATGACGTTTTATTCATTGTCGTCATAAGATAAAACAGTTACAAAAAGAACTGATATTTTCCGGAACAAATCCCTTAATTTAAAAAAGTTAATAAACGAACCTTTGCAGTGTTTTGACGTATATGTATGCAAATGTTATATATATGCAATGACAAAAGCTTGTATAAGATGCCATTCTTTAATGTGTAGCGGAGTGTTTTCAAAAATGTTTAATTTTTATCGTATTTGTGCTGGTTGAATATGTTGAATACACTTTATGTATTAAATTACAGCCTTTAATTTAAAATTATCATATACCAAATGTCAATATTACACCTAAATCATTTTTGTTTTGCCTTTGAAGTCAGCAGTCAAATGCCTTGACTTTCTATATCCGAGACAACAAGTAAATAGGACATTCATTAGTAAAACTTATAGCCAATGTTACATTGCATATTTCTTTCGAACATTGAGGCGATGAATAAGAATTTCATTTTAACTGTGTTACAGAACAGTTTTACGGTCACAGAATTATAGCAGGTGCAAATTGAATAATAAATGGTATAATTTGTGCTAAATGAAATCTCTTTGTGATAAGTGCAACAATTTGTCTTATCCATCTGATATTGTACAGTTTCTTTCTAATAAACATATATGAAATGCTTTTTTATATCACTACTCTGAAAATCTTCATGATTAAATATCATAAAAAATTGAAGCAAAATAACAAAAAGAAAAATATTTTTCTCAAAAAAGTAACTTTCAAAACAATCGGATTTTGATATTTACATTTAACATGCACATAATGCCTTATTCAAGAACAGAAATAACATATTATTGTAACATGGTGGTGTAAAAAACAAAGAATTAATCACTCAAGTACATCACTTACTTATCATTACAAGTAACACAGGACATAACAATCACTTAATGCAAACACATTAGCAAACAAAGGTATTTGAGTATTGTTTCCAAATTGGATACGGTATGTTGCTAATAATGCAAATAAGTGACATACAATAACATTCCCAACGAGATTATGCGAGATTATCTAGGCAGATTGTTACTAGATTACTGTGTAAGATAAACAGATAGCTGAAATTGCCAGGCATTGCCTAATTTTTGGCCAGGTATAACAAGCTGACACGGTTTATATGACATACAATGCGATGTGATCGTTTTATAATGTATGCTTTATTACTTGGATACAATATCTGAGTGGATTTCTCCAAAACACTATGTCAAGAGATAGTGTAATGGTCGCGTGACATAGGCGTAATTGGGTCGAATATGAGTTGAAAGAAACAACAAGTTTTGTTATTCTATCATTTTCTGGCTAGGAGACATGAACTATTTCATTTTCTAACATAATGACATCAATGAATTTGTTAATTTATCCATATTTAATTAATGTCCTCAATAACAAATTCTTTTTTAATATTTTAGGAAGTTGGCAGGCTTAAAACAATTAATAAATAAAAAACGAATATAATATTTGATGTTGAAAATACAATTAAATTTGTGTCCAAATAAAGTAAGTTCAAATTAAGGAAATATATAACATATTGTACATACTGGCATACTCTAAAAGAAATATATTAGTCCCCGTCGTAGACATTTTTAAAACAAATGCATGTTTCCCATGCTATTCTGACATAATCTATTGTAATGCATTACTTTAATCATATTAAATTACTTTATGATGGCACAGATTGTGTATAGCGCATTTTCAATAGCGTAAAATAAAACCGAACGCAAATAGCAAAACATGTTGTGAAAATATGACTTAAAGTACTTTTCCAATACACATTAATAATATAATATTTCAAACATCAATTTCAGATAGTTAAAATTGAAATGTCTGCGACAAACTTCCATAATTTTATAGAATTATGTGAAATAGACTGATATTTAATGGAAACAAGCATAGAATTATTTCCATTCATTCGGAAAGTTAAGTGAGAAACACAGTTAAGTGGAGGTCTCCATTTCATGTCCAACCCTATGATTTCAAAATTTGTATCGATAAAACTATCATTTGAAAATTTTATGTTTATTACTATAAACTTCATGTATGATTTCCTTAAAAGTGTATAGTAACTCGTTTTTGTGTAATGCAATTTAAAACAAACTTATCCGAAAACGTTCATTGAAGATTATACAAGATAACTTTTTATATATATTATATATTACTGTTATATTGTGCAATACGGTATCTTAGTAGAAAAATAAGGCAAAAACAGATACATTTGTATAACTCCTACATTTATGTTCAAGGACAAAACACATAAATATTCGGATGACTTTATGAAATATGAGAAAACATTTGCAATCAAATATTATGGCGTTTGGGTCGATTGCCCGAAATAAAGTTTCAAACACGACCGTTGACAAAAAAGTGAATTTCATTTAAAAATTTAGCATAATATGATTACAAAAATACGGACATGCGCATAAGATAAATTTTCATGATAAAAAATATATAGTTTTCATCTTTCACTATATTTTTGACACTTGGACCATCGAAATTAAAACAGTATCGACAACTATAAGATAAAAAAAAACACGTACAATATAAAATAATTAGAATATACTGAATCTATTGAGTTTCTACCGGTATGAACATAATTTATGTATTCATAGGATGCTCACTTTACATGTGTATTCAAAACAAAGGAATAACACTGAGGTCCAAAAGCCTAAAAACTTTAAAAGTTTACTTTCTTACAAAGATCAGCTGGGGCATTTAAAACAATGAGATATGCAAAGGATATACTTAGAAATATATTGAAATTCGTATTTTTGTGTTGTAGTCTAATATGAAAGAAAACCGTTGCAACGCTTTTTCAATTTTGGGTCATTTTTACCAATTAAAATATTCTATATAAACGATGAGAACAAATGATCTGAAATATTGTACAGAAATTATAAGTCGTTAGCTAAACTAAATAGATCATTAATCTTAAAAATATTTCAAGTTCAGTCATGTAAACAAACTCGGTGAAGTCTCTTTAAACTTTATCATTAACAAAGAGTTTGAAGAAGTTAAAGGCATTTGCAATTTCAAATTGAGCGTGTTTGAATAAAAAGTGATTATAGTTATTATAGTTGACTAACGTATCCACTGATGTATTTCCAATTTGCAATATGGTCAGATACAACTGTCTTTTCAATAATCGGTGAAATGTATAATACTTCTACCCGAAATGAATTTCTTTTTATTTAACGTAAATGTTGAAATAATTACAAAACATCATTGTACAAGTATTGTAATTCTAGTGAGTTAAGTTACTTTATTGATTGTGTGAAGACGTATTCACCACAGACACTTGTTTAGAAGCGAATATAAGGCATTTATAATGACATTAATCCAATATATACTATAAATAACACAAGATAACCAACTACGAAATGTAAACAAACAAAACCGAAGCACATTTATCAAGTAGCTACAGAAACACAAATGCACTTGCAGAATAATTCTTGCATCATTTCATACCCGTAATATATGCCCTTTCCAATGATATATGTATCTACTAATAACTCCACTTTATTACAAAGAAAATTACATTTGTTTCCATCAATAGTCAGTTTTTTTCGACCTGTCATCTTGCGAAGCTGCTATAAACGAATGGTTCCCAAAGTCATATACGGTAACGATACGCCGGTGTTTAGCCGGGCGCAAAAACTATCGACACGTACGATGGATTTTTAATGTTCAAATATTTTTGGCGCCTGATTTTAAACGGTTTTTCAGTATCTTTCAGTATCTACTATGGCCTTAATTTATGTAGTGTGCACTTAATTGACTTGAAACAGGGCTTCTAAATTCACTGACTACTTGCAATTTTTTTTACAGAATAAGTTACGTAGTATCTCTGCAATCCTTTAGTTTAGGTATAACTTAATATCAAAGTTTAATCATTCAAGATTAAACTCTTTTATTTTACATGAATGACACATGTCTTAATCTATCGATCAGTTGTACTGCGTATCAATACGCATGCTCAGTCTGAGAGCTATATTTAGAACACTATATATAAGGAGCTGCGCGAGCCCGCTGCTTCCTTTTCGTTCTGGAACTCTATGAGAAAGGTAGCTGCTGATCATATTTTAAAATTTTTGTTAAAATCTTAATCTAGGTTTTTAATTTCCCGCCCTCCGCAACCCTTTTTTCTGCTGTGCTTGTTTTACATTTCAGGAGTCAGCTATCACAACGCTTCGTCATGATTGGGACACATGTTTTATGCTGGGCGACGGAGTACCTAAATAACAGTCAATTGCTAATCGAATAGACATTAGTCAATTGCTTGATGCAACCGTTGTCGGTGCTCTTGCAACACTATGATATGATTCAAAGGACATCAAAAATGTTTGTGTAATTATCGGACATACATAACACGTGTAACCGTTGTCGGTGCATTTTAATTGTGTTAATTTTGCAAAATTTCATATTTGACTACTCCTCTCAGCTGAAATTTAACATAACGTTTTTTCTATTTGCGACCGTTGTCGGAGCAAATATGATGTGTATTTAAAGTTCCTAAATTGATTTTATACCCAGTCATGATGGAAATTATTCGCCAAAAGAAATAAAAAAGTTATTACAAAAAATTGTTGTATTTTCTTCTTGTATAAGACTGATTTGCGATGTACAATGGCCTCTCGGGTTCGAACCAGCAACCTTCGTTCAGAACACTCTTTATTATGCATTCATTGGAAAATAAACACATTTTTTCTATGATTATAAATGGTGACGATTTTTTTACATTGATAACAATTTAAATATGTAATTGCACTCGAATCGAATAGAATATGAAGGCAACACTGATCAGTCCAGCATATTCACAAAGCTTTTTCACCTGACTGAAGCATGTTCATTGTCGCAAATTACAACGAAAGCTATTTGTAAAACATGTTTAATTAGTAAACTGCATAATTTGCACATATGAATAAAAAGTTCTACCTTTCCAGTTCGATTCTTTCTTTAGCCTGTGTCCAGATGTTATGGTGCGAACTGTCTCTCCAACAAGAGGATCCCCCATAAGCGTGATACAACACGTATTTTGATAAGTGAATTTGAAATTAGACATAATCCAGATTCCCTTTACATTTTCAGCATTATCATGACTTGTGTGATTTAAATTGTCTATCAATCAATTCTGTTTCAAAGTATTTTATCTTAATATTTTTTTTGCCTCAATATATGATTAATAAATCAAATTTATCAAACTTGCAAATTTCTACATATTTTCCTTTGAGAATTATTATTTATATACAGTTGTGATAAATTTTATATTAGGAAAATTTTATACAGAATAAGGTCTAAATAGCTTTGAGGATTAGTCCTTTACAATAAATTAAACGATTGACTTAATTCTGAATCTTTTAGATACTATTTATTTATTCTTGTTCCTTAACCCGAAGTTTGTTCATGTTAATATAGTTTATGGTTACAGAATAAATTTACATGAAACAATAGGTGTTTATTTATCATTTTGACATTTTGCACACCTCCCCCCCCCCCCCCCCATTAGTGCAAGGTCGTTGAAACATTGACCATTGATCAAACCCCAGTTGCAATCGTTCTGCTCATCGTAGTTTAGCCCTTCGATTTGTTCCGTACTGAGCTAGACTTGTTACTCATTAAAATTATTGTGACCCTCACCTGACCTATGTACAGCTGAATAAGGATAGTGTACAAGTAAAAAGTAGTCTGCTGAATATAATCCTTATAAGTTAGAAGTTGTTGGCCGAAAACAATTTTAAAAAATCCAATGTCGCAAAAGCTTCACCAATTATTTTATGAATCATAAAGACACGGGGGACATCTATTGATTATAAAATTTACTACATAGTCAAGTGAACCTGGAAAAGACCAACTTGTAATTATCACACTTAATGTTATTAATGAAAATATGTGACTACGCGGAATACTGGAAAAATCATGACATAAGTAATAGATATACCATTGCTGCGTTGACGATTTCTGGGTTTGCGTAAATTATACTATAATCACGAAACCTTTCTTATGCCTTAACCTCACGAGACGAAGTCGAGTGAGGTTGCATAAGAAAGGTCACGTGATTATGGTATAATTTACGCAAACCCAGAAATCGTCAACGCACCAATGGTGTATCTGTTTTAACCTATAGCTCCGCCCAGAAACACTTACTCCTTCGATCTTCAAAACTGAAAATTATACCATAGTCTGGGTATGGTATAATTTACGGTTATTGGAAATTATACTTGGAAGACTTTTACATAAGAAGCGCTGAAGAGCTATAGGTTAACAAAAAGAAGTACATTCAGTAATGAGGAATAGGTAACCATTCTTATTGGTCATATTGCTTTTTCCTATCATATGCATACAAATATAAAGCAGTGATAAAAAAAAAATGAACAATAACAAAAGTCGGAAATGAACTGTCCGATAGGCAGACTTCACAAGCGGTACGGCCAGTCCACACGCGCTTTGCTCAATCCACCATCAAACAAAATGGACGATAGGGGTCAAACCATCAGATAATAGTTACTAATTGTGGTTTGTCCTGAAATTTGTTCCGTCAACCATCAAACAAAGGAACGATAAGCGCCAAACCATAAAATAATAGTTATTAAAATCATTTTCGTCCTGTAAAAAAGTAATTTAATTTTCTGTTTTACAAATTTGATAAGTTTAGCTAATAAATAGAGGATATTTGTTTAGTTCAGTGTAAGATCGGAATATATTTCACCGAGTGAGCACCAAAAGGTATATTTCACGGGTGGCGAAGCCACGAGTGAAATATGAACTTTTTATCACAGTTTTTTATCACTGATATATTTCTATAAACCACCGAAAAGCATGTAATAAAATATCAGATGCAACGGGCACTTGATAATTAATGAAATATTTAATATTAAAGAATTATCCATAAAAAATTATGAAAAATAAAGGATCAATGTGACCGTAAAGCGCACTCTTTTTTACTTCAGTATCACAAACATCTAACAAACTTTTTTTTCAAGATACATTTGCATAAACCGAATTCTAAATTCCACTTCAACATTTCGGCATGTACCTTTCTCAGTGATTTATAGAAATACAACAAAAATATATGATTTGTGTGTTATTAGAAACGAAATAATTTGACATCCAATCGATTTGTTATGGAATGTTTGTTTCATACATAGTAATAATCAAGGCAATTAATTATACATTTAGTCCTAAAAATGAAGTCTATAACAAGTGAATGGAAAGCGTGAGAACAACTTTTGTCGAAAATTTACATTATCTTAATTTAGAATGACGATAGACACCGAACATCCCAAGAAAACATAAGGTAACAAGCTCTATATGCTTAAATGAGCGAGAGAAAAAAGTTGAGCCAAAAATATGCTATATGCATATGTATTTCCAATCAGTAATTACCACACCAAATGCCTGGAAAGACTGTTTACTATTTGATACAGCCATTTTTGACAAGTGATATCACTAGGGTGCACGCCATCAACAAATAAATCGCTAATCAAAAAAGAATTATGTTTCTTATGTGATTTTCCTCTGTATCTAATACAATCAAGTACAAATTTTGGCGACTTGAAGCCATACTCATGATTGACATCACGTACATAATTATTCATTACATCAATCTGCTCATTTACTTCATTATCAATGGGTTTCTTACAGTCAGGGTCACCCCTTTCCCGATTCTAGTTTGATGGAAAAATTCCTATTCCACCTACTTGACATTTAGCGGGAAAAGTTCGCGCAAATTCTTTTCCAAGTCGGAGCCCGTGAAAATTTCTAATACTTTATTATTTTTTTTACAAAGCGTTTCATTAAACAATATAGTTTATATTTTACATACATGTTTTGCATTGTATAGTCAATATCAAAGAAACTTTGGGGAAAAAATGCGGATATTCATTTTTACATTTGAAAATAAAAAACCGGTTGAAACCCATAGTACGTGACATTTGCACCCGGCTTATAGATTTCGCAACGGTTCCGTTTACAAGCTTTGGAACCATTCACTTTCAGCAGCTTCGCAAGATGACAGGTCGGAAAAAACTGACTATTGATGGAAACAAATGTAATTTTCTTTGTTATAAAGTGGAGTTATTAGTAGATACATATATCATTGGAAAGGGCATATATTACGGGTATGAAATGATGCAAGAATTATTCTGCAAGTGCATTTGTGTTTCTGTAGCTACTTGATAAATGTGCTTCGGTTTTGTTTGTTTACATTTCGTAGTTGGTCATCTTGTGTTATTTATAGTATATAGTGGAGTAATGTCATTATAAATGCCTTATATTCGCTTCTAAACAAGTGTCTGTGGTATTCACCTCTCTTTACAACATTCCATTTCCTTTACAAAAATATATGATTATGTACAGAATAATGCTTTTATCTCCGATTTATACACAAATGACTGGTACTATCGTCATGTTTTCTCAGACTTGGCTCATCTAAATTGTGTTGATTTGTAAACAGCATTGACAAACAGAGGTTAGACACACTTCCGATATATATAGATAACGAGTTTAGATTGTATCTCCTGTGTGTTTCTACCAGTATGAACATATATATTTATATCCCAAGAAAGTTTGTTCATGTCTCTATTATAACAGTGTATTTCTGCATTTTCTGCCTAGAGAAACAAAAATGATGTGCTTTTATAATGTATCAGTCGACGAGATTTGTAACCGAAAGTACAATATTTATACGTGTGTTTGTTTGCTTGTTTTTGTTGATCATTTAGTGATATAAGTGTGTGAAATATCAGACATGCATTGTATGTGATTGTTTTATATGACTATTTGATATAAATCATATAAATTGCTTCCTATGTGTCAATATACTAGAAAAGGGCATAGCGAGTTGATGCTATTTAATTGAAATAAAATAGATATAACAAAAGCATTATTAAATTTTATACAACTGTAAATATATGACTTGCAATGTATCTTTTAATATGGTGAAAATGACTATGTTTTAATGTAATTAAATATATCTCAAGAGCATTTTATGAAACGTGTTTATAACATGCAATTTATTACGCAGAATGAAATGTTCAACATTTCCAATCTTTCGGTATGTTGATTTACCCCTGAATGTACGATATTTATTGGAAATTTATACATACGATCTCACAATAAAAGAGCTTTTGTATAACACTAAGATTAAAGACAGTTTAATATAACAGTTGAGCACTCTAATGATATTTTGATGGAAACTACTAATTGGACAAAAAAAGTATGCAATAATATTCACCGATAATTAATGTATTAACACTGCCATAATATTTTGTATTATATTTGTAAAGCTATTTTGTTTTTAATTCACTCTTTTATGTGACTTCAAACAAGAATAATCTATCAATTCATTATAAATAGATTTTCCAGAATAAACTAATTTTCTGCAGGGTTGTAATTAATGCGTAGACAATTCTTCTTTGCGTATAAAACACCTGTATGTCTATACAGCAATGAAGTCCTGGATTATAGAACGATTACGGCAGGATTTGAGATATATTTTATACACGACTGCTTTTCCTTAAGCTCCTAATTCTCGTGGTGTTTCGATTCATTGCATTTGGCCACCTGTATGGCTGCATAGTTGTTGCTTTTGTCGAGCATTGTATTTCATAACGCCACATATAAATCAGGGACACTAACGTTCAAAGTTCAAATTATTCCCAAATGTGAAAAGGCGTTTCGTTCAAATCAAGAAAAAGATAGTTACTTTTCAAAATGTTTCAAAATCTATAAGAATAAACATACACCTATACAAACTCGTATAATGTTAGTTTGTATGATCTATTGCCATTTTATCTTTATTAACCGGTTCCAGGGAGTTCGCCAGGTAAGGTCAGTGGAAGCATAATGTCTTTATAACCCGGCTTTTTCAGGGCGTAGCATACATTTTCTGTGGCTATTTAGTTAGCATAAATATCTCTCATGAACTTAAATTTAGACTGTTATTACAAATTACTTTTTACAGACAAGTTGGAAGAAATTTGTGGAAACTACTTTTGAATTGACACAGACTGGAGGGAAACGTTTGAGGTGGATACTTGCCTGTTTGTTACAGAACTGGCGCTACAGTTTTTTCCCACAATAATAAACAGCTAAACAGACTGTAAGAAATGGACATTGTAAGAAGAAATACACATCTAAGACGAAATATTTGAAATACATATTAAAAGAGAATATACACACCTAATACGAAATATACGAGATACAATTAAAATTATTCATATAAGTTAAAATACAAATAATGCAAATAAATATACATTATAAGACAGAAAACAGATCAAATGAAGGAATACACATTGTTATTCAAAATACACTGTAAGACGATAAACATATGAAAAGACAAAATACACAGTATAATAATAAAATACACATTATTAGACAATATGCTAAATGTAAGACAAAATACACGATTCCATTATAAGACAAAATACACGAAAAATACATTATAGAACGAAATACACAATGTAAGACAAAATATGTATTATAATAGAAAACACGCATTATAAGACAATATACAAATTGTAAGACGAAATGTATATTATAGGACAAAATACACGGAAAATACATTAAAGTACGAAATACACAATATGAGATGAAATACACACTATAGGACGAAGGACACGTTATAAAAATGACGATTATACCCAGTATCATAGTGATATTAACATTTTCCTTTCTTTAAATTATATATTTGCAAAAAAAACTAAGATAAGTATATTTTCTGTAAAACATTTGAAAATTGATAGAAGATAGACAGCAAATGACGGATTTTTTCAATACTTGAATTGAAAATTAAATTTACCTAACCGAAGGTAGAATTCCGCTTCCTTTCCTCAAAGGAATATCAAGAACGACTACTTTGAATGAAAAAGTTACTAGAAACAGGTCCATTTCAATTTTGATATCTTTTCATAAATTTTTATAACAGATTTAAAAACTTCAAAATGCAATGCATTTGAAGAAATAAAATATACATCACATTTGTACAGTATTTCATAACGTTTTGAAATCAGCAATTTGTTTATATACTAACTTAATTCTCTTTTTATTCTTTACACTGAGGTAAATAAGAAGTGATTTGGCCAGTACTTACACCATAGCGACTAATATTTTACGTGTTTGTCAATGTTAAACAATATATGCATTCAGTCAAAAATATATGCATCATGTACTCTCAACGAATGAAATACATTCAAGTTAGTTATTTTTTCATGATTATAACGTGAAGAATCTCTGTTTTAGTAATTATTACACTACTAAATGGCTTGTTGCTAACTGATACGTCTTACGTGTATTTAATTATGTACTTAACAACTGCTTTTTACATTAAAACATCGAAGATGATCAACAACAATATAGAAAGATTCGTATTAGACTGAAATAAACATCAAAGGTTTCCGCCCAAGCATATTCTCCGAAATTTGCAGTATTTGAAACTTATGTTCAGCGGTTGCAAATGTTACGTTTTTACTTTCTTCCCTTAGTTACTTTGAATGCATTACATTAGCGAGCAAATAATGTGAATTATAGATATAAATTTCATTTTTATACTTGATATAGTAATTTCTTTTTAAGACAGAGAAATTTCGTACAAATTAAGATTTTGTCAAAAACATGTTTGATATACTTAGACAAAGTCAAACTTTGTTTGTAGGTGCAGGTAGTTGTGTCTGTAAGTCAATGCATTATTCACTACATTTTTTAAAAAGCAAATTATTTATCAATATAAATTGTATCATAATTTGGTAGTTTAATGCTATTTGATGTATTTTTTTATTTATCTGTTATTGATTTTTAACTTATTTTGTGTCTTGGTGTTTTTTATATTGGTATTTATTTGATATTTTTTTCTTTCGTTTTGTTTAATTTAAAGCTGCAAGAATCCAGAATAGCGAAATAATTTCGATAAAATCAAACTTGGGGGAAAATGAACCAAGATTTAAAAAAAAAATACATTCAAGTTATAATTCATGTTTTAACTGTTTTTTGCAGTATCCCGTTATTTTGACTGTGTGACTAACGCAGTAAGGGCTATATTTTGCATATTTTGACCTTTTGTCTTTTTTTGTATTTGTTCATGAAATAAGCATGAATCTGAAAGCATCGTGCTTTAAAGTCGTCTTATTCTACAAAATATATTTAAATTAATTTAAAACTTGAAATACATGCTTACCTTGACCTTCGAATTAAGTTGCACTTTGTCTCTACTAGCATCAGCATTTCCTGGTAAGTTTCGTTTCCAGAGGATATACCCAACAATACTGTATGTGACTGTAAGAATAATAACCGGTACTAAATATGTCAAAATTAAAACCAAAATTGTATAGAATATTGCTAAATCTTCACTTGGCCAATTTTCCTTGCATTCCGTATAACCGGTATTCGGGTCGAATTGCGTGTCACCAACCTTCAGCTGGACACCTGCAAATGCAACTGCAATAATCCAAATGAATAAAATTATTAAACGATAACGTAAAGATCTATTCCTCGTTGCATTTAACGGAAATGCGATTGCACATAGCCGGTCTATACCGATGGCCATGTTTGTAATAACACTTCCGGTTACTGAGACGGTTTGCAAAAACATCACAATTGGACACATGGGTCTTGAGAAAACCCAATTAGAATTAAGTAATTGATATGTAAACGTGAACGGTATACAGAAAATTGCCATAATTAAATCAGCTACTGCTAAATTAATTAGGAAAGGTCTTAAATCCGTTTTTGATCTTTTTCCTTTGGTAAATATCACAATTGCGATTGAATTCCCAACGATGGCTAGGAACGTTGTGACACTGTATAACACAACAAGAACGTAATCCTGCCCTGTTAACGGAATATCCATAAAATCCTCAAATGTGTGATTTCTGCTTGAATTAACATTATTTTCCAAAACACTTTTATTAATCCAATCATTTAATTCCAAACTCGAATTTTCTTGTACAACTTCGGTCATTTTGTCATTGCGACGGCTAAACTCCGTGTTATCCGATAATACTGTATAAATCTGGCTGCGTTCTAGCAGCGAGAGTTCTATCTGCCAGTCTTTTTGCGCGGGAAACTTCACTGGCGCAGAAATATTTCGGTGCTTGCCCAAGCGAATCATAATTGGCTGCGGAGTGCTTTGGTATTCTTCCAAAAGAGATATACGTAAGCAAGGAATCGGAACCTGCAATATAGTCAAGATAAATCTTTGATAAGGCGTTATGACTATAAATCATGACAGCCGACTGCTATCTTGTTATGCTGTCAATATATTTCTGATTAATATAGACACTAATACCAGTTAAGATGAAGGAAGAAAAATCCGGTAAATATTTGCAAGTACAAATGTACTATTTCCAGTTAACTGAAACAGAACAATGGTATTGGTAGGCTCGTATAGTAACAACCGCTGTGTAACGTATGATGGCAGATCTAGTTAGGTATGGCGCTAGGTTTTTCAGTTATTTGATTTCCATGATGTCATTGTGACAGATGTTGACAGACATGTGTTACACAACAGAGTGGTTCGTAATGATGCTATGAATTGTTGAACGTTTGTGGTAGTTTTTTTATCTCAATACATGATGCTTATATTTACTTTTTTATTTTGTAAACAAATTCAAGAAATAACATTATAAACTATCTGATAAACATAATAATGCAAAAGTTGAAATACATTGTTAGCAATACAACAACAACAACAACAATAATAATAACAACAACAACAACAACAATTTATTCAGTAATGAGTCTACAGAACAATGTAATTATATGATATGTCATTCATTAATTTTTTTCATTATTTATTTTCTTTCTTTATTTTGTTTTAAGGTTGTTTTTTTATATATAAAAACACACATTTTTTTCATGATTAAGCTTGACTGTAAGAGTTTTATATTTGCTCTTTAAGTCTTTAATTATTTCACTAACTTGTCATCGTTTTGCGTTCTACACAAATTTATGGCGCATGTCTTTTTTCATTAAATTTCATCGCGTCAAATATGAGTGGCATGTGAACATTGTAATAATATGTCTATATTTAGATATCTGACCAGAGAAATTAAGATAAAGACAAGGTACTCATTATACAGCGAGATGCTATCAGTCTTATTGGTAATTGTTAAACATCAGCAAGCAAAGGTCATTTTCTTTGGAAAGTAGGTCGGTCTGTCTTCTTAGAACGTTTGTCGTTCTGTATTGTTTGGAACGTAGGTCGTTCTGTATTATATGGAACGTAAGTCGTTCTGTGTAGGTCGTTCTGTACTGTTTGGAAAATATATCGTTCTATATTGTTTGGAAAGTATGTCGTTCTGTATTGTTGGGAAAGTGTGTCGTTCTGTATTGTTATGTATTATTTTGAACGAAGATCGTTCTATATTGTTTGGAAAGTATGTCGTTCTGTATTGTTTGGAAAGTGTGTCGTTCTGTATTGTTATGTACTATTTGGAACAAGGATCGTTCTGTATAGTTTCAAAAATAGGTCGTTCTGATTTGTTTGAAACTTAGGTCGTATTGTTCTGTATTGTTTGAAATGAGGGTCGTTCTGTATTGTTTGGAAAATAGGTCGTTCTGTATTATTTGGAACGTAGGTCGTTCTGTATTGTTTGGAATTAGGGTGTTCTGTTCTGTTCTAAAACTACGATGGTCTGGTAAAAATGTAAACAACTGTAATCTGTGCCATCATAAAAGCCTATTGGAAAACACTCAGCATGAACAAATAACAGTTACCGTGCAGAAATATTTTTTAAGGCTCAACCTATATCAGCACACAAAATAACAAAATATTGTGAACATATTTGAAAGTTATTGGTAAAGTTTGTTACATTTTGATTAATGATTACTTTATTACTTTCATCAAAATTTTCGTTTACTAATAAAGACTGTTTTTTGTTGTTGTTTTTATTATTATTATTATCATCATCATCATCATCATCATCATCATCATCATCATCATCATCATCATCATTATTATTATTATTATTATTATTATTATTATTATTATTATTATTATTATTATTATTATATAAAACTTAATGGCTTCGGGTTTTAAATTCCATTCTGTCAATGCTAAATGTCGTGAAATCCAAATTAGTCTATCAATGATTCTAATCATACCCTGTCATGACGAATCATTTATAAATAAAGGGGAAGTCGTTGTTTGATCTCAAATTTGATCTCAAAATTATTGTGTTAAACATATTTACATAAACAGATTAAATCGTTTCACAAATTGTGTTGATATACTTTTTACGTTTTTCCGTCATTAATGCGCATTCATTGTTTTCTATTTTATCATTTAAACTGTCTTTTCTTTGGACACTTTTATTTAAATAACCATTTTCGTTTTATATAAGTAACGATTAAAGAATAGTCGTATTTTAGATAAACAAATCAAACTCAGAAACTAAATTTTTCATAGGAAAAACACTGTTAATAACAAATTAACCTTTCCAGTTTTAGTTGATATGTTATTCGATTACTTGATTTCGGTTCAAATCTTACTGAAATTTGCAATTACATTATTCGTTAAAAAAACTCAAACTTACACTATCGTATACTGGACATGTTTCGCATGTGTACATTCAGTAGAAAAGTTTGAAAATAAAGTTTACGTTTCGTTGGTGGAAATGTTTGAAAAAAAGTTTAAGTTTTTGATAAAGGCCTTTCGAATTAGTTGTATGTGCACACTTTCATGATCTCATTTTGCCTTTAATGAAAGATATTATGCTATTGATTATCAAAAAATCGATTAAAATCAAATAGATTAAGAATATTTCTTTGTTGGCGACATACTAAAGATTCGCGTCGGTCAACCCGAGCAAAAACTGTTATCTACATTTTAATGTATAAAATGACAAATACTTGTATAGATTTATATAAAATCTTTATTTCATTATTGCTATTTTTAAAAATTAGTTTCTTTCTTTCATAGATCCATAACTAATTATGCACGGAACAAAAAGAAACAAGAAAATAAACACGAACAAAGAATTCTGATTTATTTGCCTGTCATATAAATGTTTTTGTATTTTATTTTGACAAGAAGTATTTTTGGCTGTAGACGACAATATTTGGCTAAAAGCGCTCGAAACGTTTAACATATGCATTATATATTGAGTCATGAAATTGCATACGTTTTTAGTCGACTAGACATTTATTACACGTATAATTATTCTAACACTGCGATATTTCACGCGAACCCATGCACGGATAGAGATTAGTAAATGAAGATCATTATGGTTGCTAGTGTTGATTTATTGTTTATTCTCTTCCTTGTTTACTATGCATTTGTTTTCGTTTTAAGAATGTTAAATATAAACACACATGTCAAGATGAATTACAAGGTATATCCGACTTTGGAATATGTAAGCGACTTATTCTAATTTCATATTTTGTAACTTTTTCATGTAAAATCAGGAAATGCATCATATTTTACATTACAAAACGTTACTCTAAGTGTTTATGCAAATTATCGTTTTAATATGCCATTAGGAAGAGTGCTTTATTACTGTATTTTGAAAGTTTCTATAGTTAATTGATGCATTATACTAAGTTAAAAGTATGTCTTGTAATCATTTTGCTTCCTTTAAATGTGAAAGATGGATAAAGACTGCAGTAAAATTGATCCAATTTAAAGTGCTCCTAATTGATAGGGTTGTTTAATGTTCTACAATAAATAAATGAAATTGTTCTTGCTATAAACAAGATACATTTAATTTCCTTCCATATGTTTATTCCGCCCAAGCACTGGAATGTTTTTTACTTAATCATATTTCTTCATGTATTTTTTGTACACAAATCATAAAAAATGTCAAGATTGTAATTGGTGCATTCATAACAAATGTTTTTGGTCGGAATGAGTTGATTCAATTCTCTTTATTTACTCAATCTAACTCGGATGCAAATACGGGTCCGCAGAAATTATATGTTGGATCTTTTTTATTATTTCATGGCAAAGAGATAATAAAAAGAAATAAAACTGCACACTTGACTTGTGACCAAGTGAGAAAATTAGCAAAAAGTCAACTCCTATTGCGTGGCCATTAGATAAATAATCAAGAACGTGGCCACGAGTTAGTTCTGATCATATCTCGAGGCCTCATATCACATAGGATATTGATTATGTGACTTTTGATGTTATTGTAATTGTTGTTTTCAGGTTTTCGTGGTCACTAGTTGCCCTTTTTATTGATTTATTTTTTGTTACACTCTAAACACGCCTGTTTTCAATAAAATAGCAACCGAACCTTTGCCGGAGAAAGGAAAAACATGTAACTTAAATAAATTCCTCAAAATGAAACAATATACTTTCGTATATCCATATATTTTTCGCAGTGATAGTAACCGTTCTATGTTTCATGTTTTATATGAAAACCTATAAATAAAGATAAGCATTTCATCAGCGCCAAGTTGTCATTTTATCTTACATTTTCAATAAATCAGATCGTCCATCTTTTATCAATACTGCAGTATTAGCCTCGGGCGAATGACCAGTTCTAACAAATAACTTTTTGCACGTCGTCTGCTTCGTAAATGCAGACACCGGGCGATGATGAAAGTCTTAATCACAAAAGTTCTCAGCATAACTAATGCTATTACCTTCTTACAACTCTGCCCTAATCTAACACAGACATTATTGAAACTGGCAAAATGGCTCCAATCCGGGTTGTAAGCCAATTGTTCACTAACATTTTTATAATATATAGATGCTACAGCGTTATGACGCGGTCAATTATTTTTGTAATAACTACTTGGCAGCTATGGCAGACAATTTCAGACAATTTTATGTATCTGTAATGAATATCTCTGAGAGAAAATCGCTTGGATTCTCTCTAAAATCGAAAGGAAGATACAATCTCACTGATAGATCTGTCTTTGTTGATATTATGTTTACCATGGTGACTGAATTTTGCTATCTTTTATTTCCGCTGCGAAATAACATTTAGAACACTTTAAGACTCGAGGGGAAATCAAGTTAAATAAGATAAACAATGAGTGTGATCACTAGATAAATTAACCTTATCTTTCTACATTATGTACCGAAGTAAGAAAATGTAGACACAAAGTCATTGTTTCAGTTAAACTATTTCAAGCGAAAATATTTTAGGATTAGTTTTGGGTAAGCGTCTGTAAGTTCTATTCAGTTTAAGACGAATGGACCTCAGGGATATATTTCTTTTTTTTTTTGGGGGGGGGGGGGTCGGATTATGTTTAATTTTTTTCTGTTTTTGTTTTGGTTTTGTGGATATTTATATAGAGTCTCTAATTTTGGTTATTATTATTTTTGGGTACTTTGCGACTGATGCAGTATGGACCAATGTCAGCCGACACATCAGTGTCACTTGATCATGGTCTGCACTGTTTATTCTTCAGTCATAGTAACTGTGAAAAAAAATCTAATAATTATGAATTGTTTTGTCCAGAATGAAACATGGACATGCCCATCACCATATTCCACATGGCAATAGGTTTGGCGAATTTATTACAATAAATTTAAATAAATTGTAAAATATTACAGCATATTGGCATTTAACTTTTATTGCAAAAGTAAAGGACCGTATCAGTTTTTAGTATTGTGTTTAATTAATAGGTTTTATTGGATGTACGTTTGAATGATGAAAATGATGATACATTTAACAAGTTATATATTTAAATAATACTAAGACAATGCAAGACAGGAAAGACAGAAAGCTGACAAGCAAAAAGCATTACTAAATTTTAGATATTTTCGCTATTTTCAAACATAACATTTTAATACATAATTATATTAATCATATATCACCCCAATTTTACTTGATCTAATTTTTTTAATGGATTAATAAACAATCAGTTTTCATAAATAGAGTATAATAATATATATACTTATCGTATATCATCTATTTTTTCCAATTTTATTTGTTTTCAAATTTTATCAATTGATAAATAAACAATCATTTTACATCACCAAAGCATCTTGAATAGTTGATATTTATTAAAATACATATATTTATTGTAAATCATCTAATTTTCCCAATTTTAGTTTATCTTATTTTACTCATTGATTAATAAACAATCAATTTTTTATGAATATAATTATTATATTAATACATATATTAATCTTAAAGCATCTATTTTCCCAAATTTGTTTTATATAATTTTATTAATTGATTAATAAACAATAATTCTAAATAATCAAATCATCTTTTCATAAATAAATGATATTTATACATATATAAATCGTATATCATCTATTTTCCCAATTCTATTTTATTTTCATCGTTTATACTGAGAGTCGAAGAACGCACATTGATCCTCATAAACGAATATATCATAATTATCTTGTTATCATGCAGTGATTATTATTAATGCTATATTCCAGTGCTGTCCAGAATTTATCCTGTTGGTCTATTAGATTAGGAATAATTATTCTAATCTGCAGAAAACATCTGTAATATTGGTAAATGATGTACAGCAGCTTATCGGGACAGCTTGACCAGATTACCGATACTTTATGTTGATGGTCACGTGACCGGTGATATAATGCAAATATTTGTCAATGTTTCTTATTCCAGAAAGTAATTGAACACTCGATAAATATTGTTAGATTTATCATCACCTGACAACAATCATCTCCGAACAGAATTAACGTCAGCAAAAACAGTTACAATTAAATTGAAGAAGTTGAAATAAAATTAGAAGAATAAAATACAGTAATATGTGATTGTTGTTGTTGCTTTTTATAGGGGGATAATGTTGTTTTGTTGTTTTTTTATGTTGTTGTTGTCTTTTTTTGCAGGGGGGGGGGGGGGGGGTTACGTCGCACTTATACAGAAAGTGCCATATGGCGACCTTCCAACTTTAATGGTAGAGGAATTATTATCATTATTGAAGGCAAGCACGGGCACCTTGTATTGATTGATTATCAAGTACTGTATCTAATCAGAGGGTTATAATCATGTGCTTGTAGCGTTTTGATACCAAGCAGGGTTATTCTAAAATTGGAATATAGTAAGTATGAAATTACAAATATCATTCCAACCCAAGCAAAAAATTTTTTAAAGTCATATACAAAGAAATTGATAAAAATTCAATTCATAAAACAACAACCATTAATTTATTTTTAACGATGCCAGGTCCTTACAAAGACAGTGCCTGTGTTTCGTGGTTTTATAGAAAGAATAATATTGTAAGATAAATGTTATCTAATTATTCCAGAAAATTCAAGAGATAAAATTAAAATAAAAACTGCAATAACATATGTTGAGAGAGGCACAATTCTGAAATCATTTAATCATTTTTTCTTGGTGCGTGCATCTGCAGTTATGAAAACAGTTATTTAAAGAAAATATAGATATAGCCGTTTTAACCGTTTTTTTATTTCATTTATTTATTTATTTTATTTTTATTATTTGTTGTTGTATGATTACATGTTAAAGGATCGTAAATAATTAAAACAATTGATCGATAAATTTTGAGAGCTATTGGCTCTGAGGAAAATGTAAGCTAAGAAAAACTTGAAAACTTGTGGAATAAAGCAAGTAGGCCACATGACGCTTTATTCTATTTCCGAATCATATGAGGTATAATGATACAGAATTTGTTATAGGACATTTTTAATCTTTATCAGCCCTTATAACTCTTATTAGCATCATAATGCAGCAGCCGCGTGCGATTTTGAATTATTAGCACGTGATGAAAGTGATTAATATGTTAAGAATTATTACTAACTAAAGATGATTTACGGGGCAGCTGAAGATAAAATAAAACACTTGATTATTTTAAACACACTAAATATCAATTTTAATAACTAGTATAGCGCCTGCTTTGTTTGTATTATTTTTTTAAATGCATCTGCTAGCCTCTTTTGATATATCTAATGAAGCTATATCAAGGTTTTAGCTAACATTGTGAAACAAAAACAAAATAATCTTGTTCACTGTCCCATGTCCATAATTCATCTGGAACACCTAGTCTGTTACCAACAATCTTCTCGAAAACAATGCGGATTGAACAAAGTAGACATATACTTTGATATCTAATGTCAACAAAGGCAGAGGTGTTATCTATGCATATCTAGTAAGACGTGTGTATGTTGGACATCCGTAGGATATAAAGGGGATTTGGTAATGTTATGGTAAAAGTCGTATGAAAATCAGATCATATAGGTTCTTTTAGTCAAATGCATTTTATTATGCTGAAAAAGTAGGCAATTTAAAAAGAAAGACTATGCATAATAAGTCGATATACCTTGCATTATACGTACATGTAGCTAAACTTTTAATATATGGTACTTTTAAAGCATGTGCAAAGAAATTCAGCCGAATTGTTAAAAAATTCAAAGAGAATAATTTGTATTTCCTTTCAATATCTTTTATTTATTTGTCTTTTAACCTATACAGTGTAACATATTTTAACATATATTACTTTATATGACTGTCTTAAATGCTGTCTGAAATGTTTTATTTTCAAAAACTTTTTAAAACAGACAGAAATATTGGAGTTCTTCTTTCAGAAATGATTACATCTAAATTAATAATTTATATAAAAGTTATTTATCGCCTACTCAATAATTAGAATGCAGGTGGTATATGTATTGATCGATCTTTTTTACAACATTTCAAATTTATTTTAATAGAGAAACCACGTAACTAGATATCACGATTATCTTTAACTGATCAGGATATTTAATCACAATTGATTGAAACATTTAACCAAATCAACATTGATATATAAAATACATATATGATGCCAATTTTATTAATTTGTAATATCTTTCACACATATGTTTTGTTACAACTTAATGATATATATAATTTTCTAAGTTGTCATCCAGAAGAATACATTACATTATAATTATAACCTTAATTCTATGGTGATTGTGTTGTTTTTGTTTTATTACGTATTACGTTCAATACTGGTTTGTTAATCTATGGTGAATATAACTGTTATTGTTTTTTGTGCAAGTATCCCTCTCAGTATTTACTGATGTTAAGCTACTTGTTAAACATGTTTTTTAGAGGGAAAAAAGTGCAGTACATATTGTGAATAAACCTTTTATTATCTTTATATTATTTATTTATTCATTTAATCATTTTTTTCATTTATTTATTATTTTTTCATTAATTTATTTATTTATTTTCATTTATTTATTAATTAATTAATTAATTTATTTATTTATTATTATTTATTTATTTATAAATTTATTTATTTATTTAAACAAATATTTATTTATTAATTCGTTCATTCATTTATTTATTTATTCATTCATTCATTCATTCAATTAATCACGACCATATATTACATTATTTGTGAATCCTTTGGCATGGGTACTTTTATCTGTTTCGTTATTTAAATGACGTTAAACAACTTTTTTTCAAATCTTATCAACGTCATTTACACCATACATTATTTGTAATTCTTTTCGCATAACCACCTCCTTAAAAAACCAAAGTTGTTTTCAAAGAACATCGATAAAATCATTTACCCATATAAAGCCCGTCTCACACAAAACATGGTTGGACACACGATTACAATACGGTATACTCGGTTATTCACGGGTTGACTGGTACGAGTTTTGAGCTCCAGCCGTGCTTGTGGATTAGTTGGCACGAATAAGACTCGAATAGAGCAAGAGTATGTACGGATTGAGCACGGAATTACTCGGTCAAGCAAGGTTTGAACACGATTTGCATACGAATACATACGACTGTTGTACGGTTCAAAGTACGGTCTGGTACGGTTAAACACGACTTTTACTCGATTTACTCGACTTTCACAGGGTTTACATAGGGTCCCGCCGCCTTTTGTGCGAGTTAGGCTCGAAATATCACACATTTGTGTATGTTTTGATGACTTGGGTTCATGATTTTTTAAATTTCAGCGAAGAACACCTATATATAGATCATGAACATCAACAAATGAATAAAAAGGTGAAGAAATGTAAAATGAATGTGTCTTTTTTTTCTGTGGTGCAGCGGTTGCTGGAGGGTCCACCGAGCTGGCATTGGAGTTTGAATCCCTGGGAGACATGGGTATTATCGGTTGGTCCTCCAGCTTATCAGAGTCAATAAGTTGGATTGGTCGGTGAGCCTGGATGGCTTTTCTTGTATTCCTTCTATTCGTCCAAACCTTCTTCTTTGGATACATTCTAGTGTGATGCAGCAAGTACTCTTGGTAGGGTAGCAGCAGTTAGTTGTGTTTTGTAACGTTCTTGCTGAGGCCGTGTTAGAACGTGCGAGGCCGTTTGAGACCCTGTATACCAGTACTTTACCGTGTCGGCCATGTATGTTTCGTATATGAACCGTATTGGTCGTATGGCGATCGTATGAAACCGTGTGTGCACTCGTTTGAATCGTACCGTGATCTTGTGACATTCGGGTGTTAATCGGGTGTTGGATGTAGGACTTGGGGACGGTCTCGAACGATTCCATACGATTTATATACGACATTGATACGGTTGGGCTCACTCGTGGAGTGGACTTCACATACGGCTGTATATACGGTCTCATACGGTCTCACACGGTATCTTACGGTCTTGTACGGTCGCTTATACGGTCATACACGGACATGGCATCCGTACCAGTTTTTTAAAAGTTTTAAAAATCATACACGGCTTACACGGATACACTCGAATTGCCCGAGTGTAACTCGGATAACGCTACGGTTAGTTCGGTTGTATGTACGGTTTACACGGGTGGCCAACCGTGTAAGCCGTGTGTCCTGTGTGAGATGGGCTAAAAAGGTAGTTAAAAGACTAAAAATAGTTTTCGTACACAGATATAGATATATTTAGAGTTGGCAGACTTGTATTAAAACAAATAAGACATATTTAGAATATTCTTAGCACGTCATTATATTATAGGGTATGCTGGACACGCATGCAGACGGAAGTGGTTCAATGCCAAGAGATGACGTGATAAATGGTCTAAATACCAATAAGAAATAAGGATGCTGATTTATAATAACAAACATGTGTGAAATTAGATATAGAGGATCTTTTCATATTGAATTTATTAAACGAGTTTAATAAAAGTGATAAAATACGAGGCCCTGCCGAGTATTTTATCACTTTTATTCAACGAGTTTAATAAATTCAATATGAAAAGACACGAGTGTAAGATTCTTTTTATCACTCACATAAACCGAATAAGCCTTTAAAATATGCCAAGAGTAGACTTGGTTCCCCTTTAACAGATAATGAGGTCAGCGAGTAATAAGGTTAAACATAAAAGTGGGCAAATAAATAGTGCAACAATTTGTAATTCAATAACTTTTATTTTTATGGATAGTGAAAAACAGAACCCTAAAGAAAGCCCAACACGGCAAAAATTTGTTAAATGTTGCAGGCTCGGTTTGATTGAGCCTGTTCATGGACGGTAATGGAAAGTGCAAGTTACCTCTATATCTAATTGCTTTCATTGAACGCCGCCTTTCCTTGTTGATCTTGTTTATCATAATTATTTTACCGTCCACGTCCCTTAGCACCGGCTTAAGCAGAATTCAACATTTAAACACAAAATTGTGAAATTTTGGATTTAGAAACATCCGCAGATGTGTTCATACGTCGGTTATCATGGAACCTTCAATGTGACACTAAGTGTCATTCCATGAAAAGCGGCGTATGGTCCCCAAGTAAAAGGATGCGTGTGCCCTAAACGAGAAAACAATGGGCGGAACTAAATAAAATGGAATATGCCGTTTTTCATGGAATTGCATCAACATGTCACATCGAAGGTTCCATGATAACCGCCATATGAACACATCTGCGGATGTTTCAAAATTCTAAATTTTACCAGTTCATGTTAAATGTTGAATTCTGCTTAAGCCGGTGCTAGGGGGCGTGGACGGTAGTTTGCACTTGACAGTACAGTCCATGAACAGGCTCAATCAAACCGAGCCTGCAACATTTTCAATTTTGCCGTGTTGGGCTTTCTTTAGGGATTCTTATTTCACTCTTACTATATTTGAAGTGGAATTTGTTGAATTTAATTTCTTGGAGTGTGAGGTCAATGACTGCGTGTTGTTTTGAGGATATGCTATGTAGTTTGGGTAACATAATGTGTCATTATTTGCATGTGCAGTTTCACATGGAGCATACAAAATTTTAGATATTTCTCTGTGTTGATTTTCATTAATATGACTGTAGTTATTAATGGAGGATATATTTTTGTGACCGGAAATTTGCATGATGTGATCATGATTTGCTGGTACATTGTTATCGTTTAATTCCTGGACAAGGTATTTGCGCGCACTATGATTTGACAATATTTAGTTTGGATTATTCCTGAACCTTTGACCATTCGCTTCATCATGGATTGGAGTTTATTTAAACCAACATGATTGCGTTTAAACCATGTTTCATCATAACCAGGTAAAGGTTTTGTTATTGAAGCTATATAAAATCAGAGTAACCACTTGGACGTTTGTTTGCGTATGTTTTGTATATTTCAATAGGACATCTATCAGGATTTTCACCAGTCCTAGTTTTAGTTTGTCTTTCTGTAAATTCAAGATACTCTTGGCCATTTTCGTCTGTATTCAAAAATTAACATCACCCCAGCACATGTCACGGTGTTCAGCGCATCCCCTGAGACCAAAGTGGACAGTATTGTAAAACACAAGAGTTTGTAAAATGCTGTCCGGGGTATATGATCCCATTTGATTGCTTTCCCACATTGATTTTATTTCTGGATCAGTGATTGGCTCACTCTTGTGGTTTGTTACCTTTACCACCTCGTTTCAACTCTTTCTGCTTGCTTTTAAGAACCTCTCGCACTTGAGAAACCCCAGATCCAGTGGCAATATATTCACCATAATTATGTCTGAACCAAAAAAAAACAACACGTTTTCTTTTTTCACTTCAGGCTTGCTTATTTCTTTGGCAAAAATTATTAATTATAGTAGAAAATTGTAGAAAATATTTCAAAAAATATCTTTCTTTGTATAAATGGCTCTAACATTTTTTTGGCGTACAGTATATTATTTAATAACAACAGGTAGATATATAATAACTATGTGTTTTACAGTAGTAAACCGGGTGTACGGAATAGGTCTAAACTTTTTCATAGGTTGGTGAGCGGATGGGGGTTAAAATCATGAATTGATGTGATATTTAGACTAGTATTAACTTGCCTGCGTAATTGCCTGTCAAAACTTGATAGCATTCCTCTGAGACTTGATGGTTCATAGTCCACACCATTTGACTTTTTCACACTAAGGAAAAAGCGGCTCAAAAGTGGAGCAAGTTCTGCAACTGGGATTTCATGGAGGCTCCTCGTTTCTCTAACGGCAGATTCTTCGAAAAAACACTTCAACTTTTTTTAGATCGTACATAGTTTTGCTTAATGTATTTCTGTTTGATTGTTGTTCAATGAATTCAGGTATATTTTCTTTATCTACATGATGGAATCTGGTACTGTTGGTTTTAAAATGATCTGTCGTCTGCACTGTTGAATCAGTCGATGTTGAAATGGTTGCTAATTTTAGTCTCTCCGCTTCTATTTCAAATTCGGTATTCGTTAATTTTACCATATAAAATGTCCCAAAACCTCTCACGGCTTTTTCTGGTATTGTGCCACAGCCTTTGCCATCAATCTGTACAGTATCGCCGACGATAAACGCATGGTCCGCAATGCTTGTTTATTATTTTGACAGCGCGTATGAATACGTAAACATAGTGATCAGACACTTAATTTGCATAGTTATTACACTAGTGTAATATCGTTTTTATTAAATGGCTTTATTACACTCCTGCGCCGCAGTTTATGTGATAAATACGCATATGTTCGATTAGACAAATCAGGATTCGAAGAAATATTCACCAAAGGCATTTTTCTTGTTAACCTCAATTGAAGGCAGCAAGTAAGTGAGCAAATAAGTTGTGTACATAATTAAAAAAATATGTTTCCTTCAGTTTTATTTCTTAAACCTTTAGATATGGACACCATCTGTATGTTTAATAAACAGTTACTTTGTTAAGGGACAGTGCATGTCTTATGTCATACATTTTTATCAGCGGAATTTTGAACTATGATTTGACAGAGTACTGAACAACTTGATTTTAATGTTGATAAATGTATAGTCTGTTTCTCTTTTAAGGCTGTATCGCAAATATTTTCTCACATATCACTGTGGTAAGCGTTTATAAAACACAGAACATTTTAATATTAGGCGATACTATTTGTTTACAAATTTAATGCTATTTAGGCTGACCTTCTTATGTTATATTTTAGATGATGATAATATTGAATATGAATTATATTACTCATATACATGATGATTGTGAGTAATCGACTCTGCGTCATTTGTAAAAAAATTAGAGTTCCCGTAAATAACAAACAAGTATCGTTGTATTAAAGATAATAAATTTAATAATCACAATGTAATAAGCACAAAGACAAAACATAACTTAGTAAGATAACCATTTATCACAGTCTAGGCACAAGACCTAATACATAATTAAAAGACATAAAACTTGCATTAATATTAATGCATCAAAATTTAGAAATTTCCTGTGCCGCTTGCATAACAATTATATTCACTCTCTTTGCTGCCGCATTAAAAATAAATATAACACGTCTTTCACGCTTATACAGAGTAACAATAGTGTGACATGGTCATTACAAAAAGTTTTGGGTTCGATATAAAGATGTATAATATATAAATTTGCACTGAACGGATAAATCTTTTGTATTTCAATTTCAATTTATATCTTTAAAGGACTCGGTTCCGAGATTTGTGTACTATTTGATGAAGGTTTAGACCAATTACTTGTGTGTTAATTTTCAGACCATTTCTTCACCTCGCTTTTCCAGAATAATCATTTTTATTGTGCAAAATGTCCCAAAAATGAAATGCTTTTTAACGCTTTGCACTCAAAACGCTCTTAGAAATGCACACACATCGATATTAAATTTTATTATGGGTATATTTCTTTGTTATCATTTACAGAGGTTTTTCCCCACTTTAAATGCTTCTCTTGATCTATTTAAGAATGTCTAAATATCTTGAAAAACATGGTCATTCGGTAGCATTAAAAATAGCAAATTTACATGAAAACTGCAGACTTGGTTTGAGTCTGTGCATGTGGGATAATGAAAAAGTGCAACATCCCTCGCTCTCGCTAGCACCGGCTTGAGCGGTTCTTCTAAGTGCTGGAATCAATAATCCCAAAGGACCAGAAAAATACAACAACACCGAAGTGAAGTACGGGGCAACTTTTTACGGCTTGACGCCTGCTGGTGTGGTGCATAATTATATGTAAAGTGGATTTTAGGGTTTTTTTACGTAAGTGGAGGTCTTTAAATATTTTACTTACATATTTCAAATTTGAAATGTCAGAAGAATCTTTTTAAGTAATAACTTGTTCTACTAGAAATTGGTTAATGGAAAGAACATATTATTTTCTGTGATTAATTTTCTCTGGATAGTTATCTTTAATCCGCTAAACATACCACTAACATTTCTATTTAAAAGCATCTGTTTATTTTAAAAACAATTTTATCAAGACAGACAATTGTGATTATGACAGTATTTTTTAAAACATGTTAAAACTAGCATTTTGTTTGTTAAATTAAATAACGAGAACGAAAATTTTAAAATGTTAACATTTAGAAGTGTTGTTTGTCATACATCAATTTAATCAATGCCAAACTTTTTGAATAAATGCATGTTTAGATGATTGAATCTTTTCAATGATCAAATAATAAAAAAACATTTTTTACAACTGTTACATCCAACCATTTATCAACCATGAAAAAAAAGCGTGTGAACAATAATGACAGCTGCTATGTTCTAACAACAATTAATTTCTCGTTATGATGATATAACTTCTCTTTTGTCTTTGCTCTCTTTAATTAGTTATTTCTTCCAATGTTTTTTTGTGTATTTATTGAATGTAATTCTATTAATTTCTAGTATTGGTCCGTTTTCAAATATATTTATAAAAGATTTACGCATGCAAACTTAATATTCTTAACATTTGAATGTTTCATGCTATCGAATTTATTTTTAATTTACCGATGTTTCTTTAATTCGGTCTCTGTTTGTTTAATTCAATATATGCTTGATTATCTTTTTGATGATAAAGTATCTAATATCATTACTCTTTTAAATTAACAAAATCCTGTGGAAGTATAATTTCATTTGAAAGATTATTCCATTCAAAATCACTTGTTCAGAAACTGACGTTTATACATGTGTATATACATAACTAATTACAGCTGTTCATGAATTACATTTTAAAATTTATGCCTTTATTGCATGTTTGATTTCTTTTTTCTGGCAACTTGTTATTTTTCCATAGTTAACAATAAAAGTATTACATTATCAAAAGAGTTCTAAAAAAGAGGTAAAAATGGCTAAGGAAATAAACAAAATATCGTATGCATTAAGTAAACTTTTTACAAATTTGTGGTTTTGAATGCCCTCATTCATCACTGATGTATATGCACTTCTATTCATGGATTGATTTTCTAAGTGCATACATACATTTTGATATATTGTTTAAAGAAGTATGGCTGATAAAATATGTGTTGTTATAAGTCTATATTCCATGTGATATTACCTGTATTGATGGTCTAAAAGTTGTATGAAAATATTTCTTTTGACATAATGATAGTGATCATCAAAATTGTTTTACACGTGAAACAAGAATGTTTCAAGCTCACATTGATTGACCCTGTTTATTGTACAATCTAAGACTTTGAAATGGAGCAATGATTTAAAACAGTTAAGCGTGATACCGATGTAAAGGCATAACTGGTTTAATTGGGTCTGTTCATAAAAAGATAATGGAATGTGTAACGTCTCACAGTCTTATTTGGTAGTGACTAAATAGAAATGGAAAAACAACGAAAGAATTTGACTCATAGAGTGTTTTTGCACAGAAATCAACAAAAACACAATGTAACAATGGCAGTAACCGTGAAGGTCAGGCGGACTTAGGGTGTTCTCAAGTGAAGAGACAGAGTAAAAAGCATTACTATTATAGTCCGTTTCAAATTGGCATCGAGAAACGAATATTAATATTTTGTGTATTTACCCCCTTCAGACGGTAGTTATTTGTTTGTTTTTTTATTTTTCGTCTCTCAAGATAATTATTAATTTTCCACCTTATGCTATCTAAAATAATATTTTACTGTGTGTAGAAATATTAAATAAAACCATGTCATGTGTAAATTAACAAATATTCACCACTATTATGTATACTTATGGGTAACTTGAGTCAATAAAGATATGGTCTTTTCTGTCCTCATGCCCATTATCACCGGTTTAAGCATTATTTGTACTTCAACACAGTAAAGTATTGACAATCAATGACCAAGTTTTGGGGGATTTTGAACGCCAATTTTTCACATTTTGGTCAAATGTCGATAGTCGATCCAACTTACCTACCGGCTGTCCTGGATACGGTCATTTAGTGACTTACTAGCTTTACTTGTAGAGGATGATCTCAGATGCCTGGTCGTCAAAACCACCACCTACCGTGAACAAGCAGGATAAAACCGCTTAATAAAAATAACATCTTCCATGTCTTCAGAGTCAGTTATAAAACAACAGATTTGGTTCGTAATAGAACTGCTTCAATCGCATGAGAAATGTTTTTTTTAATTTTCTTACAGTTATTCTTTTGCCAAGAGTACCTTTAACTTGAAATGCAACATAAAAAGTTCGATGTCGTCTTGGACTTCAGATACAAAGATAATTAAAGATCCTGTTTAACGTACTTAAAACGGACATTTTGTAAAAGAAATATTCCCATGGGCAAAAGTGATAACCATAACTGTCTTTATTGCCTGAGAGCGTTTCTATTTTCCTGCTTAGTATATCTATAAATCTGTAGCACTTGATGCAGTTAATGCGTTTAGCTAGACTTTAACACGACCATCATTCTCAATAATGACAATGTAGCCATTTAACGAAATCTATCTAGGAACACGCTATTGAATATCATAACATAGAGACAAGCTGCAAATATAAATATTTAATATAGGCAAAATTATCAAATATTTCTTTAGGTACGCAAGCAATGATATGCTTCTGTAATTTGAGAAAGATTATTATTAAATATTTCATCTTAATCCAGTACGATCTTTAATAGCCATGTAATGTTTTTACAAATTGTAAAAGAACAAAGAGAAAAGAATAATAAAAATTACCAACTATTGTTCAGAAAATACGCTTATTTTAATAGAATCATCAAAAAATTAATGTAATTAAGTCAAGAAACATATTCATTAAGCCTATATTTGTTAAATGTAAATAAAAGAAATGGACAGAGAACTCAACTGAAAACTCAATATAACGAATAAAAGCAAATAAGAATATGACATGTAAAGTGTGTAAGTGACTCGAAACTACAATATATAACTATGAATTCGCTCTACCCTTAAATGTTAAAAGTCTGGAAAATATTACGATTGCCTATTCTTGACAATTTACTATTGAAGTCATACTTTTCTAGTTTTTTAAAACTATAAGATATTTACAATTATTAAAATATAGCATTAACTTATGTGATCAAATAAGTTTGTTAAATATAATTATGTAAAATCAACATATGTTTCAGCCATGTTTTCTTGATTGGTTTCATATCGCTCAAGGCGATTTGCAAAAGGTACGATCAAACAAACTGATAAGATAGATGCCAGCTTGAATAAATGTTACAAGTTGTGATGGATTTCATTGTTGTGATGAATTTCATTTTTAAAAGAGATTTTTATGTAATGCACATTGTAATGATTTTCTCATCAAACACATGTGATGATGTTCATACATAACAGTTTTTCTCAGGCTGAATAAATTCAGTTGTCCCTGAAATATGTTCATATGATTGTTTTTGTTTATTTTTCTAATTGTTGGTGATATCTGTACGTTTCCAAGCCAATTACAAAACTAAGCAATATCTTGCAGTAAGGCTTTTACTTCTTGACAATAAAAAGAGATTTATTTATCAAAATTATCAAATAAATTGATATCAATAGCAACGTTTTAGTTATTACGAGTACTCTACAGTATTGTACAATGTAATCAAACTTAATGACTCAATGATTCCAGCACATTTAGCATTGAATATTGATTGCATAAGTACAATAGAAACGAATTGAAAACTATTTGATATACGTATATGTTGACTCCGAGTCAAGACATGGGGTAATCGTAATCGGTAATTTAATTTAATTTAATCGATTACAATTTTTTTTGTAATCACAGTAATCAGTAATCATAATTTGTTTCCTGTAATCTAATCATAATTTAATCAATGATTAAATGTATGATTACAATACATGTTAAGCTAAAAAAAATTGCTGAACAAACATACATATAAAGGTTAAAAAAGTACCAGTGTCAATGCCTTCTAATTGTCTTAGGTAGTGTAGGTGAATTAAATGCAGTCACCCAGGTCAGATTTGATGACACCTGTGTTTTAATAAGGTGATGAAAAGATCACTGACAGATTGACCCAATACATAAATGATTGTCACAACTATACCACTTAAATTTAGCTGTGAAATTATAACAATGGCCTGTATGTGTATATTATCACTTACTGAGAAGACTTTACAGGTTCAGTAAAGAGCAAGTACATGTATATAGTAACACAAGATCTGTTATATTTGGAAATATTTTAAACTGTGATGAATTTATACGCTAATCAAACTAAGACAAACTTGTTTTCTTGGTTCAAACTCACCCTAGAAAATGTGAAAAATTTATTGTTAATGATTATTATATCAGAAGTAGTATGTTATATACTAGTATGCGGTGATTTTCATCAGTAAATACCTTAGATTTTTATCCTTTATTTTGTCTGTGTAAAGTTGTACATATATACCTATTTAACCCTATTTAAAAACGGCAACTGGAATAGAACACAAAAACACATAGCAAAACACTCTCTATATGCACTTCATAATTTATTTATTATTTATAACCAATTAAATCTCAATACAAAAGAAAAATGTAACTTATTCGATAGTCTTGTAGGATCAATTTTGAATTATGGCTCAGAAATATTTGGATACCATAGTGCAAATGATATAGAAGTGATTCATAATAAATTCATGCGAAAAATATTACACGTTCGTAAAAGTACAAATCTTGTTGCATTATATGGTGAACTAGGAAGGTATCCTATGATGATACAGCGTAAAATAAATTTAATTAGATTTTGGATACGAATAGTAAAATCAGATGATAATAAATTACTTAAAATGACATACAATATGCTTAAAGATGATTTTAATGATGGTCATAACTATAATGGTCTTAATTGGGTCGGACATGTTCAACAAATTTTCGATGAAATAGGTATGTCAAACATTTGGCTATCCCAAAATGCTGACATCGTATCTTTACAAACTATAAAACAAAGAATAATTGATATATATAAACAATCATGGGATGCTGAAATTAGAACTTCAAATAGATTACAGTCATATAGCTTGTATAAGAAAGAATTAAAAGTAGAACGATATTTAGATGTAATACCTAATAGTAAATTTAAAATAGCACTGACAAGATTCCGACTATCATCTCATGATTTAATGATTGAAAAAGGTAGACATTTAAATATTCCCAGAAATGAAAGAATATGTTCAAATTGTAATATGAATGCAATAGAAAACGAGTACCACTTTCTTCTAGTATGCCCAAAATATACTAACTTAAGAAAAACCTACTTCAATCCATATTTTTGCCATTGGCCTACTAAGCAAAAATTTATCTCACTTATGAATTTAGACTCTGTTAAAAGTATTTTGAATGTCAGCAAATTTATATACAAAGCTTTCCATATGCAATAATTCCTCTTTATTCCAAAACGAATTTCATTATCATAACCTGATGTTCACTGCTTTGTTTTCTTTTTATCTTTTGTAAGTATTTTAAGTTCATGTAAACACAATGAAATGGATCTCCATATTTGAATTGTTTTACAAAAATGTATTCAATAAACATAATGTTGATCGTAACAAGAAAATATATTCTTTGTAATATGTTTTATAATAGAAATAACACGACAGATAAATGGCAATAATGATGAAAAATATTGTTAAGGAAATACTTTACAATTAATTATGTTCACTCTGTTAAAAATAATAATTTAAGATTAATTTGTATAAAACATTTGTATATAATTCTCTATTAACCATGTACTTGCCCTTATATGTTTGTATTGTATATTGAAATGGCTATAAATGTTGTAACATTTAATGCTGAATAAATATTATGTTTATTATGTTATTATATGAACCTCATGTCACATTATCGATCATTACCCACATTTTTCTTGAAAAAGGTCATTTGTATTAACTTTTATTTAATTTATAATACGGATATATTGTAATATGACACATTTCAATTAAATGTTACTGTATCACGACAACTCTTATGATAATAAGCGTTTATACTGACTCTATACAAATTTAGTGTAATGCAGAACCATTATTCCTAATGTTTAAAGTAGTCATTTGCTTTTTATGTTTAAACGTTAATTTTGCCTCTAAACAGCTGTTATATGTAATTATGTTACACAGACTCTTATTATTTCAATTGTCCATTTGTATATATTCACGTGCATTTTACACTGTTGTTAAGGTGACCTATATGCCTATAAGGCCGGGTGTTCTTTATTTACATTGTATATATGTAATTTTCATGTACGAAAACACATGTCACTATAATAAAAGATTATTATTATTATATTATTATTATGTATAAGCTGCAATTACTGACAAAAGTGAGATATGGTTATATTTTCTGCTACATTTTCTGTTAAATTTTGGTATTGTTGGTAAAATCTTTACTCCTACGAGGTGCCTCCTGAAACCAAATACATTTGAAAAACTAATGAAAATTAAATGTAATATGAGAATATAGCTTAGTAAATAGGAGGCAACACATGTACATAATTTATGTAGACTGAATTAATTACTGTAAAACTAAGCTGGATTATTTTTATGTACATTTGTTGTATTGAAATGTTCAATAAAACGATAGTTTTTAACCATTGCATTTCTTAACTTATGTACATGTAATCAGTAATCATAAATGTAATCTGATTACTCCTGTCAGTAATCAGTAATTTAATCAATTACAATGTCAAAATTGAGTAATCAGTAATTTAATTTAATCAAGCATTTTGACAAATAATCATAATTTAATCGATTACAATTGTCAAGTAATCGCCCCATGTATGTGTTAAGACGTTTCGTCAAACTTGTTCAAAAATAATAACTGACTATCCCCTGCTTTTTGCCCAACGGTTGGTTGGTTGCGGGGTTGTTCATTTGGTAATAGAGTACCACATTTACAAAAGCAACACCCTTAAGGAAACGAAATTGTGGTTGTTGCTGAAAACATTTTGCTCGTGAAATTAAAATGGTTATTGAACTGCAGAAATTGCAATGGATGTATCCTTTACAATTAGTATAACAACGCATCCAATGTTCTCTGCTAGTTATTTCAAAATTATATCAATACTAATGTTTCAAACCATTATCATTCATAGATATGAAAACTCTTGTTTGTGTGAAGAAAGATAATCTTCAGCTTAGCTTTATGTTATGTTTATGATGTATCACAAAAGTTCATTATATTAAAGAGTGAGATTGGAGCACCACACTAAATATCGTATTCCGGTATATACCGGACAAGGCGCTTGAATAATTAAATGCTAAAATCCCAACTTTTCACCCAAAGGAATGAACTTTAAAGACTCTAATTCATCTTTTCACACCGTTTTATATACGATAATGATGAAAAATGTAAGAATCTGCGAAAAAGAAAACCATATGTGTCTATTTTATGACCATGATTTCTGCAAACGTCTAGAGGAACTGCTCCAACACTTTATTAAGTTAAAATCTATATTAAATCCCTTGGCGTGATTAACAGCCATCATGTCAGGCGGACAAGTACGTTTTCCGTTTCTACCGGTATAATCATTCAAACATAATATAGTTAGTTAAGACGCTAAATTCATTGGTGTGCATTTAGTACATTAGAAAGCTTGGAGTCGGTAGCCTGCTTAAGACAAACATCAGACAATTTTAGCCTGCTTAAGAAAAACAAATCAGACAATTTTATTCGAGAGTATATTCTTTACAAGTTATTAGATTATAGGGTGTGCTGAACAGACACGCAAGTCGAAAGGGTTCAACATCTACAAGTTAATGTAACGCAACAAATATTCTTCCATTGCAAATAGAACAAAAATGATATGATTCGTCGTGAAAAATGTTTAACATCCACTTATATAATATAAGATATGCTCATGTACGCTTTATGATAATTCAAGATGCTAAGAAGATAGTCACATTTGCAAAACTGAAGAGTTATTGAAACTTTTAAGACATAAAGGTAGGAAGTTCTTGTCAATGATTAAAAGAAATGTTTTCTTTATTAATAACAGAATAACAGAGTATAGTGATTGTGTTTCATTTCAATACGCAGAATTGCATTGCAGAATGTTTAAAATATGTACATATTATTGTATACATTGAGCCGTTTCACGGCAAAACCAACATTGTGCGTTTGCGACCAAAGCGATTTCAATATAACTTGGCGCATATGTTCATCAGAGTAAGGCGGAGTGTCTTGTGTAAAATTTAGGTCCCTGCAGTCAAAGTCAAGGTCACACACAGAGTTCAGATAAAAATATGAAAATGTGTATTTTAACCGATTAGGCATCATTTATTGCTTGAAAAATACCTTAATGAATTATAGCTTAGTTGCATTGTCTGAAGTCTTATTTAGAAATTTTGTTTTGGCCTGAAACACTTTAATATTAATTTGTATCAAATTTCATCGTGTTTGAAAAGTTTTCATAAATGTTATTAATTTAAAAAAAGTAAATGTACGAATTAGAAAGGTTTTTAGAGTCAGTATAATAATAAATGTTTATTATGTTGTTTTCTTAACATAACATAACATAACAAAACATATCATTTATTCAGCATCAAATGTTTAAGCATTTATAGCCATTTCAATCTACACAACAAACATATAAGGGCAAGTACATGGTTAACAAACGTTTCTGCTTAACATGCATAGAGGATATCCTTTTTTCAATTTTTGCTGATATTTACCGTTTTGCCATCAGTATACATTTCTTTAAATGCAACAAAAAGGGATGATGTCGTCTAGAATAAAATACAAAGATTATAAATGATCCTGTTTAACGTATTTTAAATGAAGGTTTTGTAAAGCAAATATTCCCATGGGCTATAATGAAAACCATAACTGTCTTAATTGTCTGAGAGCGTTTATATTTTCCGTCTTAGTATATCTATAAATCTGTAGGATTTGATGCAGTTAATGCGTTTAGCTAGACTTTAACATGAACATCATTCTCAATAATGACAATGTGGCCATTCAAGTGAATTGATCCAGGGGTTTCCAAAGTATATATTTTAATCATATATCACTACTTTGAGTATTTTGGTGAAGATTTTGTAACACTACTATTTATTTTGCAAAACATGGTGAATTGTTTCAAAATATTGACCATTTAAACAATCAGTCATGTCACACAACATAATTATGTTTTGAGCAATGTTTTGTGGGATAATGCGTAAGGTCTTCAGCAACAAATGCGTACGTTTAAACATAAAATCGAAAAGGTACTTTTCAGCTTCATTACCTTTTCAGCTTCATTACATGTTAGCCGTTGTATAAATGTTTAAATGGAGATTTGTTCTGTGAAAGTCGCCATGACTTGTTGATATTTGTTCTCAATTTCAAGGCAACTGTTCGTTGTTTTTTCGTTTTTTAGACCCACCGACCCTGATGTTTTGTAATTGAAAATAAAATAAAAATAAAATTTGAAGACGAAAACTTTTTTATACCGTCAATTCCCTTTTTGGTGATTTGAGTGACTAAGTCGCTTAAAATAATGCTAAACTACGCATATACAAATGTTTATGTAATATATGGCGCTTGTCAATGAATTTAACCGCTATTAAAAGCACTACGAAACCTAATTGTATTACTATTTGGCTGCAAGTAAGACATTTTGCAACACCCGTTAGAAATGCGGCGAAAGTATGCTAAATTCTCAAAAGAAAAAAAATATCTACATGTAACTGTTTTAGCGAGAAGGTAAATTGTACTGTTTGTTGAGGAATTATATAAACTTAAATCAATTTAACACAGAACCTAACATGAAAGAAGTAATGACATCTATATGTAAACTTATTATTTAAAAGAGTGAACCTTCAATTCAAAGATTTGATATTAAGAGGCATATTATTTGCAGTAAAAATCCTTGGCATTTTCAAAAGTAGTTTCCAAAAGGAACACTTTACACGTCTGGAATTTTGTAAAATTTAGACTTTCAACCCGAGGAAAACAATATTTATCTTTTAACAGTTTATAAAGTTATTAAATCTACAACTTACTTATTGAGTTTTCCTCCATTTATTTTACAAATAATTAATTCAGAAAAATGATATAAACTAAAATAAAACATGGAATATTGTATGCATTTTACCAGAACAGTAGTTCTGAGTGATAGCAGATTTTCGAGTTTTTTTTGTTTAGTTTTTTATTTTCATCTTACAACTGTTTGTTCATGTGGTGCAAAACTATTGCATTTTCAATAATGCAAAAAGGTTAAAGACTACAATATACACCGATCATAAAACAAAGGTTCACTTTGAAATATTAAGTTTGTTTGGATGTTTGATTGTTTTTTTTCCGCAAGTGACTGACTACTTATCCGACATGATTTCTTAATTATTGGTGATAGAGAAATACCCGATATACTCTTGAATTTCCACAAATGGCAACTCGGGCGAATATGTTAGTACGAGTACATACCATTTGTTATACGTAAACTATATACTAATTTAAAAAAAAGGATAGCTCTACTTTAATTATTTTCTTAAATACTTACATTCTTGTAGCCATTGTTACATTCATTCATTGTTACAAACTCTTAGTTTTTAATCACCCCCCCCCCCTCCCCCTTTTTTTTTTTTTAAATTTCATAAAAAAATTTCATCACATTTTTTTTTTTTTTTTTGGGTTTAAAACAAAACTCAATCCCCCAAAAAAAACCTTTTTTTTTTTTGTGTAACCCCCAGCCGCAAAAAAATTCCCCAAAACTAAATGTGCTAAAAGTTTTTTGGGGTGCCCAATGCCTTTTTAACACTTATATTAAAATTTCTACTTTTCTCAGACGTATACTTGTTGGATTCTTCCAAAAGGTTTTATATTATACGTTATTCAAAAACAAAAATTGGCAAAGTATATAAAGTCTATTATCCTATGCTTAATTCAACAAACTTTCATTTTTGTTTCCTTCCTAGAATAAAAAGAAAATCACCTATAGTTACCAGATATCTGATAAGGTCATATAAACAAAGAGGTCGTAACATTTATTATACGAACATGTTCACTAATTTACTACAAGACTACAAAATTTTACAGATTTCCTCCATTGGTGTAGCCACAGCTGCCGAATGAGTGTTACCTACGTTTCACCAATTAGCTAGGTTTTATAACACAAGAGCCACTTCAATATGTCAGATTTAAATTGGATACCTCCCAGTATTAGTGTGTTCTTGCAGGCGATTTATCTATTAACATGATCACCTGTTATTCGTTCTACAGCCAAAAGCTAAAATTATTTAGAAATACGGGCTTTTAATTAGGACTAAGTTAATAAGATTACTCTTTCATAAAATTAAGACAAAACAAACATATCATGAAAAATAATCATACAAATAAGCATAACTAATGTACAAAAGTGTATAAATGATATGCAAATATAAAGTACAAAAGGCAATATCAAAAATATCGCCGACTATGCTGGTGTAACTGGGGTGTTTTTGTTTGTGTTTTGTTGTTGTATTTTATGTGTTTGGTTTTTTTGTGTTCTATTTGAAGAACAATTTTGTACCGAACCGTAGTATTTGTCGGCACATGGAAAGTTGTTGTTTTTTAAAGTTTTTATTTTCCCTATAAAAAGACCTATTTTAGGTAAGCTTGTTTTTTTCCCTGATTTTTTTTAAAATATCGAAATTTTTATAATATATATCATTTTTTAAATAAAAGCCGAAAAAATTTTTCAATCAAAATTTTAAATTTGGGAAATTTTAATAGTATTTTCACAAAAATACAGTAGCAATCCATTATTTGCTTCTATAAAATGAACGATTATAAACTATACTACCTGAATGTAAAACCAGCTAATTGCAAACAATTCTTACCATTCATATAAAAATATACCATTGAAAGTTTTATTCATTAGAACTTGTATTAAAAATATTTAGTTTTATTTTTTAATAATAATATCATTTTCAAATCTTTAATGATCATTACGCCTTCTTCAACCACAGGGGGTTCAATAAAAATCGCACTTTGAACCATAATTTAATGACTAGCCAATTAAATTATGTTCAATTAAATAATTTTATGGTCTTATAATTGCTTTTTTACGATCATGTTATAAAAACCAACCTAATCTATACGGTTCAAAGCAATTGGCAATATTTAATTGCGTAATGTAACATTTTAATTAATGTTTTAATGAAAGCTCTAGTGTATAAAATCGATTAAATAGTCGTATAAATGCATGTGCTGAAAAGTATTTCCCTCAACACATGTTCTTACAAAAGCAATCGTTTGTATCGTTTGCAGTATTTTGTCCAAAAAAATTGATTGCAAAGATAGCTTCAAATTATATCGGTCGTATTGTTATTTTGTTTTCTTATCTGCTTATTGTAAAACAAAATTGTCGTATTTATAAAGATTTGATAACCAAATAAATGACATACAATTGATGTGACAGTTTATCTACTTATATGTACGACACTATCCAATGATCGGCACGGCTAACTATGCTTGTAAGTCAAATGTTGTTGTACGTTATTTAATATTATAACAATAAATGGTGAATGCTCCTATGGTCGTTTTTTTCTATTTTATGCTTATATTAAACATTTTTAATAAAACATATTAATGTTTACAAAACTAACAATCTAAATGATTTAATTAAATTCTTCAATTTCTAATATAGTCTCCTTCCTTGTTTGAGATATGCTCACATCAACATTACAAGGTCATTTGGGAATTCTCTAGCTTTACCGATGGAGAAATACCTCCTAGGATGTCCTTCGTGCATTATTTCAGGCACGAACGGGACTTAAGTATAACACCGGACAATCCGTTAGCTAGCTGAATAGCTTCCTCACCTAAAATAATCGAATATTTATGGGGGATTCTTCGAATTAATGATATTTTAACAACAGATTGAGTTAAGTTAGATTACAATTTAATTTAGTTCCGGCCGAAACCTTGATATTTTAAAGAAAATTTAAAGAATTTGCAGTTGGCTAATTATGTTTTACTATTTAAACAAATGTCTACAAATAAAACGAATTTATAAGTAAAATATACTTATTAAAGTATGTTTAATTAGATTTATGAGAGTAAGTGATTTGCACTTCTTGATAGAATCCATAGTAATAAAGTTTTAAATATATGACTGAAGCATTAAAATAATATCTCAAACTTAACATTTTTCCTGACAAATGATACTCTTTGAAATTATGAAATTGATAAAATTTGCCAAGGTGTGCGATAAATAACTGTCGAACTATTTAGAGTGATGAAACGATGCCTATTGCTTCATGAATTACTTTCAGTGAGATTTTATTATATTGAAAGCAATATAATCAACTGCATTTATATATTATTTTATCATATGATTAAGACAATGAATAAAAACGCAATATAATGATTTTCTCTGCCAACACAGAAAATATTTTTACCTTCAGGTGGTTCTTCCAAATTATATTAAGCATATTTGCGAATAGTTTTATTCCGAGCAAATGTTTTAACAATAGACAAGTTTCCTCAGGCAAGTTTGCTTACATAATTATGTCATACATTCTTTTACAGATACGTATGCATAATTTAACAAAAATCTAATAATAAATGATGGATCGTCTGTCTGTGACCGAGTGGTTAAAGTCATTGACTTCAAATCACTTGAATCTAAGTAGAGCCGGTGAAAATAGCTATATAGATAGCTAACGGAACGTTGGTAGTTCTACTGAGGTGTACGTTAGTGTTTGACATAATATATGTAGGGACACCTGAGATCTCCCTTCACTTGTAAAGTTACTAAGTCTCAGTATGACCGTAACTATGTTTACACGAAGTATAACCCAACAAAAAAATATTGATAAATAATTGGTATTGAATCGAAATATATTGCAGAAGCATACATATAATATATTTTAAGCTGAAAGTCCTTTTACAATTATTAATCTTCTACGAAAATCAGTCTCAATCAGAGCGTAAGAATATGCCATTACATTCAAAAGCTTTTATCGCCATTTCTGAATATCATTTATGTATATTGGTTGTATTATTTCTAATTATTATATTTTTTCCTCTCTTGAGACTAGATTTCTTCAAACGACAGGAATGATATTTTTGACTGTCATTATTAACTGTTGTTTTCGGCAGCAAATATTAATTTATAAGGCCGGCATCACATATCGAAGGCCTAATGGTGATCAAATGATTTTATCGCGTCATACGAACACACTTTGCAATAATATTCTGATAGGTTAATGGCCAACGCAAATAATCAAGCTCCTTCACCTACTAGTATTTGTTTTGTTGTAATTCTTACACGGTGAGCCATCTAAACATGAAATTAAAGAAAGCTAAACAAAGAAGAAATGCATTCAATGAACTTATTCCGCAACACAATCAAGCAACACCTGAAGGTCGGTAAAGACCCCTAGCAGGTCACCACTAAACAAAAACAGTTGAGGGCATGTACCGGGCAGATTTGTTCTGTTTGTTCTTATGGCGCCCAAACAGGAAAGGTGATTTTGACTTTCCTCGGGTGTAACAAACTTAAAGCAACACCAGAGGTTAAAACCACCTCATCTGCTGGAGCTAAGAGATGCATAGACACCAGTAATTCAAACTATTCTTAATTTGTCGACTCTTACTATCAAGAGGGCATAAACAGTGGCTGCAATTCTGATGCCGCAATCCTTAGAGGCAATGCCTCATCCACAACAGGTAGTTATTGTTGATAATTTAAATTATAGGAATAGGAAATCATAGAAACAACAAGGGATATTAAAATATAAATAATTAAAAAGCCGAAAAGAGAAAAGGCATGCAAGGGAAGAGTCCGAAGAACGGGGTTAGGACTATTACACACACTAAAAGGGAGGGTGTTTAAACTGGTTACTGGTGCACAAAAATAGAGAAAAACAGAATCCCTACAGAAAGTCCAACACGCCAAACCTCACTCTTAGCCCAGACATGTTCCTTTTAACGGAGACAGTGTAAAGCGTTGTTATGGTTACAGAAATATGACATTGAAATGACAGAGCAGAATGAATGTCCCGTACAAATGGTCCGACAAAGCCGACTGAAGACACAATTAACACAATTCAATCCGTTTTGGTTTTACAAATGTACATTATGTCCAACGGTTAAGGTGGTTGTGGTATATCTTAAATAGAAGGGTCATAACCTCATGTAACAAAACGTTGAATTATTTTTATTAAAGATAGCAGAAAAATGACCATGACTAAATATCGTATGAAGTATGTAGATATGTCCATAGAAATCGGGCTTTCTAATCCTTATCCGCAAAACCATCAATTTTAAAATTAAATCGAAATTAAAATGTTTAAATTATTTATAAGTGAAATTTTTCCGTAATTTATTATAGTGGTATTTCTGTTTGAGAAGCTGGCGGGTAATGAAAATATTCCGTTCATTGAAATTGTTTGCATGGCTATAAGCCCTACTGAATCAATTATAATGAGATTTATAAAATGAGATTTTATACCCCGTAAGATAAATAGAATTATCACTATGTAAGAGGTGATTCATACCTCCACCCTCCATCCTCCACCCACCGCCTAAGCTATTTTAAAAGTAAGTGGTCTGAAGATAAATTTGAACTCCGCCTAAATTTTACGAATTACTGTAATTACCTTGTTAAAAGAGTATAATCATTCGCTTTCCATTATTTTGGTCAAAAGAGAAATACAAATAAGTCTTCTGAAGCCAATTAAAATTAAAAGGGACTTAATTATGTCCAACTACCAAACAGAGTTATCAGACTTTAAAGTAAATATCTCTACAAGTTTCTAAGATAATACGGGATATATAATAATAAACTATAGCCACTTATGTCATTTTCTTTTACTTTTTACAAAAAATCAATATCTTGACCTTGAAAGTAAAGGTCATTGATAACTCAAGATCAGTGTAAGTCTCATCAACTTGAAGTTCTATTCCCAAGACTGTTGTCTCTAGGTATGAGGAAAAGTCATACATAAATAACAAACCTATTAATAATTACGGAAGCACAGTGGGGACATTCCATTTTGATTTGATTGTCCTATATCGTGGCCACTAGATATAACTCAGAAAAAAAATCGTGGGAACGAGATAGCGATTTTTTTTCCTAAGTTATATCTCGTGGTCACAAGATAGGGTTTTTTAATTATTTTCCTTACTAAAGTTGTATCTCGTGGGAACGAGAAAGCATTTTGTTTTTCGATGTTTTTCTGAGTTACATCTCGTGGCACGAGATAGGGATTTTTTTCCTTACTAAAGTTGTATCTCGTGGGAACGAGATAGCATTTTGTTTTTCGATTTTTGCTGAGTGACATCTTGTGGCCACGAGATAGGATTTTTTTCTTAATTGTAAACGTGAGAGTGTTGGAACGAGATAGTATTTTGTTTTTCGTTTGTTTTTGCTTTTTGTTTGTGGTTTCCTGAGAAACATCTCGTGACCGCGAGTTATGGATTTTTTTTTCTTAGTTGTATTTCGTTGGAACGAGAAAGTATTTTGTTTTTCGTTGTTTAGGAAAATAAAATAAAATTGGAATGTCTCCGCTTTGCTTACGTAAATAATAGCCTACTTGGTAAGGGGGGAAAGGTAGATGAATAAGTAACTTTAAATCAAAAAGGAATCAAGAGTTATCAAACCTAAAGCACATAGTTGAGTTATGATTATGCATTGATTTTTCAATTCAAGTTAATATCTCTACCGGTTGCTGAAATGGGACCGGACATATAAAAGTTATAGCCAGTTACAGCAAGCATAAAGTCAATAACTTTACCTTGACAGTCAATGTCATTTATGGCTCATTATTAATGTAAGTCTTATCAACTTAAAAGTCTATCCTCAAGTACTTTTGTGTCCAAGTATGAAGACAGTTTATACAAGTTTGCTTCTTTAAAAAGAAGCATGCGAGAAGTCTTTTTGCTGCTGTGGAAGATTTGTTTAATTTGAAAATATTTGGAAATAAGACACAACGAATGGTTATAAATTACAATTATTTAACAAAATATAATTTATTATATAAATTGAATATATAGTATCATAATGAAAGTTTGTTTACACTTCATTTTTTAATGTTTTGAAAGATTATATGCTGGAGAAATGGATTTTTTTCCTTGACGCATTAGGGATACTTTTTATACAAAGGGAACTAAATTTAAAATAAATGATATGTATATTAAAAGTAGTATCAAAATAAAAGTTTCTTGTAAAATTCAATAAGCAAATTTTCGGTTAATGTTTTGGTAAGTATATGAAAACATTTCCTCTACATTTTCCAAAACGGGCATAAAGTATGTTAATCAGATAATTTTAAGTCCAGGATTTACATAAAAATGTTTTATATCATTTAATGGGAATAAACAGAATATAAAGCTGCATGCCTCCAACCACACTATTTTAAGAAAATCAAACGTGTGTCAAATTTGTGCAACTTGCGCCAAAAAAATCCCCATTGCGTCACTTAGTCATACCAGTTCAAAAGAACTTTGTACACGCGGTACACGGGTTCACTCGGTCGTATAATAGTGCATGGTGTTAATGTAGCTATAATCGTTACTGTTACTATTTATCGGAACAAGAAATAGTAAAACGCTATTAAGAAAACAATACTGTAATCGATTTATACAGTTTAAAAGATTAAAACGGAATGAAACATCCACAACGTAAATAATATTTTCCGATTTTTCTTTGTACCGATCGATTCGTTCACTTCGATGTTCCGTTACGTACCGGAAAACGGTGTTTTGCTAGGTTTTCGAAAAGGTCAATTTTTCGTTTAAGTTAAGTCGTATTTTGAAACGGAGCATGCGCAAAACAAATTTTGTAGACTGCTCCTAATGGTTTTAAGCTGTAAATGACATTCATTTACTACAATTAGATACGCAAAAATGGATGCCGCCAGCAATCAGTCTGAACACTATGGAGAGGTCTGATGACCTCTCCAATAAAATAGCTAAGTTATAGCCACTTTGGTATATTTTTTAACTATTTTCGAAGTTAGAAAAAATGCTCAATTGTGTCAAACTTAAACAAACACAGATGCATTGTAATTGATAGTGTATTGTATTGTAATGTTATGTATTGTATTTATTGATAAGTCACGTTTGTCAAAGTATTAATCATTTCCATGTAAATCTACTAATACCAAAGTTAATCATAGAGAGAAAACAAACACACCAACAAACAAGGAAATTTAAATAAGACACTGTAAATGTAGATTACTTTCAAGTCTAAAGCCACTTTGTGGACGGTTTTGTTTAATGTTAATCATAGAAAGCTATTTGATGAAAAATACACAAATGTATTAAATTAAATACACTAGCCTCTACAGAACATCCCTAAAGGTGTTGCGATTGATGTTTCCGTGGTAACACTCTTTTTCTCTCCGTGGTAACACTCTTTTTCAGATTTTCATAATGTTCCTTGTGATGTTCAGAACATGTTTTTCTTGCATGCAAAGGAAAATAAGTGTAAGCCTATTATACAAATCAACATAACGGCATGTCCTTTCAAAATATAATCAATATAATTAAAAATCATTATTATTTTGTATTTTGTTAAATGTGTTATTTGAATGTTTGAATTATTATTGTTTTTTAATGTTTCATAATTTTCTTTTTCGACGAGCGAATAATCACCTTATATTGGTCACTTTGAGCCATCTCATTAGAAAGATTACTGTTTCAAAATGTTCGAAAGGTAGGAAATCACTTGAAAAGAATTATAGTTGTATGTGTTGTGCAACGCTCCCCACGTTGACAATAACAGAATTAAAGGCCAAGCACCGGCTTGTACGAGCCATAGGCCTGAGCAAATGACACTTGCTTATACATGGCAAAACAGCAAAACGCATTGCAGTCATTGCTCCGAGCCCACATGTGATTATTTTTTTTTGTCCATGGGCCCGGATTTTATCAATTAATCCCTTCGATTTACAGCTAAAAATAAATTCGGATTTAAGAACTCCTTTCGATTTCTATTATATTGGTTTCCCCTCGGTGATTCGCAGCATGTCATATTAATGATTGAGAACCGGAAAGCAATTATGCTGTACATGAATTCGAAAGCTATGAATAGCTGTATATAAATAAATGTTCTGATTTTTGACACTTAGGTTATAAATTTGTTATTTCCCTTTTTAGTAGTACATGAAATTATAATTTGTTACAATTTGAATTACATTTACACACAGCATATCAAGTATACTATTAGTGATTGAATTAATCAATATAAAGAAGATTTCAGGCATAAGACTTTAATAATTTTACTTTTTATAATTATTCTTAATTTATATTTATGAAACTAAATGTTTAATAATAACATGTTTATATATTGGTTGTTTTGAAATAATTATAACTTTAGTATATAAGGTTATATTTCATTGGCATAATGTACGTCGTTGAGAAGACACAGAGCATCGGCAGATGATTGAACCAATGCTACGTTTAAGGCGGCAAGTTCGCATGTTTTCTAAAGCTCGGGGTAACGTTTAAGGCGGCACGATTTCGCTTGCTTGAAGTGTGCTGCCGGTGTCCTGACTAAAGCCGAGGAGAGTGGTCCTACAAAGGAGGCCTTTGGTCGACAGGATGGTGTGCTAGGATGCGTGAGCCCCTAGCACGAATAGACGGATTGAATGGCAGGCCTTTTGCTGGCACAAACATCCCTTTTCAAGGCTAACCTTTCATATTGTCACGGGTTACTGTACATTTAGGTTCTCATTGACCGCCGTACAGTGACCTACTTTCGACTCAAAATTCATATCTTTGGTTTATACTCCGTGGAAATTGCATGGAGGTAAATTATCACCACTTTTGTGCTTAAAAATTAAGTCTTCAAGTGCATGATTGGTAAAATGTCCGGGGTTCGTACTCGACAGCGAAAGCTGCATTTTTGTGCCTTTGCGGGCGGTTGGATCCTCATTAAACATAGACTATATATAGCATAATTGGTACAGCATGAAGGAAAATTATCACCACTTTGTATTTCAAAATTAACTCATTTAAGGCATGACTGGTGACATGTCCGGAGTCCGTACTCGACAGCGAAAGCTGCATTTTGTGCCCGTACGGGCGGATGGACCCTCAATAAACATAGACTATAGATAGATAGATAACATCAGAAACTTTGATCTGCAGTTTGAACATGAGGTGTAGTGTTTTTTTATGAATGGTTTTAAAGCAATTCAACAAAAAAGCATATTGATCTGCCAATAAATCAATTAACAATAGTTTTTTTTATATATCACCAATGTCAAGTACCTTTTATATCTTGACTCTTGACGTTAGTGAATTTCCTCATACCGACCTTAAATTCAAGTAACAGTCTTCTAGTATATTGATAAACACTGTATCACCATGTAACGACAAAAATTCCTGAATTTGGTCTTTTTTAAATTCATCCCATTTTTTTTTCATTCCAGAGTTTGTTTTACTTTCAGTATTGAAAGAAACCATTTTTTTTAATTTGACATGAAAAATGCATGTAATATTACTATATTATAATATTAGTCTCTCTTGTTACTATTTGTATATTTGTTACAATTATAATAATTAAAACAGCCTTTGATATTTTTATCATCTTACGTTACTGACTACATTAGTGACACAAACAGAATACAGTACAGTCATGTCACATAACATTTACAAGTCTTGTAAGTCTTGTTTGTATTCAATGGAATTACTTTCTTTACCAGGTAAGCATCAGTGAAAGCACTTTTTTAATTAAATATCTGGCCCCTCTTTTTAATTATGGACAGTGCATAAGATAAGTATAATTATGCAAAAAATAGTTTACAAAACATTCGGGAAAAAATCTACAATAGTACTTAATCTGAATATAACATGACCTGTGCGTAGGAATAATTTGGTAAGGTATCTGTAATGAGCGCATTTTTTGCGCGGAGCTTCACAATTGCTGCATTGCAGCAACATTTGTACTTGTAGGTAATGATTCGCAGACGAATATTTCCACACGGGAAACATAATGTAATTAATAATACATATACTATTCGCATTGCAGATAAAATGCAGGAGAATATGTGATTTGATAAAAAAGCGAAAAGGAATCATTGTTAATAGGGAATGGTTGTTCGTATTTAGGAATGAAAAATCTCTATATTTTGGAAGCATTCTACTTTAAAACAGCATACGTGTACAACTTAAAATCTGATACATATTTGATATAAATTGATACAGTGTGCTTCATGTAAAACGAATATACGGTACATATCCATCTGTGAATCAGTATTGGATAAAGTAAGCTCAATCAGATTAGCAATTGTGTCTCGGTCATTCTTTACAACATTGCATTGGTATTCTTTGCTTGCCTTAATTGATATTCAGATAGCATGCGACAAATAACAAGTGTTTGCTCATAGCATAATTTCTGCAAACACATCTTATTCCTAACAGGCCCTGAGTATGCTTTCTGATATAAAAGCGGCGTTATCCTAAAATGTATTAGCAAATTTGAAACAACATGAATTTTGCAACGCGCCCCTATTTTGTGCGTTACTTAAAGTTCGTTACTTAAAGTAGTCACTAGATACAACCCATAGATTTTATAAATTTAAAATTGTATTTTGACGTGTCTACCATTTTGTACAATAAGATTGTTATTTTAATGCGTGGGCTGTTCCATTAGGTTATGAACATCAGCGTTGCGGGCTTCTGAAATATTTTTATAAATATTTAATAAGCCTTTGTTGAGTGACCATAAGATAACATTTAATTTGTCAAATTACAAGACTACCTGGTAACCCAATACGACCGACGCTCCAATGTCATGATTATGTTGTGTTACATTTTGTCACTGTTTCTTATTTTCAAAGTATAAACTTGTGTAGTATACACTTCTGATGTCACGTCACCAACTTTTCTCTGTTTTCACTACTTTTTATGATCGCTTGACTGCGGGCATCCCGTTTTAAAGTGTTTTTATTTTCGTCATCTGTTAAATATTCCGTAAGACGCTTGTAAGCTAACGCTCGCAAAACATATTAGTACATTTCTACAATTGTTTACTTTTTGTCATAACCGTTAGACTGTCATTCAGCGCTACGGTAGAAATTGATAATCTGCTTTAATAACGCCGACATTTTTGTTGTGCCTTTGTGAACACAGTATAAAGTAAAGATAAGTTCTGTAAGGATATTTGTCTTGCGATTTTCTTGAAAGATGGCGAAATAGGCTAGTCATGTGGTAAATGGCAAAGACATAACATTTTGCACATATTATTTTCAAACGTCTTAAACCATTTGTCCTGTTTTGAAAATAATGTGTTACGGTTGTGAAATGGTAAGGTTGTAAAAGGATCATTTATGGCGTGAGCCGCATATATTTTTCTATATATATTCTCTTGAAAAAAATTTCTTGTTTCTCCTGGGTCAATGTGATGCTTTAAACATAGCTATCGCTTAATACGAGGGGTGATCAAGAATTACGTAGACTGGTTCAATATCTTTGAAACGGACCCATACAAAATATCTTTATTGATATCAATGTCATTACCTATCTCTTTGCCATTTACAAGGAGCTGTAAATCAGTGATGCTTTACTCAGAGCACAATAACTAGCATAATTGTAACTATAATAATGCGTTACCGGCCCAAGTGCTATTTTTATATATAATTGCTTTATTCAATGCATTATAATTTCGACACTGTTTATCAAAATAACAGAAAAATGCGGGACGTTTCGGACGTTTGTATGTCGTCGCATAAAAGATACGTTAGATAAGGAAAATGAACAACGTTTAAACCATAGTAGTCCGTTACGCAGCTACGTTAAAAATGACATCACAAGAACGCCTTGAATTGCGTGCCATCATAAAGTTCTTGATGGAATAAGGTGAAACGCCTACAGACATAAATAAAAAGCTGCAGAGGACCAGAGGAGGGAATGCTGTTTCTCGAGCACTCGTTTTAAGTGGTTCCGGTGATTCTCTGAAGGGCGGAAGTAACTTGAAGATGATGAAGGGCGTGGAAGAAGGTCGAGCGTCAAGTCATCAGATGTGACGTCAATTGAAGATATTATCAAGGAGGACGCAAGAGTGACCGTTCGAGAGATATCAGAAGTAACTGGGATGAGCTATGGAACCACGCACACAATTATCACCAAGAAATTGAACATGCGAAAGGTATTTTATGTGCATTAACTTTTGTTGTTGTTTTTTGCTTTAATCACTCTACAACTTATTCAGTTTCGAATATAAAAATTCACATTTTCCGCGCTAATTTATGATTTCGCACGTATTGTTATAAACAATAAAATGCACGGATACACATTCGTTTCAAACATTGTGCGTAATTCAAATTTATGAACTATGTATCAAAAACTTAAATAATTTTATAATGGTTTGATTTCTCAGTGTTCCCAGATTTGAAACGCCAGCTGAAGGGCCAGCGCTTTGACAATTTGGAGGAGTTACAGTCCGCGACAAACACCCTAATACGTCAGTATCCAGCAGGGTATTACAGGAATATATTCTTCCTCAGTGGCCTAAGAGGCATGAACGTTGCATTGCTTTGAAAAAGAGTGAATGGCATGTGCCAGTTGACTCTTTTCCTTAAACACTTACGACGCTGCCACGTTGCTGACGTCAAGAGTGTTTTGACGACGTGGGCCGGTACCGCAATAGTGACAAATTTTCATTGTATGTTATTCCGAATTATGTAAACATATTGTAAAACAAAATTGCATGTTGTTTGTTGATAAAACGTATTTTCATGTGATATTTAGTTTTATGCAAGTTTGTCAAACCATAAATGAGATATTGAGCCAGTCTACGTAATTCTTGATCACCCCTCGTATACGTACATGATACAGTCAAGAATCTTAGATGATTTAATAACAGCAAGGCCTCCTACAACTATTTATTTGTTACTGTTACATGTATTTTCCCGAAAAGTAAAATTTAATGAAACAGAAAATAATTGTTACGTCAACTATTTATCTTCAACTACTTTCTCTGAAAATCTCTAAATGATACTAGCATAAAATGAATAAATATTCTAATCCAATTGTGTTTCTGCACACAGGATAAAATTGTGTTAATTCAATATAAAATAAAATGTGGAATTCATCACAAAAGTTTACGATCACAGAAGCAATGTTGCAGTCTTATTATTATTCGGAGAATGACTGACAAATTTTAATTTGTAATAATTTTAACAGAAGAAGTCACTTATTTTACAAACTAAGATAATGTGCACTTTTTTTTCTTTCATTGCAAAACATACATCTGTTCAATCCACCAAGTAACAGCTGTTAAAAAAGCATCATCTACGTTCAATCAATTAGTAGGCAACTTTTACAGCAGATGTGTCCCTTTTATATGTCAGAATAAAATTGGATATCTCCCAGTATTAGCGCGACCTCGCAGGCAATTTGTTTATTTACATGATTAGCGGCATACTGTTACTGCTTTTATACATGATCAGTTTATGTTAAATAAATCAATCAAATAATCACAAACACTTTAGTTGAAAATGTAATTAAATCTAATCACGAGATAGGGTCCATACAACAAACATCTTCCATGTAAAAATGTATCAAGACTTTGTATTCAATACAATTATGTGATGCACAACAGACAGAAATTTTGACTCTTGATCCTTTGTATATATGAATTTGAAATCTAGATTTTTTCTCTTTTTATACAATTCTTAAAAGTTAATATGCAATTAGAACATTGTAAGTATCATTTATAAAGTGTATCATCGTGTTTAAAATATCTAAACTTTTGACTTATTGCATATTTTTTTCAGGTACTAAATTGTTACATTGTTGGTCCACAATAATCAATTTCAAGATAAAACGATGGTCAGCCTACACCATCAAGCCTGGTCATAGTGCACAGATGTGTGACAAATTCATTATTTAAAACAGTATTAAATTGTCACAAATGTTTAAATGGTTTCCAAAACATAAACCATTTTAGTTTAAAATTTTTGTTTAATATTCATGTTAGAAAAGACCACATTTTAGACTTAGAATGATTAATTTACGCTGATAAATATTTTATGAACTCGCAAAAATCACAGACATTGCTACGCCGCAAGTATACTTTACCACTTATACTGTTATACTGTGTATGTACATAAAAATGAGTATGTACTTTTAACTTAATTCAATTATATTTTTAACTGTTTAACTTTTTTCGATTCCCCCTAACCATATGATTTAGAAATACCATTTTCATTAGTACTATATTATAGCTTTATCAACCAACGACGTTTTTAATATTGATATTAGCAAGATACAACTTGAAAAGTTTTATTTCCTAAACATAAGACAGAATTTAACAAAAAAAACAATGAAGAGGCACATAACATTTTTTATTTCATAAAGATATCTTTCTTTCACCTCTTCCCCAAAAGAGGCATTCGTATTTATCAATGATTTGAAAAAAAATTGAAGTGCAACCTGATACATTGGCAAGGTCTCGAAACAAACTAGTTACAGGAAATTGATTTAATTTTTCCTAGTTTCATATCGTTCAAGTTTAATCATTTCCGTGGTGTACATGCTGAAGAATTATATCTCAACCATTACAAAACATATAAGCCAAGATCTAAAACTATTTTGAAGTTTCTGTTTCATTTACAAAAGCTTATAAAATAAAACATCTAAACCAAAATAACTCATTGGAAATAATAAATATATTCTTTGTGTATAACCTCCTTGCAAAAGGAAAGATTTGATTTACCCAATATAACGAATATTTTAGTATTAAAGAAATCCTTAGGCATCATATACCTCCATTACATTCTTGAAAGTTAGGAACTGATATAATTCAGCAGGAATATAATTATACGTTTTTGTTATTCATTAGGACGAGATAATAAAAACGTTTTATTACAAAGCCCAATGCCAATTCAGAAAATTGTTATACCTGGTTTAATTTCTCAAAATTGTGTGAAAAAAGAAGAAATTCTATTGCATTGTAACAATATCCGTAACACTTTATCAGCTTGTTTTTAATATATATATTATTGTATTTATTATTTCCACAGAAAGATAGTGTTATGCATATTTAATATTATTTGATATCAAAAATATTTCAACAAATGAATTGGATAATATAAATAAAATATTAGTATAATTCATCATTACCTTCAGATATATAATCCTGTATCCCTACATGTTTCACAGTTCCTGGTTGTAAGACGTCCCAAACAACATTTGTTACAAAGCATTCTGTCATCAGAGGAATATAAAAAGCATTAAATCTGTCTTTGATTCCGACCTTTCTTTGCAATATATATTCATGAATAAATGACGCCAGAAGCTATCCTACCACTGATTGTTGTTTAAATTGCCTAGAACATAGGCTGATTGATTCAACCTTGTCCTGTGCCTTTTAGATTGTTCGTAAAATATAGTGTTTATGGTAGTCTTATTGCAATGTTTGGTTCTAAAAAATGTTACAAGTTGCCAATACGATTTTTTTTCTATCACGCAATCATGTCTGTTTTATGTCATGTATTTACAGTGTTTTTTTCTGGCAATGGGATGTAAAGTAACATATTTGTGTCGAATGTCTTTCATTTTCATACATTGCAATACGTCAATATACATGTTTTCCAAATTATTAGGTAATAGCGTCGTGTTACGAGACATCGAGTTTATATTATCATTATTCTGTATATCACTTTCATTTTAGCACCGAAATGAAAAGGCAAAATAAATCTTTCATCGACTTGTAAATTAAAATTAACTTGAAAAAGAAAGAATATGTTGAGTTACTGATTTTTTTATATATTAATCTACTAAACAGTATTCTGCACACACGGAAATATATTTCGAGCGTACTTTCAAGTAATATTGATTTTCAACATAAGCAATAAAGAGCATCCCATTGGCATTCTGTATTGTCTGTGTGAAATGGATGGCGGTTTTCATTAAACTAAACTGCAGTTTGAAATTAGATTTGTCTGCCGCTGACAGTTCATCCTCTTGTGAAGAAATGTCATTTATGTTCAACTACTTCTTATACTCAGATTATATAACGAAATTTTTCTGAATGACATGCCTGTTCGTCACTAAAATTCACGTGTGCAGTTTTAGCTGCTGAGTGGCGTAAACAATGAGAACAAAAAGCAACAAGGCAATATGACGTTTACTGAACGTAACCCGAAACAAACCTGCCACATTGTATAAAACACAAAAGGCAAACCAAAAACAGGAGAGGGCACATGAACAGAGAAAGTGGGGAATGGGAAGGAAATATTTACAGCTGGCGACAATTAAAAAGATCGGACATCAAAAAACCTGTAATTATACAATTCACTAGACAAACGTTAGAAGAAACATCGAGGACGTCTTGGAACGGTCAGAATTAATTACACTTCCATGAGTTTAACCTATGAATTAGTATGGTTACATATTTTGATTTTGACAAGCAGCCGCACTTTCAGAGTTAGTTATTTAAATTTTTGCTTGAAGTATAATTGTAAGCCGATTAGTAAACGCGTCAGACTAGTAATCTAATGATCTCTAGACGCATGGGTTCAAACCCTGTCAGGGGCAAGTCGTTGTTTCCTTGAGCAAGAAACTACACTCATTGCTCAGTACTGGTTGGTTCCAGGAACGGATTCGAAAGTGTGCCTTTTAAACTTATAGCTTCCTTAATAATCGAACTAAAATAAATTCTTTATAAACCAAGTATAATTGTATGCAAATTAACAATGAAATCTCATTTCTTTATCATTACAGTGATTCTAGACATTTGTTTTTTAAGATTACATTCTGAAGTTTAGACACCGGCAACATGATGCAAAAGCTGACTTAATCTTGAACACACTCAATCGGAAAAGAACTTCCTCGCTTAATCTTCTAAAACATGTAATTGCTTTGCTTTCTACAGGTTTTAATATTTCAAATTAAGATATCATTAAGCATTTTAAGATATTTATTAAGAACTGAAATAAGCAGTGGATAAAGTGTCATCCCAGCAAAACTCAAGTTTTAATAAAAAAAGAGAGATAAATAACGTCATATTGACAACGCAATTCTACAAGAGTTATGTTTTGTTAAAAAGTTCGTTGCATCTCATCAAATATTGCAGAATTGTTATAGTCACAAGGAAGCAAGAATACTTTACTTGTTATTTGTCAATTACATACTTTAGATAGGTTTTACACTGTATTGTATCTACAGACAATTGTGTTCAGTTGCAAAGATGAGTAATTAAAATGTATAAACAATGTATGTTGTTAAATATCTGCCACCTTCAATTAATTCAATTTACACAATAAGTGTGACACAAGTAACATTGCAAACATCCGTATGAAAGGAATATGCTTGTATTCTGTATGAAAGAAATATGTTTGTAAATGTCTTGAAAAACGTTTGGGGCATGCAGAAAATCATTGCAAAAATTGTCAAAATCTTGCTTAAAAAGTGTTTTGTTCTGGATTATTTTATTAATATACATGTTTGTTGAATAGCAGAGATATTCTTTGTTACATTTCTGTCAGGAATATTGAAGCAACATAATTTTATTGTTGATAAATAATAGAAATATTATTTGTTCATTAGATATTCCCGTTCATAAATGAAAGACATTCTTATGACGGAATCATGATAGTAATGTTTTCATTTTAAAATCAGACAGAATCAACATTAAACCATGTGTAAATTCGGGCAATGAACGTTTACAAGTAGTTTTCAAGGTTTTGGCAAGTTATACTTCTTTTCAAACAAAACATGTATCTGATACGTTTTAGTAACTCAAAGGTGTAATTGGTTTACTTTCAAAACATTGTTTGACAGTATCTTTGACTGAGAATTAAACATTGTTTCACTACTTATCTAATTAGCATTGGCAATATTTGGAAACACAAAATGATGTTATCCTAGGTATATGTTTATCCTGTGTATTTTATTACACTTTTCGAAAATCAGTCATGATAGTTACATTTTTAGTACGGAGCAGATTTGATTATTTACAAAATTGTTCATTTTGATGTTTGCATAATGAAAACAACTATTTGTATGATTTGACTTTCTTTAAAAAGGTAACAACTTGATCACCTTGCTTAGATCAAGAATAAAGGGGATAATTCGACTTTCTTTCAAAAGGTGATAATTTTATCTCTTCGCTAAAATCAAGAATTAAGGAAATAATCGTATGTTTCAATATTTGATGGATTAAATAGTAGAATGTTCCATTACAGATAGCAAGCTTAGCATAAAATAATGAGATGGTAATGAATGATGATGTGTCCTCTGCTGACTTGGAAATCTTTATATTACATGCATTTGCCAACGAAATCAATTAGTTTTTGATAGCATAGAAACACGTATTACCAAAAAAAGCCATAGGCTTTTAAAATATGAAATATCTAAGAGCAAATTTGCACGGACTATATAGTCTATTCATTTGGCAGCAAGTTTTAATTTAAATTGCTTCCTTTAATTAAAACAAAACACATACTGGCCTAAAATTCAATCAAATGGTGTAAATAAGAATGGCGTTATATTTGTTTCGTGAACATATATTACATATTCCTTCAATTGGTCTAGCCACAGCTGCAAGACGAGTGTAATCTTCCTTTCACCAATTAGCTAGGTTTTATAACACAAGAGCCACTTCAATATATCAGATTATTTAAATCGGATACCTCCCAGTATAAGTGTGTTCTTGCAGGCGATTTATCTATTAACATGATCACCTGTTATTCGTTCTACAGCCAAAAGCTCAAATTATTTAAAATACGGGGGTTCAATAAATATCGCACTTTGAACCATAATTTAATGACTATCCAATTAAATTATGTTCAATGTTCAATTAAATAATTTTATGGTCTTAAGATTGCTTTTTTAACGATCATGCTATATAAACAAACCTATTTTTACGGTTCAAAGCAATGGTATGCTAATGTAACCTTTTAATTGATGTTTTAATGAACGCTGCGGTATATAAAGCCGATAAAATAGTCATATAAATGCATGCGCTGAAAAAGTATTTTCCTCAACACATGTTCTAACAAAAGCAATCATTTGGATCGTTTTCAGTATTTTGTCAAAAATTGATTGCAAATAATAGTTTCAAATTATACCGGTCGTAATATTATTTTGTTTTCTGATCTGCGTATTATAAAACAAATTGTCTTATTTATAAACATTTGATAACCAAATAAATGATATACAATTGATGCGACAGTTTATCTCCTTATATGTTACATTTACGACACTATCCAATGATCGGCACGGCTAACTATACTTGTAAGTCAAATGTTGTCTTACGAAATATCATAACAATTAATGGTAAATGCTTATATGGTCGTTTTTCAATTTTATGTTTATATATAACATTTTTAATAAAACATATTTATGTTTACAAAACCACTTTTTAACAATCTAAATGCATTATTACCAATGTATAACATTGTCATAATTTAATTTTTCAATTTCTAATGTAATTTCCTTCCTTGTTTGAGATATTCTCACACCAACATTACAAGGTCATTTGGGAATCTTCTAGCTTTCTGATAGAGGAATACCTCCTCCGATGCCCTCCTTGCATCATTTAAGGCACGAACGGCACCTAAATATAAACCCCCGACAATCCGCAAGCTAGCTGAATAGCTTCCTCACACGAATGGATCGGATGTTTATGGGGGATTCGAATCAATCATATTTTAACAACAGATTGAGTTAAGTAAGATAACAATTTTATGAGAGTAAGTGCTTTGCACTTCTTGATAAAATCCATAGTAATAAAGTTTTAAATATATGACTGAAGCATTAAAATAATATCTCAAACTTAACATTTTTCCTGACAAATGATAGAAATTAAAGGTGTGCGATATATATGTGTCAAACTATTTAGAGTGGTTAAACGATGCTTATTGCGTCATGAAAGGTGTTCTTCTAAATTATATTAAGCATATTTGCGAATAGTTTTATTCCGAGCAAATGTTTTAACAATAAACAAGGTTCCTAATAAAAATAATAATGTCCACAGCCGTGATAGTACACGCGCTAGGAAAACTTTGTTAAAATGGTGGGGGGTTCTGTGCTTCAAATCCAAACACGTGACATTTTTTTCTTTTTCGTTTTGTCGATATTATTGAGTTTTGAAATAAATATTATGTTTTGATGATCGCACGGTACCCATACATAAATTGTAAGGAAACATACATTTTTAATGAATAAGATTACTGAAAGTCCGGAGACCCCCGCGTCACCCTTTAGTTTTACTAATGTATATGATAAAAGAAAGTAATAATTTAGCATGTTTCTTTTTTAAAGAAACATGTCAGAAAATGTTAATTGCTTTAAAAATTAAAACATTGCTGATGAGAACATGTATTTGACAATGGGGAAAAGAGGATATTTTGGATTGAGAATGACTTCTTATTCAAAAACCATGTTCACTCAGATATAATAACTTGAAAACCATTCGACTTATAATTTATAATAGGCTTGTTAATGACCCTTTTGTGAGATTCGTAGGTTTTTTGTCGAGCTCACAATGACCTAAAATAAGATTTCGTAATTACGAATTAATATTTCGTAAAATCGAATTATTATTTCGTAAAAACGAACTAATATTTCGTAATTTTTAATTAATATTTCGTAATTACGAATTAATATTCGTAATAACGAATTATTGTATCGTTAAAACGAATTAATATTTTGTGATTAAGAATAAATATTTCGTAATTACGAATTAATATTTCGTAAAATCGAATTATTATTTCGTAAAAACGAACTAATATTTCGTAATTTTTAATTAATATTTCGTAATTACGAATTAATATTCGTAATAACGAATTATTGTATCGTTAAAACGAATTAATATTTTGTGATTAAGAATAAATATTTCGTAATTACGAATTAATATTTCGTAAAAACGAATTAAACTGAAACTGTCAGGATTGAATTTGGGACAAACACAGGTGCATTGTAATTGATATTGTATTGTATTGTATTGATACGTCACGTTTATCAAAGTATTAATAATTTCCATGCATATATACTAATACCAAAGTTTTACAGCCAATCATAGTAAACAAAAAAACACCAACAAACAACGAAATTTAAATGTAGATTACCGTCAAGTCTAAAGCCACTTTGTGGAAGTTTTTCTTTCAATTTTTATCATAGATAGCTATTTGATGAAAAATACACAAATGTATTAGATTAAATTCACTAGCCCCTACGGAACATCCCTAAAGGTGTTGCGATTGATGTTTCCGAGGGGTCACTCTTTTTCCAGATTTTCATTTTGTTTCTTGCGATATTAAGAGTATATTCCTCTTGCAATGCAAAGGAAAATAAGTGTTAGTGTATTTCATAAATCACCTAAACGGCGAAATTACTTCACGTATATAATTGAAAAACATTATTATTTTGTATTTTGTCAAATGTGTTGTTTGAATGTTTGGATTTTTATTTTTTTAATGGTTCATGATTTACCTTTTCGACGAGCGAAATCCTCACCTTATATTGGACACTGACCCATCTCATAAAAAGATAGCTGTTTCAAAATGTTCGAAATGTACGAAATTCATTGAATTCTAGTTGGATGTGTTGTGCAACGCTCCCCACGTTGACAATAACAGGTTTAAAGGCTAGCACCGGCTTATACGGATATATCAGTAAGAGCCATAGGCCTGAGGACATGACACTTGCTAATACATGACAAAACAGCAAAACGCATTGCAGTCATAGGTAATGAGTCCCAGACAAATATCCACAAGGGAAACATTATGTAATTAATAATATATATACTATTCACATTGCAGATAAAATGCAGGAGAATTTGTGATTGGTAAAATAGCGAAAGGGAATCATTGTTAAATAACAACATCATCTATAATTAGACTGTCTAGGTCCAAAGCTTTAACTTCAACACGAATGTAATCTCATTGCAATCGTGAATAAAAGTAACTGAAAATGATTAGTACAATACCCATTTACCACGACACGACTTGCAGGTATTCATCAACAAATGCCTCCGACAGATCCTACAAATCAGATGGCCAAACAAGATCAGCAATTCAGATCTGTGGAATTGAACAGGCCAGTCATATATTTCAAGCACCATCAAGAAACGTAAATGGCATTGGATAGGACACATTCTGAGGCGACCCCAACACAACATCACAAGGCAAGCTTTGGATTGGAATCCTCAAGGTAAAAGAAGAAGAGGCAGACCAACAACCACCTGGAGACGAACAATAGAAGCTGAGTTGAAAAGCTGCAATATCACCTGGGCAGAAGCAAAAAGAGCAGCAATGAACCGACCCAGATGGAGAGCTGTTGTGGATGCCCTTTGCCCCACTAGGGGATAACAGGATTAGTTAGGTAGGTAGGCATTTACCATACCCTATTAATTACGAATGGTTGTTCGTATTTAGGAATTTATAACATTGCATTGATATTCTTTGCTTGCCTTAATTGATATTCAGATAGCATGCGACAAATAACTAGTGTTTGCTCATAGCATAATTTCTGCAAACACATCTTATTCCATATAGGCTATGAGTTTGCTTTCTGATATAAAAGCGGCGTTATCCTAAAACGTATAAGCAAATTTGACACAACATGAATTTTGCAACGCACCCTATTTTGTGCACCACTTAAAGTCCGTTACTTAAAGTTGTAACTAGATACAGCCCATAGATTTTATAAATTTAAAATTGTATTTTGACGTGTCTACCATTTTGTACAATAAGATTGCTCTTTTAATGCGTGGGCTGTTCCAATAAGTCATGGACATCAGTGTTTAAATACTACTCAGCGGGCTTCTGAAATATTTCTATTATACATGTAATTTAATAAGCCGTTGTTAAGTGTACATAAGCTTACATTTAATTTGACAAATTATAAAGCTACCTGGTAACCCAATACGACCGACGCTCCAATGTCATGATTACGTTGTGTTACATTTTGTCATTGTTTCTTATTTCAAAAGTATAAACTTGTGTAGTATACACTTCTGATGTCACGCCACCAACTTTTCTCTGTTTTCTCTACTTTTTATGATCACTTGACTGCGGACATCCCGTTTTAAAGTGTTTTTATTTTTGTCATCTGTTAAATATTCCGTTAGACACTTGTAAGCTAACGCTCACAAAACATATTAGTAAATTCTACAATTATTTACTTTTTTGTCATAACCGTTAGAATGTCATTCAGCGCTAAAGTAGAAAGAAACACAGTGTAAAGAAAAGTTCTGTAAGAATATTTGTCTTGCGATTTCCTTGAAAGTAGGCGAAATAGGCTAGACATGCTGTAAATGGCAAAGACATAAAATTTTGCACATATTATTTTCAAACGTCTTTAACCATTTGTCCTGTTTTGAAAATAATGTGTTACGGTTGTGAAATGTTAAGGTTGTAAAATGATGATTTACGGCGTGAGCCGCATATAATATTTTTCTATATATATTCTCTTAAGAAAATAGTTCTTGTTTCTCCTTGGTCAATGTGATGCTTTAAACATAGCTATCGCTTAATATACGTACATGATACAGTCAAGAATCTTAGATGATAAAATGAGAGCAAGGCCTCCTACAATTATTATTTATTACTGTTATTTTCCCGAAAAGTAAAATATAATAAAACAGAAAATAATTGTTACGTCAACAATTTATCTTCAACTACTTTCTCTGAAAATCTCCAAATGATACTAGTATACAATTAATATTCATATTCCAATTGTTTTTCTGCACATAGGATAGAATTGTGTTAACTCAATATCATATAAAATGTGGAATTCATCACAAAAGCAGTTTACGATCACAGAAACAATGTTGCAGGAGATATTCAAAGTCTTATTATTATTCGGAGAATGACTGACAAATTTTAATTTGTAATATTTTAACAGAAGAAGTCACTTATTTTACAAACTAAGATAATGTGCATTTTTCTTTTTCTTTCATTGCAAAACATTCATCTGTTCAATCCACCAAGTAACAGCTGTTAAAAAAGCAACCTCTACGTTCAATCAATTAGTAGGCAACTTTTACAGCAGATGTGTCCCTTTCATATGTCAGAATAAAATTGGATATCTCCCAGTATTCGCGAGACCTCGCAGGCAATTTGTTAATTTACATAATTAGCGGCATATATCACCTGTTACTGCTTAAATACATGATCAGTTTATGTTAAATAAATCAATCAAATAATCAAAAACACTAGTTGAAAATGTAATTAAATTTCGAGATATGGTCCATACAACAAACATCTTTCATGTAAAAATATATCAAAACTTTTAATTCAATACAATTATGTGATGCACAACAGACAGAAATTGTGAATCTTGATCATTTGTATATATGAATTAGAAAACTGGATTTTCTCTTTTGATACAATTCTTAAAAGTTAATATTCTATTAGAACATCGTTAGTTTCATTTATATAGTTTACCACCGTTTTTAAAATATCAAAACTTCTGAGTTATTGCATATTTTTTTCAGGTACTACATTGTTACATTGTTGGTTCACAATAAATTCAAGATGAAATGATGGTCCGTCCACACCACCAAGCCTGATCATAGTGCACATATGTGTGATTAATTCATTATTTAAAAAAAAATATCATATTTTTTAAATGGTTTCCAAAAGATAACCAATTTTAATTTAGAGTAAGTTTAATATTCAAGTTAAGAAAGACCAAATTTTAGACTTAGAATAATGAATTTACGCTGATAAATATTTTATGAACACGCAGAAATCACAGACATTGCTACGTCGCAAGTATACTTTACCACTTATATTGTTATGTACATAAAATATAAGTATGAACTTTTAGCTTAATTCAATTATATTTTTAACTGTTTACCTTTTTTTCGATTCCCCTAACCATATGATTGAGAGATACCATTTTCATTAGTACTATATGATAGCTTTATTAACCGACGACGTTTTTATAAAAGATATAAGCAAGATACAACTTGAACAGTTTTATTTCCAAAACATAAGACAGAATTTAAAAAAAAAACAATGAAGAGGCAAATAACATTTTTATTTCATAAAGATATTTTTCTTTCACATCTTCACCTCGTATTCATCAATGATTTGAAAGAAAGAAATTTTGAAGTGCAGCCTGCTACATTGGCAGGTTCTCGAAGAAAAAAAAACGTTACAAGAAATTGATTGTATTTTCCTAGTTACATATCGTTCAAGTTTCCGTGGTGTACATGCTGAAGAATTATATCTCAACCATTACAAAACATATGAGCCAAGATCGCAAAAACCTTTTTGAAGTTTTTGTTTCATTTACAAAAGCTTATAACATAAGATATCTAAACCAAAATAACTCATTGGAAATGATTAATATATGCTTTGTGTATAACCTAAAAGTAAATATTTGGTTTACCCAATTTAACGAGTATTTTAGTTATCAAAGAAATCCTAAGGCATTATATACCTCCAGTATTATTGCTGTATTACATTCGTGAAAGTTAGAAACTGATATATTTCAGCAGGAATATAATTATACCTCTTTGTTATTTATTAAGAAGAGATAATAAAAACGATATATAACAAAACCCAATGCCAATATAGAAAATTGTTTTACCTGGTTTAATTTCTCCAAATCGTGTAGAAGAACACAAGTAATTTCCATTGTGTTGTAACAATATCCGTAACACTTTATCAGGTTGGTTTTTTTAATATAAATGATTGTATCTTTTATCACGACATATAGATACTGTAATGTAATATATATTCTAAATAAATACTATTTCGTATAAAAATATAAACAAATAAATTAGACAATATTAATAAAATATTGGTATATAGCACCATTACCTTCAGATATCTAATTCTGTGTCTTCACATGTTTCACAGTGCTTGGTTGTAAGATGTCCCAAACAATATTTGTTACAAAGCATTCTATCATCACAGGAATATAAAAAGCATTAAATGTTTCTTTGATTCCGGCCTTTCTTTGCAATATATATTCATGAAGTAATCTAACAAGCTGACGACGATAGCTATTCTACCACTGATTGTTGTTTAAATTGCCGAGAACATAGGCTGATTGATACAACATTGTCCTGTGCCTTTTAGATTGTTCGTAAAATATAGTGTTTATGGTAGTCTTATTGCTATGTTTTGTTTTAAGTTGCGAGATTATGACATCTTATTTTCAAGAACTTGAGTTTATATAATAATTATTATGTATATCACTTTCATTTAAGCACCGAAATGGAAAGGCAATGTAATATCTCTCACCGACTTGTAAATTAAAACTAACTTAAAATATTAAATTAAAAAGAAAGAATATGTTGAAGTACTGAACAGTTTTTCATATTAAAAAATTAAACAGTATTCTGTACACTCGGAAATATATTTCGAGCGTACTATCAAGTAATATTGATTTTCAACATAATAAAAAGTATCCCATTAGCATTCTGTTTTGTCTGTGTTAAATGGATGGCAGATTTAATTTAAGTTATTTGCAATTTAAAATTAGATTTGTCTGCCGCTGACAGTTCATCCACTTCTGAAGAAATTTCATTTAAGTTCAAGACCCTTTTATACTCAGATGATGTAACGAAATTTCTCTTTATGATAAAATTAACATGTGCATTTTTAACTGCTGAGTGGCGTTAACAATGAGAACAAAATGCAACAAGGCAATAATGACGTTTACTGAACGTGACCCCCAAAACAAACCTGCCACATTGCATGGAACACAAAATGCACCCACCAAAAACAGAAGGAGGTACAAGAGCAGAAAAAGTGGGGAATGAAAAGGAAATAATTAACGATGACGAAAATTAACAAGATTAGACATCACAAAACCTGTCATCATACCAAAGATATCACAATTCGCTAGACAAACATTAGCTTTTTTTTAAGGAACATCGAGGAGTACCGCCTTGGTACGGTCATTAGTATTTATACATCCGGTGAATTCAACCTATGATTCAGTATGGTTACTTATTTTGATTTTGACAAGCATATAAACTCAAGTTCTTGAAAATAAGATGTCTTAATCTCGTAACACGACGCTATTACCTAATAATTAGGAAAACATACATATTAACGTATTGCAATGCATTTTAGTTGATGGACGCATTGAGGATGAAATACATTCGACACAAATATGTTACTTTACACCCCATTGCCTGCAAACCACTGTCAATACATGACATGAAACAGACATGATCGCGTGTTGGAAAAAAAATCGTATTTGCAACTTAAAACAAAACATAGCAATAAGACTACCATTTTGATTTTTCAGAGTTCTTCAATTATTTATTTTGAAAACAAAATAACGTCGATTTTTTTCTTTATTTCATTTAAGTTTCATTTTAAGAACACATTTATTAAAGTTAGATAAGAAACCTGTTGTAAATTTGTACAAAAATATCACATTTAAGGATACACGTTAAAATTCCAGCTATCCTTACTAAGCAATAATTTACTTGAATTAGAACTTTACAACAAGATCAAATTATGCAGTCTGTAGAATGTAAACTTTAATTTCCTTCTAGAAAACAGAGCTGAAAAAAATTAAATTTTTTGCTTGAAGTACAGTTATATGCAAATTAACCCTGAAAGCTCATCTCTTTACTATAACAGTGATTGTAGACATTTGTCTTTTAAGATTTCATTCTGCAGTTCGGACACTAGTTTGAAAATTTGGAAAATAAACCTTTACACATAGTTTTCAATGTTTTGGCAAGTAAATTTTTGTTTTCAAGCGAAACATGTATCTGATCAAAGGTGTTTCTGGTTTACTTGCAAAACATTAACAGTATCTTTGTCTGATAATTATACATTGTTTCGCTACTTATCTAAATAGCATTGGCAATATTTTGAAACACTAAATAAGGTTATCCTAGGTATATATTTATCCTGTGTATTTCATCACACTTTTCGAAAATCAATCATGAAAATTACATTTTTGGTATTGAGCAGATTTAATTATTTACAATATTGTTCATTTTGATGGTTACATATAAAATATTAAGAAATGAAAATAAATTATTTGTATAATTTGACTTTCTTTAAAAAGGTAATAACTTTATCACTTTGCTTAGATCAAGAATAAAGGGGATAATTCGACTTTCTTTCAAAAGGTGATAATTTCGCTAAAATCGAGAATTAAGAAAATCATGGTATGCTCCATTACAGAAAGCAAGCATAGCATAAAATAATGAGATGGTAATGAATGATGATGTCTCCTCTGCTGACTTGGAACTCTTAATATTACATGAATTTGCCAACGAAATCAATCAGTTTTTGAAAGCAAAGAAACACGTATTGTCCAAAAAGCCATACGCTTAGACAAGAAATATCTAAGAGCACGATTTGCAAGGACTATATAGTCTTTTCATTTTTGATTCAAATTGCTTCCTAAAATTAAGACAAAACACATACTGGCCTAAAATTCAATCAAATGATGTAAATAAGAATGGCATTATATTTGTTTCGCGAACATAGAATATGTAGGGTACAAGGCCTGACAATATTACAGATTTTTTTATTTAATCTAGCCCCAGCTGCAAGAGGAATGTAATCTACGATACACCAATTAGCTAGGTTTTATAGCAAAAGAATCTTTTCAGTATATACATGTATAGATTTTAATTGCATACCTCCAGTATTAGTGTGCTTTTGCAGGCGATTTATCTATTAACACGATCACCTGTCATTCATCAATTAAAATATTTAAATTATGAACTTGAACATAGGACTGACAAAGTTATAAAGAGTGACGTAAAATACATGGTTGTATGTCTACAAAATAACTATATTTCGATTTATATACAAAACAGGCATAACTTTTATACAAACATTAATATATAAATATGACCTATGAGTTATATAAAGGGCAATATCAAAATACACCGATGACTTTAAAAACAAATATGGTAGTTTATCTGTATTAATATACAGTATCTGAGGAGGGTTCTGTGTGCATGAAAGGTCCCCTAAAAATTTATGAAGAATGTGTTAGAAGAATATCTGAATTGTTAGAATAGTTAGGGTCATACCCTCAAATCATGGTGCAATCCGAGAACTTCCAAGATGTCGTCCAAGATGGAAGCCAAAAATGAGAAAATTTTCATTCTCTCAAGTAATTAATATTATGCAGTTAAAACTGCTGCATATACATATATTTCAATGCATTTTGTGTATCAAAACAAAAGTCTTCATTTTATGCTTTCTTTTTAAATACTTATATATAATAATTCATGTAATTGTGTCAAACATTGAACCAAAAATCAGACACTTTTTGATGGTATGCTTGTTTCTCCTACAAGATATATATTGTTGTTGTTTTCATGTAATTTTTAGAAAGCAATCGATAAATTATCACATATAGTAGTCATATCTTTATATCTAAACATGCTAAATCGAAGGTGAAGTATTGCAATTATAATTCAACTGGACATTTTAAAAGTATTAGTTTCACGTAAAGACAGTATTCAAGTTGAGTCCAGTTAAACCGTTTGTTTTTGTTGTTGTTGTTTTGTTGTTTGTGTTGTTGGTGGTGTTTTTTATTATCATTATTATTATTTTTATTATTATTATTATTATTTAATGAAAAACGTGCTTTGCATCATAGGTTAATGACTTTCCAATTAAATTATACTTTTTTAACCAAGAACATTTTATGTTTCAAAATGCTTTTTTACGATCATGTTATTTTTATATCACTGATAAACAAAGCTAACCTCGATGGTTCAAAGCAATGTGCAATTTTTTGATGTCTTAAAAAGTTTAATAAATAGACGTCTGCTTATTACACTATGCATATTCTAAATATTGATTTTTATTTTGTTTAATATTATTATAATCATTTGGTATAAAATGACCGTGATAAAGTCAACACGTAATATTAGAAAATTAATGCAATGTTTTTAGTATTTTGTGTCTGTCAAAAGAAATTTAAATGCAAAGACAGTTTGATATAAATCGGTAGGTTTACTTTTTGTGGTTTCCTGCTTAATATGTGTAAAGTTTACGCCACTTTCCTGTGAAGTGTTGCCATAAATTATGTAGTATGTCATATAATATTACAAGAGTAAATGGTGTATGTTTATACGGTTTGAATCCTCATGTAATACAAATTTGTACCCGTTTCATATTTTGACTATTCCCTTAATAGATCTTAAAATCACATTGTATGTGATATATGACCGAAATAAAAATACCTGTAAACCAAAATATTAAAAAAGCAACCAATAATCTTAATACGCTTATTTACAAACATGTTTATGGAGATTCAGGAAAAGACGAAAATGACATCAACAATAAATCAGCAAAACACAGTTTAATTGAGTGTGTTTATGAAAGTTCAATTTTTATAATGATAGAAATGTTATAGGTATAATTCATAATGAAATTACATAAACGTCTTTTGAATAAAATAAGATTAGGATTAGGTGTTTTTACAATTTCTTCCAAATGAAATTTATTTTAAGTAAATTGCACTTATGAAAGTATGTTGTATTGATTTGTACGTTTTCTTTTCAATTCAGAAGTAATAAAATTTTAAATACATGAATGAAACATTAAGATAAAATTTAAACTTGCATTTTTACTGACAAATGATATAACAAAATTGATACATTAGCTTATGTGTCTAATAAATAGGTGTCGGAATAAACGATGCTTATTGACTTATTGCATAATATTACTTCACCTGTCTTACACTGTTCTTCTACATACAAAAGAGTAACATTTTTCGCGTGTCATTATAATTAATCAATTGTTTACGGCAGCAAATTTTGATTTATTTATTTTGTCAGCATCACATATACCAAAAGAATATATGGTCGTCCAATACCTCTATTGTGTTATTTTCTAAAACGATTATTTTCAACAAACATTCTTTGCAAATATATAGCAAGATACCCTTTAGAATTTGACATAAAACAGAAACAGGTGTAAAATGCAACCCGTCGGAAAATACAACATAACAGTCATAGAAAAAGATCAACAGGACATCACATCTAGTACAGAAGATTACAATCAAGTCTAGAAATGCTTTGTGGAAAGTTTTTTGTTAAATCATCTGTTGCTAAATTACATAAAATGCATATCAACATCAAAATGCCATCATTTCTGTATGAGTCTTGAAAACAATAAGTGTACGCCTATCAAACAATTTAACGACATGTCAAACGTAAACGAAAAACACAATGTGATCGTTGTGTGTTAAATGTATTATTGTAAGTTTTCGCATTAAAATGGTCTTATTGTACAACAAGTATGCACATTTACACTCAGTATTCGCCTAATTAGATAATAAGAATGCATTGGTGACCAAAACTTATATGTTACATGTATGAAGTATTACATATTTTGTAAATCCATTAAATTTTTTGAGAGAAATTAAACGTTGATCTTGGTAAGTTTAGCATATGTTACTTGCCAGGACAGCAAAATTCATTTCAGTGACAGCTCTTAAGGTTTTTAAACAAATCCTATGACGGGCAGAACTGCAAAATATGTTGCTGCAAAACAAAAACACTAAAATCACTAACGACAATATTTTACTTACATAATAATTCAATATTTAATCTTACTGCTTGCTTGAATCACATAAAGTAAGATAGCTTACCATAAACATTGTTATTGAAAATGTGTGTTCATTTTTAAGTAACTATGAGAAACGTTTTATCTTGGTAGATTTATTCAATATAACATGCGTGCAATTTCTTAATTTGTTCAGTGAGGCTAAATTGTTCTTAGATAAAGACTGCTACAATTTGCGTCGTGTAAAACAAGTGCACAGTTTATTTTTGTTTCAGTATTTGATAATGGCAGCCAAATCGGAAAAGTGTGTTTCATCCATCCTGAACAACATTATATTGGTATTCTTTGCTTGCAATAAATTACATTGAGTTTGGCATGTGACAAACAACACATGTTTGCTCATAGTATACGTCCTGAAACATCGTTTTTCTATAAACATGCTTCCTGATATTGAAATGTATCCGTAAAATTTGCACAATTGTAGATTTCAAAATAAGTGACTTCTAGCATTTTACGCATTACTTCAAGTAGTATAAAATAAATACCAATTTTGTTTAAACATGCATTTATACAAACAAGGTTGTTCTTTTAATACATGTAGCATAATCATTTAAATTTTTTTTAATACAATGAAAAAAGATATACATATATATTATAACTGATATTTTTTTAATTCTTTTTCGTTTCATCGGAAACTATTTGATATATTAGAAAATTCCATTGCAAGTTGAGACGTGATTTTATGACTGTATCGATGTTATCAAAATACTATTTATGTATCAGCGCATAATCCTGATAGGATTCTAAACTTGCTTTCTAACCCAAATTTAGGGAGAAACTAATTATCCTGGGTCAATGTGATACATTAAACAATGTTGTCGTGAATTATTCAGACAAGACTTTAAAATCAAACGAGAGGGAAACATTTTACAACAATATTTCAATTAGGTAATGCTATTTTCTCAAAATGTAAAAAATATCCTACAGAGAAAACAAATGTTACTTTAACTGTTCTACTTTATCTACCTTCTCTGAAAACATCATAAAAGTGCTACTATCTAAAGTACAAATATTCATATCTAATATTCATAATTTTTTTGCACACTTGTTAGCAATAATTTAATTCAATATAAAAAAAAAGTTGTATTCAACACAAAAGCAGTTTACAGAGAATGTCTTACATGTTAATATTACAATATTTCAATAGGAGAAGACATTATATTGACACTACATGAATATCTTACATGTTAATATTACAATATTTCAATAGGAGAAGACATTATATTGACGCTACATGAATGTCTTACATGTTAATATTACAATATTTCAATAGGAGAAGACATTATATTGACGCTACATGAATGTCTTACATGTTAATATTACAATATTTCAATAGGAGAAGACATTATATTGACGCTACATGAATGTCTTACATGTTAATATTACAATATTTCAATAGGAGAAGACATTATATTGACGCTACATGAATGTCTTACATGTTAATATTACAATATTTCAATAGGAGAAAGACATTATATTGACGCTACATGATTGTCTTACATGTTAATATTACAATATTTCAATAGGAGAAGACATTATATTGACGCTACATGAATGTCTTACATGTTAATATTACAATATTTCAATAGGAGAAGACATTATATTGACGCTACATGAATGTCTTACATGTTAATATTACAATATTTCAATAGGAGAAGACATTATATTGACGCTACATGAATGTCTTACATGTTAATATTACAATATTTCAATAGGAGAAGACATTATATTGACGCTATATGAATGTCTTACATGTTAATATTACAATATTTCAATAGGAGAAGACATTATACACACACTACATGCATGTCTTACATGTTAATATTAAATATTTCAATAGGAGAAGACATTATACACACACTACATGCATGTCTTACATGTTAATATTACAATATTTCAATAGGAGAAGACATTATACACACACTACATGCATGTCTTACATGTTAATATTACAATATTTCAATAGGAGAAGACATTATACTGACACTACGGAAAGTGGTTATATGCATAATATTACAAATACAGAAATCTGTTCAATCGTTGTACATGTAGTTACAGTGTAATAATAGTATCCTACGTGTTCAGTCAATTAAATCTATTAGTATGCACAATTTTCCAGTCAGTCAGTCAGTTTAAGTTTATTTATACTCGGCGCCGGTAAAACCATCTGTCCGATAAAATAGCATCCGTGCCGGTCCACTAGGGTAGTCACATCGGGGACGTCTTTTTCAAGCTGAATCTTCCTGAAGCCTTTTTTTCTTCGTTCGTTTGGTGATAGAGGATAACGACAAAATTAACTGGCCAGCATCAAAGTAATATTACTTGAGGATACAATAAAAGGTCTGGAGAATATTAGCGCAGCACCTCAGAAGTAGTACATCGACAGGTCAAGACTAATTCACTCTGGTAAGCTTAAGATGATTGACGCTTGACCTGTCGTTGTGCCTTTCTGCGACGTGCAGCATTGGAGATTTGGAGAAGCACAATTTTCAGCAGATGGGTCCCTTTAATGTGTCAGATTCTAATTGTTTATCGCGCGTCCTTGCTCAACCATAAAGAATACACATTTTCAAATATAACATGCACCAAATACAATCACCGAGTAAACTAAAAGCTAAAGAAAAAAATAAGAATTTATTCAAATCAATATGTAAAAGCTTTGTACTTTTTTATTCATATAAAATGTTTAATTATAACCCACGAATACTCATTGGAATGAATTTATATATTCTTATATAAAATTTGCTTTCAAAATGGAGGAGCTCGTTGTATATATGGTTTACCCCGTTTAGCGAGTTACTTTGTGTTATCAAAGAAAGAAACCCTTGGGCGTCATATATCATTCACAGTATTTGTGAAAGTTACGAACAGTTATATTCCAGAAGAGGTATAATTTATACGTATTTGTGACATCATTAAGAAGAGATGATAAATGTAGTATTATAACAAAACACTTTGACAATGCAGAAAATTGTTTTACCTGGTGTTATTCCTCTAATTTATAGAAAACACAGGACATTCCATTGTTTTAAATATCCAGATACTTCCGGCTTTTTTTTCTTATTCACAATGTATCTTATTTCCGCAGAAAGTAGAGGTATATTATAAATATTTGATGCAATTTGATTTCAAATTATTAAAACAAACAAATTTATCAATTAATATAACTATAATATCTATATATCATTTATAATTACCTCCTGTTATAAGCTAATAACATCACATGTTGCACAGTTCCTGGTTGTAAGATGTCCCAAACAACATTTGTTACAAAGCATTCTGTCATCAGAGAAATATAAAAGGCATTTAATCTGTCTTTGATTCCGGCCTTTCTTTGCAATATATATTCATGAAGTAATGACGCTAGAAGCTATCCTACCAGATGATTGTTGTTTAAATTGCCGAGAGCATAGGCTGATTGATACAACCTTGTCCTGTGCCTTTTAGATTGTTCGTAAAATATAGTGTTTATGGTAGTCTTATTGCTATGTTTTGTCCTAGAAAATGTTACAAGTTGGCAAAACGATTCTTTCTATCACGGAATCATTTCTGTTTAATGTCAGTGTATTTATAGTGTTTTTGCAGGGACTGTGTTGTAAAGTAACATTTTCTTGACCAATGTCTTTCATCTCGAATAAGTAAATAAAATTATCTCATCAACTAAATTGCTTTGCATCACCGTAGATAAATATCATTTTCGGATGATTTCTTAATCATGTCGTGAATTGAGATTAAGATAAATTATATGAAAGAATTTGTGTCTATATATACATGTACACATGTCATATGTCCTTTTGATAATTTTAGCGTCAAAGTGAAATGTACAACGGAATGTAAATTAAAAGTAATTTGTGGTCTTAAGAGGCAACAAACTGGATTCAAATTTCTTGCATATGTGCATCTCTTAGCTTCAGCAGGTGAGAAGTGTTTGACACTTTGTGTTGTTTTACGTTTAAATTCAATCAAAAGTTTGTTTTGACATTAAAATCAAGTCAATTTAGGTCTTATTTACTTCAAATATCATTTTAAGAGAACATCAAAATTAGTGTTTTAATTACAGACAATGGGTTGTAAAGTTGTAAGAAAAATAGTAAGTCAAATATTACACGTAGAAATATGGCATTAGTCACCCTACCTAGTAATAATGTACTTGAATAAGAACTTTTTTTAATTCGATTAATAACATGTTACCTAGATAATGTAAACTCCAATTCCCTTCAAAATAAAAGAAGCTGAAATTTGACTTTTTTAATAAAGTATTGTTAAGTGCAAAAAAATAATTCACAAAGCTCATCTCATTATTGTAACAGTTATTCTTCACATTCGTGTCTTTAAGTTACATTATCGTCGATGTTGAAAAGTAACTACATGATGATATAGCGGGAAAAATCTTTGTTTTGGACCATAAGTACAAGTTATGAACAGGCTAAATACAGTGTTTACTCATTTACTGTTCGTTGTTTTTTAAATGTGTAACTTTTTAATATTGGATATTATTAAGCAGTTTAACGCATGTCTTAAGCATTGGAAAAGACATTCTTCAGATATAGATGATTACGTATAATGTGTGTTATAATTTAGTTTAAAACAAACTCTTAGGAAGAAGGATAATTGACGTCATGTTGCCAGAACAGTTCTACAAGGGTTATGTTTCTTTATATATTCAAATACAAGACTGCAGCATTTAAACATAGAGGACAAACACGACTGTTTGCTTGTTTCGTGTGTGTGTTTTACTTAGACTGTTTTCTTTTGATTTTTATACTTTTTATATTTTTAGAGAGATATTTTTTCAAAGTTGCTGTGGTCGTTTTTTTATGATTTTGTATTGTGTGATTTTTTATTTGAATTTGATGATTGTATTTCAATGACAATATTACATGGGTAAATATGAGTATAGATATTGCCCATACTGTGTTTTTTTCCAGTTAAGATATTGCCCATATAGTGTTATTAAAAAATAACTAAATCCAAAACTTGAGAATAGATGATAGTTTAATGTAACGACTATAAGTTAATTTGTTAAAATATATTCTCTGCAAAGGAAATATTAATATACTGTAGGTTTTTTAATGACAGGGCTAGAAATATCTTTTAAAGATTAGTGTACTTTTTGAAGAAGTCTCGGCCGGATCAAAACCTTGTGTGCACATTTCAGATCATAAGTACATTTATAAGTCCGATTGCAATATGCCTTTCAAGTATTTTATAAATGGTTGGGAGAATAGATATTGACCAATAATTAGTTTGATCTCCCCCTTTGTGTAAAGATATAATAGGTGCTAGTTTCAGGTTATCTGGGAATATTCCTAGTGAAATACTCTTATTAATAATTGACGTTATTGCTCCCGTTATAGAGTTTTTACATAGTGTAAACATACTGGGATTGATACCACCAATACCAGAACATTTATTTGATCAAGTTTTTCAAAATATCTGCTTTTTTCAAATGTGATTATGAAATCAATGTCAACTTGCTTATGTTTAAAAAAAAATTATCCAGAAAAATAATAAAAATTGTTAATATCATAATCAGATTTCTTAATAAGTTTGGAAGTTTCCTTAAAATGTCTATTTAAGGCACTTGCAATATTTACATTTCCTTCAAATTAAACATCATTAATGTATAAAGTGATTGGTAAAGACGGTTGCTTCTTAGTCTCATTTGATATGTCTTTTAAATTGTGCCATGAATATTAACATTCTTTTGAATCTTCACTTGCCTTGTTATAGAACATCTCGTTACTACTTTTAATAAACACTTTTAATTAATTTCGTCTTTACATTCTTATAGTAATCCCTTTTTCTGCGGTCCTCTTTAATTCCGTCAGAGTACCAATCTGATTGTTTTGTCATTTTAATACACGTAATTATTATAGGAGCACGTGTATTAAATAATGCTTCAACCCAGCGGGTTATTTGGTTTTTCAATAGTTTCAATCATATTAAAATTAATATCATTTAAATCATTTTTAATACGTCTGCATTAAATTTCTTGATAGAACGATAATTTATCGTTTTTGCCTCCCTTCTTTTTACACAATTAATTGTATACGACAATAAGCGATCAGTAAGAGCAGCACATATCATAAATATGACTAAGGAAAGATATGTATAAATGGTCAATTATTATATACGAATCTTTAGTCACTCAACTAGGAGATAAGTTATTAATTGTTCGAGGCCTATATCTTGAACAATGTTCGCCCATTTGCTATTATTACAATAGTTAGAGTGTGAATAATTAATGTTCAAATCTCCAGTTACATACAAATCTAAAATATTCAATTCTGCAGTCATAAAAATCAATACAAAACTGGCTGCTGTTAGATGGCTTGTATAAGAAATTTAACAATACAGAATGATTGTGTGAAAAGTTAACCTGTAACCAAAACAGATTCAATATTTGGTACTCTATGTGAATTTGCCTTCTATAAGATCAGTATCACTAATATTTTCAATTTAATCATGAATATATTATTATACTCTTAAACACATTTTCCATTTTTTATTTCCAACTTTAAACGTGTCAAAAATTTAAATTTCATGTTTTAGATTTTACGTTCTACGTATATACATGACTCCTTAAAAATATTTCACATATTTATTATTAATCATTTCATAAAATTACAAATTACGAACACTTTTCAAAATGTCAGTAATTGGAAGCCTTTATGCAAGCCATCGCACCCTGTTTTATAACAGGTATGAATAGTGTGTTTATTAGTAACATCATATTTCCTTTAAATAATAAGGTTCCTTTAATTGAATGGTATGAAACGTTTTGCAAAGTTTTACAACATTCATGTATTTTGCAATTCAGCAAAAAATTAGATATGCAATCTGTTAATTGTCATAATGGCCCACGTTTTGGTATTGTACATAAACTGCATAGAATAATGAATTGTGGCACATGATATCGTTTATTCCAATTTTATTGTGAACATTTATCCAGCTTGGCTGAACATTTTCATATTTACATTTATAATGCGAAGCCCTTTCTATTATTTATACCAGCAATATTGAATTATCTCAAGTTCTCACAGACTCATCGATGCGTACATTTGGTAGCATTTTGTTAATCAAATATTAATTCCTTTTAAAAGTTCTACAATGACTTGGACAAATCAATACCTTTATTTTATTTTCAGTTGGTTGCAAAACCGTTTTTATACAAAAGAGATTTAATGTTTCATTATCAAGTTACCATACTTTGTAAGGATTTCAATAAATTTGTGTCGTATAATACTTTAACTAACTTTGTTACTTTCCATATGATTTCATCATTTTAAAGTGTTTGAGTGAACGAATGTCTTTGTATCATTTGCATAGTTATCGACGTTGATCTATTATTTCAGCATTTCAGATTCTTTATTTGAGGGGTGCAAAATACAGCAACGTGATCAATTAATGATATGTGTCCTTTTGCTGATGATTTTTAGGCTATATATATGTTTATATAAACAGATATTGATTCATATATTTATTTATTATGTGTTTACCATTACAAAGAAATATGTCATTTTTGTAGGGAAAATACATTTCTTATTACTTTTTATTTGAACAAATTATAAAATCCGTAAAATATTTTTTAAGATAATTTTAAATGGCACCTTAAAATTGCATTTTTAGTTCTGAATACGGTATTTTCTTCCTTAAAACGTTTGTAAAAAACAAGTTTTGCAAGTTATGTGCTAGGGGATCTAACACTTTATCAATTATTTGGATATTGAGACGAAAATGTTCATCGGCCAACAAAATAAAGCTTGGCCAGACTGCAGGGCAACCAAAACTGGCTGTATACTAGCGACAACCACCATTTATATGTTAAGTAGTAACACTTCTAAGTCAATTTTAAATTAGTTGCTTAAGTGATGAATTAGTACACTCAGGTTAGTTCGTCAAGAGTTAAGTTTTCTCAAGATACATTCGTCACATTTTGACAGAATTATTATATTCATGGTCCCTCGGATGAGTTTTGAATGTGGGTCATCTTATGTCAAGAACTAGATGATAGGGTCAAATAAAAGAAAGTTAATTAATACTTTAGAAGTCACATTGTTTATTCGATTTTCATCGAATTTTGTCAGAATAGTTATCTCTGAGTCAGTATTGAGGTCTACTTCATCTTTGATCTTCATAATAAATTTTCAGAATGGTTATCTATATAATATTTCGAAAAAGTTCAAAGATGCGTCATCTTTAAAAAAGTTTAGGTTGATAAGAATGTCCAGAATGTCCATCTTATGATATATTTAAATATATCTTGAGTCAGAACTAGGTCAGCAGGTTTATTCAAAGACAAACATTATACTATAATAACACTCTAAAGAGGTAAAGAATTACCTTGTTATCAGTCTACAGGTCAAAAGTTTCATTGAGCTTCATCAATCTCTGTTGAATGTTTATATCACTGATATATCGGATGTGCTTTGAAATACCTTATGATGGGCTAAAACCAGGTAACCAGATTAAATAAAGAAAACCCCATGTTTGCATTCTTAAGGACATAAATGTTATTTATACAATAAGTGGAATTTTTGTCTGCATGATATATTTGGCAGATAAGAATAAGGGTCATTTTGAGTGTAAAGAAGGTCACAAAGTCAAATGAAAGGAAAGCCTAGGTCACATATTTTTATTGACCATCAAACGTTTTTACGAATTTGAGTCTCATTTACATAAGTTTTGACAAGAGCAAAGTTTGGTAACCTTTGATCACCAAGACCACTTGTCTTCGCCTGATGACTCTTTGATCCCTTGACTCTTCGATTCCTTTTTAAATGTTTTTCGACCTCTAACTGATGAAACACTCCGACCTCTATTATAGTTTGAATATTTTAAAATGGTATGTATAACTTTTTTTAAGCTGCAGCATTCGTACGGCATAGGGTTACTATGGCGATAAATATAATATACAAAATGAGAAGAAGAAAATATAAAAATCACAATATATTTGTAATTGCATTACATTCTTCTCCTAAATTGCTAAAATTTTATAATATCTTGATTAATTGAGGGCCTAAGATTCTCAACACATGTTAAGACCAAGTGTAGAACTGCCATGTTAAATTATTTGAGAATAAAGAGCATTCGCAAATATCTGACTCAGGACGCCACGAAAATCCTAGTACTGTCGCTTGTAATCTCACATTTGGATTATTGCAACGCTATATTGTGTGGCATTTCAGAGAGTGAGTTACAGAAATTACAGCGTATCCAGAATATGTGCGCTAAACTTGTTTTGCAACGCGGAAAATATGATAGTTCCAAAGACTCTTTGTTGGAACTGCATTGGTTACCAATTAAAGCAAGGATCAATTTTAAAATACTATGTACAATGTATAACTGTTTTATGGGCAATGCTCCGGTTTATCTAACAGAACTGTTACACAAGCCTGTCATAAAAAGACCAAATCTCAGATCTGTTGATAATATGGATTATTGTTTTGCTGTCCCCTTTAACAAAAGGAAAACATTTAACGACAGAAGTTTTAGTACCGTTGGTCCAACTCTCTGGAATAAATTGCCTCTGTATATAAGACAGTCTTCGACTTTGGACATGTTCAAGAAAAATGTCAAAACCTACTATTTTAGAGATTTTCACGCATTGTTTTAAGATTGTGATTGGGCTGTAAACTGATAGAGATGTGGAAATATGTTTAAAATTTTACTGAAATAACCATTGATTTTTATTTTCTTTTAAATTATTTTTTATTGTTATTTTTTAGAACTATTCTTTTTTTTCAAAGGTTTTAATACTTTATATTTTACACGGCTGATATCTTTAACATATTTTTTTGTAGTTCATTTGTCATGCATATGTGTTTTTTTTTTATCTATATGTACATACTTTTATTATCCTTTTGTACAACGCCATTGAATATGTATATAGAAATAGGCGTTTAATTAAGTAGAACAGTTTCAGTTTAACAGTTTCAGTTTAATTAACAAGTTATGAATGGCGTCCACGAATATACTGCATGGGGATCCATGTGACCTGTGTTAAGGTACAATCTAGAACCTGCAAAACTGCAAACTCTCAATATTTCCACTTACATCATTCGTGTTTACAATTTCAGTCTATTTGTAAAATTTACATACTTATTTTCGGTCTTAAATGCATGTATATTTTATTGCAAATTATATGTACGTTGATAATTAATGCAATAATGGATTGACTTTATGTAGATTGTCTACCCAATTTTGTAATATTGACAAAAATAAAAAAATAGATAAAAGAAATACAGATTAATCAATCATCATTATTCAGTTATTCAATTAAATTCATGTATACAAGTAAACGTATTTCAAGGATTATATCTAACAACTATATTCTGACTATGGCATATTATACAAATATGGATTTTTTAGCTGCTGAATATGATTTGATATGTACGGAAAAAAATTACATTGTCCACTCGGTCAATATTAATTTTTCAATACATACCACATCATATATTCGCCAGCTAAAATCTACATATCTGTTTGATTGTATAATTCTTAAATAGCTGTTACATGGTCATTGAATACGAAAGAAATCGATATTTTTTCAGCTTGTCTAGATTTTCCATAATTTGGCCCTGTCTTTAAATGAGCTCATTGCCACGCTTAATTCGTATTGTTCTTAAAAAAAACCTTTAATTTACGAGTCACCGAACGTTTTGTTGTTGTTTTTGTTGTTGTTGTTGCTTTTTTCCAGAATAACAAGAATAATCATGGCGTGACGTCACGTCAAAGCCTCTGTCATATGGAGTTTTCCAGATCTATTTTAGGAGAAGAAAATAGTAAATATACTCCTAAAATCTGTTTTGGACAGAAAACAGTGTACATGTACATAATAGAATAAAGGATCGACATGTCCGGCCAATTTATTGGGTCTAAGTGTCGTAGGGGTCTAAGTGTCATAAAAAGAGACATCATAGGGGTTGAAGTGTCTAGGAGTTGGGGTGTCAAGGGGTCGAAATATCATAGAATCGTTCCAACTCGGTCATAATGACCATGAAAAGCAATGCAATATTTCTAGAACTGTTTTGTTTGATTTTTTCATTATTTGTAAGAATGAATTTATTTTTTAATAAACATCAGCAACTGTAATCAAGTGACCGAATAAGAGTCCTCATGGCCATATTGTAATCTTATTAGTCGTTACACTTAATTTCAGAAACACTGTCTTGTTTTTATTTTTGTTGTTGTTGTTGTTGTTTTTATAATAGATACAGCTGAAGATTGCTGCATCATTACCTATGTACAGCATTCAAAGAAATTGCTCTATATAACTCTTCATGTTTAAACTTATTATTTTTTACGGATTTTTTTTTTCAAAGCCGTTCAAAATGTAAATCATTTTTTCATTTCAATATGTGCAATTATTTTCTCACTTAGGCACGAAATATGAATTAACAGCCAGCACTCGATGTTTGCATTTATAATAAATCAAATGAATTTTGATTACTGATTGGCTACGTAAAACTATAAATTGGCATGATATGAAATAAAATTCAATTCGCTGCGAATGGTTAAGGAATTACGCAACAGAGCTTATTTGTGTATTTCACATATCGTTTAATGTATAATTGATATATAAATTTGATAAAATGATTTTTTTTATATTTCTGAGTAATAAGTTTTGATTTTACAAAAAAATTATATGATAATTTTAGGCGAATTACAGGATATATAGTTTGGAATAACGCATCATAACAATGACCAGTGCGCATCTTTTCGCTTATATTTTTTTACGGTTTGTAGTTCACGTTGCTATCGGCAACTCAATGAGTTGCTTTGAGGTTGGGCCATATCTTAAGGAGGAGACAGGACTAGGTGCTGAAAAATTTTGGGGTTCCAAGACGCAGGGCGTTGAACATTGCATGAAGTTATGTGTACGACAAGCACAATGCCAGTCCATAAACTACGATCTGACATCAAAATTCTGTGAACTTAACAAAACATTAAGGAATGGAGGGCAAACTAAATCAAGCACAAATTTGTACTCGGGGTTCAAGTCATGGCCTAAGACGGTATTTCTTGCTCTCGCTTATGTTAATAACTGTTAATTTTGTTGATTTACGTTTTCTTTTTGAAAACGATATAATGTTAGTGTTTGTTGTAACAAAAACAATCTTTATTATTAACAAAGCAAAATATCCGAGAATGATAAAATAGTTGGGTATATTATTGAGCGATTGTGTTCTTTACCTTTTTAATAAATATCAGGTTTTTATTTGGGGAGTATTCTTATTTATTTAATTCAGCTAGTATCTATTTAGGACACACGTGGCTCAAACGCAAACTAAAATTCTTTATATTATAATTATACTACCATATATTATATCATGAGATCTTATGTGTCTTATTAGGCAATTAAATGTTTGTATTTCAACTTTATGATATTTAACGTTTAGAAAAGAATCATATCGACAAATTTTCAATAAATCAATTACATTTCCCTCTGCTCCTCTTTTAATCCTGGTGAATTATTTGTCTTTGAACTAGAAATATACAAAAGTGTACCGGTGTCGCGTAATAATCACACGGGCGTAATTTTACCACGGTTTACTCATGTTTTTTAAAACTTGCCTGTAACTTTATTTACAAACAAAGCGCTGCGAAAATTGGTATAAATCTTCAGCATAGAACAATTATTTCGGTACATGTATTTGAATATTCTGACAGTTTTTATGTTCTCCAGAATATATGCGTGAAATTGAGCTTAATCGCCAAATTTTGCATCTTTCGTAGGGCATTTTTAAAAAACCTGCAAGGTTCTAAAAGTATTACATTCATGAAAATAAATGCTTTTAAAACTTGTCAGGGGTGTTAAACTTTGTTTCTTGTCCATTGTTTTATTTCTAAATTGGCTAGAACTAATCTTAAGCTGTAGTTGAAAATGGCCAATTTCTCCGAAAACTAGGTCAAATTACCCGAAAATTTTGCCCGAAGGAAGTGGCTAGCCGTACGGGCCCGTACGGCTAGCCAAAAGTTCTAGCCGTACGTGAGTCACGTACGACTAGCCAGGACACACTGTATTGGCTAGCCGTACGGCACTTTTCAAAAATATATGGAAGGCGAAAGTGCATATGTTAATAATGACTTTAAGCGAGGATTTTAGTCAAGAATGTTTACTTTTTAGAGATTAATCGACGTGTTGGCTACATATATAGGCCCTTCAACCGCAACAACACAAAAAAGATAAAATGATGAGAGGGGACACATTTTTTCCATGTGTCATAGGGTGAAAGAAATGTGCAGACTGACTGGAACTGGAACCCGGGACCCTAAATAGTGAACACTTCTGAACTGTGACATACTCCCCTGCTATATTGAAATTCTTCCTCGAGTTTCACAGAGTTATACAGAGAAATGTTAATTAAATTCTGAGCTAATGATTATTCAGTCACTGTCCCCCATTGGGGCAAAGTGTCAATGGGTGAGAAAAATGTGCAGCCCCAGCAGAAATCGAACCTGGGACCCTCGGAATACCATATCGCTGCCCTACCGACTTAGCTATTTGGCCGCTTACACATCATCTCCCCAAAACAGTGAATAATTCTGACCCCTACTTTATTTAAATTCATCCTTGAAATTCACAGAGTTACAGAAAAATAAATATAAACTCTGACCTATATTCAGTCACGGTCCCCCGTTTGGTGCCAAGTGTCACAGGGTCACTGAGAAAAATCTGCAGCCTGAATGGAACTCAAACCTGGGACCCTCAGAATACGGTACCATGGCTCTATCGACTTAGCTATCCGGCCACTTACACATCATCTCTGTTAAATAGTGAACAGTTCTGAACCATGACATACTCCCCTGCTATATTGAAATTCATCCTCCAATTTCACAGAGTTACAGAGAATTGAGATGCGTCACAACAAAACCAACATAAAGGCTTTGCGACCAGCATGGATCAAGACCAGCCTGCGCAGTCTGATCAGGATCCATGCTGTTCGCTTGCAAACCCTATAACAAGTACAGAAACTTATAGCGAACAGCTGATCCTGAGTCCTGATCAGACTGTGCGGATGCGCAGGCTGGTCTGGATTCATGCTGGTCGCAAAACCATTAAGATGGCTTTGTTGTGACGTGGCTCAAATGTAAATTGAACTCTGAGCAATATTCAGTCATGGTCCCCTGTTGGGTGCCAAGTGTCACAGGGTGAGAAAAATGTGCAGCCTGACCGGAACTTGAACACGGGACCCTCGGAATACTACACTGCCGCTCTTAGTCATTTTAGCTATCCGGCCACTTTCAAATCATCTCTCCTAAATAGTGAACATTTCTGAACCGTGACATACTCCCCTGCTATATTTAAGTTCATCCTCAAATTTACTGAGTTACAGAGAAATGTTAATTAAACTCTGAGCTATATTCAGTCAAGGTCCCCCGTTTGGTGCCAAGTGTCATAGGGTCATTGAGAAAAATCTGCAGCCTGAATGGAACTCAAACCCGGGACCCTCAGAATACTTGTTTGTTTGCTTCATTTTACGCCTTTTTCAACAGTATTTCAGTCATGGTAGTTTCCTAACCATCGTTCCTGGAGAGTTACACCAGTACTAGACTACCTTCCTCCGCGCTAAACTACCAAAGCATCTCCCGGGGATCGAACCCATGCCAGAGAAGTAACTGGATTAGAAGTCATCAACTCTAACCCCTCGACCACGGAGGCCGTCTCCTCAGAATACTGTACCATGGCTCTATCAACTTAGCTATCCGGCCCCTTACACATCATCTCTGTTAAATGGTGAACAGTTCTGAACCATGACATACTCCCCTGCTATATTGAAATTCATCCTCCAATTTCACAGAGTTACAGAGAATTGAGCCGCGTCACGACAAAACCAACATAATGGCTTTGTGACCAGCATGGATCAAGACCAGCCTGCGCATCCACGCAGTCTGATCAGGATCCATGCTGTTCGCTTGCAAACCCTATAACAAGTACAGCAACTGACAGCGAACAGCATGGATCCTGATCAGACTGCGCGGATGCGCAGGCTGGTCTGGATTCATGCTGGTCGCAAACCCATTAAGTTGGTTTTGTCGTGACGTGGCTCAAGTGTAAATTAAACTCTGAGCAATATTCAGTCATGGTCCCCTGTTGGGTGCCAAGTGTCACAGGGTGAGAAAAATGTGCAGTCTGACCGGAACTTGAACCCGGGACCCTCGGAATACTGTACTGCGGCTCTTAGTCATATTAGCTATCCGGCCGCTTTCAAATCATCTCTCCTAAATAGGGAACAGTTCTGAACCATGACTCCCCTGCTATATTTAAGTTCATCCTCAAATTTACTGAGTTACAGAGAAATGTTAATTAAACTCTGAGCTATATTCAGTCACGGTCCCCCGTTTGGGCCAAGTGTCACAGGGTGAGAAAAATGTGCAGCCTGACAGGAACTCAAACTTACCACCCAGGGAATAGTGTACAGCATCTCTACCACCTGAGTTATCAAGCCAATTACACATCATCTCCCCTAAAAAGTGAACAGTTCTGAACCGTCACTATAAAAAATCATTTTGTTGCCCCATATTTAGCAAAGAATCGCCTTAAATGTCGCATTTGGTTTGACATTCCGTAAGCTAGCTGGATAGCTTCCTCACATGAAAGAGTCCAAAGTCCCTGTCAGGATTCGAACCCACAGCGGTGAGGGGCAAGTGATTTGAAGTCAACAACCTTAACCACTCGGCCAGGGACGCCCCCTGTAATATGTATTTTACCCTTTGTTGAAATTTTACAAACCAGACATCTGGTGAAAATCCTGCAGGAACCACATCATTCTGTAAATAAATTTACCTTTTAATTTCTAAAATTCAACAGTTGTTTTCTATATATACATGAACATATGTCTTTTTCATTGTCACTCCACCAATATCACTTATACAAGTTAATCAATTTGTAGAATTACATGCAACAAAATTAAAAATGTTTAATGCATATAAAAACTTAATAATTTTAGTCCAGTTTGATTATATATATTATTATAATTTAGGATTATCAAAAGATTCCTAATTAAAGTCCTACCAATTGGTAATTTTGTAACACGGTGAGAAAAATGTGCAGCCTGAACAGGACTCAAACCCGGGACACACAGAATACCTTACTACAGCTCTACTGTCATAGCTATTAAGCTGCTTACACATCACTCCTCTAAATAGTATACAGTTCTGAACCATTATAATTACTTCTCCGCTATATTGAAGTTTGTTGGTAATACAGAGCTATGTGAATTAACTCTTAGCTATATGCAGTCAAGGCAACAAGTTGCTGGGCGCCAATTGTAACCGGGTGAGAAAAATTTGCAGCCTGACCGGGATTTGAACCCGGGACCCTCAAAGTACCATACCATAGCTTGACTGACTGAGCTATATGGCCACTTACACATTTTCTTCCCTTAACAGTAAACAGTTATGAACCATGACATAATCCTACCAATTAAATACAAATACTATATATTTAAAACCTTCAAGAAAAGTTTTGTTATCATTATGAATAAATGCAAATTAAGTAAATGGAAATCTTATCCATTAGGGAGGTGATCTGTTGTTGAGTTGTAACATCTTGATAATTGTGATCCAAGGATCATGAGATAGCATCTCCACCTTGATAAAATTTGTCAACAAACTTACAGATGGGACCTGTAAACTGCTAGGACCAGGGTTGCATCTGAAACTGAGGCAAACTAGGCAACTACTGTATATCAAAGTTCCCTGGATTCATGCTATATCTCACTCTTACACTTTATCTAGATATTTTCTCTTAGAATAATGATAAAAGTGCCAAATAATGTGTTTTACTCTATTATCATACACCAAAATATGTTTCCAGAAAGTTGTGACTGTTATGAAATATATTTAACTAACAAAACTCAGATTTTTTAACAAATCAAAGTCATTAAAATTAATAATTACACTGGAATTAAAATATCTTTTTAAACAGTTCTCTCTTAACATATTTTTTGTTGATGTTTTGAACTTAGACCAAGTTATGTTAAAATTTAAAATAATAAATTTAAATAAATATATTTTCTCATTCATCTTTCAGTTTTTCTGATTTAAAGTCCCATGAATGGTTAATTCAGTTTATATTTTTGAATCATTTAGCCATGGGCAGCATCATGACTTTGATTTGGCATATTATAATTAATATGGTAGAGATGTCACAGTATATTAAGCTGTTCAATAATGAGGGGAGAAGAAATGTAATTAAGAAACCTTATATCTCAGTTGGTCGAGCTGTGGAATGGTATTCAATGCATGACAGGTTTGAGCTCCAGTCAGGTTGCACTTTTTCTCCCTGTTACCTTAAGGGCAGTGATTTGTTTACCTGTCCAGAACTCATTGAATTTGCTGTGGATACAAAGTTTCAAATAATTTGCATCTTTTGGATGCATACTTTTTCTGAGTAGGGAGTCCTGTCTGACAGGAATTTGGTAATAAATACCAAATTGTGTTCAATTTATGTCAATCATATTCTAGGTCTACAAATCTTCTACAGATAAGAAATAATAATGTGCTATACTATAGATAAGCATAAAAATATTAAGGAAAATGGAGTTTTGATTAATCTCAAACTAAATTAATGGAAAAAAAGTGTTCCAATGAAAAAAGACAAATTTCAATATAATTGTAATAATTGTCAATGTAAAGATTAGAGAAAATGTTTAAGTTGTAGACCTGCAGTATGGTTTTCCAAGGGTTCTGGGTTTTTTGGTAGTGCTGAGGTATGGTACATGTATTCCGAGGGTCTCTGGATTGAGTCTTAGTCAGGCTGCATTTTTTTCTCACCCTAGTTGTGATATTAATAAATATAACAGGTCTGCATATATTAATGATTTATAATGTTTTAAGTCACTATTGTTAAATATTTAATTATTGTCTTTTGATAAGACATTGTAACAGTACAACTTAATTTGACCTTTCTTGTATGAGGGGGAAGAAGCTCTTAATTAACTCCTCACCAGTGCGGTTTAAGCTGCGGTCTCCCAGGAGAGCCCAGGACCACCGCAATAAGTTATTGGGATGTTACAGAAAATCCGGGGTGAAATTATTGTTGCGGTCACACTAACCACGGCAGCTAACTACCGTAATTCCAAACTAACCCAGGCAGAGCCCCGGTCGATCCAGGCAGAGCACTGAAAAACCCTGGTGGATTGTTACATCCCGTGAAAATGATTACATTGATACATAATTTTTGTCCCCTGCCTTTTTCGAAGAAAAAAGGGGAATATAGAAATAGGCTCCATCCGTCTGTCTGTCTGTCTGTCACACTTTCATGTGAGGTCCATAACTTTGTCATTTATTAAATGAATCTGAAATAACTTGGCACAAATGTTTGTTATCATAAGACGATGTGTCATGGGCAACAACCAGACCCATACCTCCAGGGTCAAGGTCGCTCAATTAAGGTTAACATTGTCTATTTGAGGGTATATGTTGTGTCCTGTCCATTACTTTTTTATCTTTGAAGGGATTTTGTAAATATTTGCCATAATTATTCACAATAAAGAGAAGATGTGTCCTGCGTAACAACCGGTCACCTACCTCCAAGTCAAGGTCACACTTGGAGGTCAAAGATTAACATAGTCTGTTAAAGGGTATATTTTGCGTCCGCCGTCCGGTCCATAACTTTTTCATATATCAAAGGATTTTAAAAATACTTGGCACAAATAGTCACTATAAAAGACGATGTGTCATGCGCAACACCTGCATCCCACCTCCAAGGTCAAAGTCACATTTCGAGGTCAAAAGTTAACATAGTCTGTTAAAGGGTAGATATTGTGTCCAATCTAGAACTTCTTCATAGTTCAAGGGATTTTGAAATAACTTGGCACAAATAGTCACAATAATAAGAGGATATGTCAAGTACAACACCTGCACCCCTACCTCCAAGGTCAAGGACACACTTAGAGGTCAAAAGTTAACAGTCTGTTATATGGTATATTTTGTGTCCCGTCCATAACTTCTTCATAGATCAAGGGATTTTGAAAATACTTGGCACAAATAGTCACAATGATAAGATGACATGTCATGCATAACACAAGTGTCCCTACCTCCAAAGTCACGGTCACATGTAGAGGTCAAAGATTTACAAAGTGGTTATAGGGTATATTTTGTGTCCAGTCCATAACTTTGTCATAGATCAAGGGATTTTAAAAAATACTTTGCACAAATAATCATTATAATAAGACGATATGTCAGGCCCAAAACATGGATTCCTACCTCCAAGGTCACACTTGGAGGTCAAAGATTAACATAGTCTGTAAGAGGGTTCATTTTGTGTCCCATCTAGAACTTCTTCATAGTTCAAGGGATTTTAAAAATACTTGGTACAAATGGTTAAAATAATAACATATGTCATGCACAACACCTGCACCCCTACCTCCAAGATCAAGGTCACACTTAGAGGTCAAAGCTTAACATTCATTTTATTTCTTTAAAATTTATTGTTGCATTTGCAGATCTAGCATTGACCATAATTTTGGACTGAAAGTCCTAAGATCCATACCTCAATCTTTTGAAACAGCATAATTTTACGCTTCATATAAAACTTACCCGAGGCGGGGGCCCAGGTACTTCTGTCCCAAATTCTTGTTATTTAATAAAATATCTATTGTTCCTGAACAGTAATTTATGATGATTTTATGAAAAATCCTTATGCAAGACTGGATGCCGTAATGTCAAGCAAATGTATACCTCAGTGATTGCAGTGCTTTGATTTAGAACATTATCTTGATCACTTTATCAAACTGCACTAAATCAAATATTTTTTAACGTCTGGTGGCTTTTTAAGGTTTTTTATATATAAACTATATACCAGAAAAATAAAACACAATTATATGTATTCATATGAAAATGACGACTCATATGAAAATTCCAGTAAAATGAGCTTTTTTTAATACATTCCCGCGTTTTCGCACAAAAGTTATACCATTAGATGCGGAATTTATTTTGGAATAAAATGGTATAGCTCTAGTATATAATTTAAAATTATTTCGTGTTATTTGGAGTGTACACAAGACCGTACGTGTGATTATCACGGCACTACTACCAACCGTGTGATTATAACGAAGCGTGGTAATACAAATAGTAGAATTCTAAAAAAAATACCATTAAACGCAGAACTGGTTTTAGAATACAATAATCATCATTTATCATTCGGATAAAACTGATTAATTATAAAGTCGTGTCTGTGATTATCACGGCACTACCCATAACCGTGCCCTTATTACGCCGCCGCACAATAATCACACGCTGGTCACAGAACCGAACCACTTTATAAATTCATCGTCGGATACCCACGATTGATAAACATGTCACATAACATGCAATCAAAAAATAAATGTTAATGGTTCGGCCGTGGGTATCCGACGATGTATAAATTGATTACACAGTTGAAAATTCAAATTGTAAAATTTGTGTCAACGTTGCTTGAATAGTCAGTAGAACCCCGTGACCTTAAAATAATCAATTACCTTCTCATTGAACTCCCTTCACTGTAACGTATGTATTAATATGTTCCAAGCACTAAATATATAAATATAACTTTATATATGTATACAGTCTACAGTTATTTAATGAGGTAGTTTTGTAAAGGGGACGTAACTTTGTCTGTCCTGTGTTCCTGTTGTTAGAAATGTTTTTAATAATCAATTATTCTGAAATTTAACAATTTTGGCTCATTTGTACATATATTTTTACCGTTGCCCATTTATCATCCTAATCACAACTGTGTTTTGTCTTATAATTAACCTGTTGGATGCAAATGTGTGTATTCAATGTTCTCAAATGGAAAAATGACACATCAATGATTGTCTATTTACATCCCTGGCAAAATATAAAAATCACACATAGCTATTATCAATATTTAAAATCACAACTGTCTTGAACACGAAGTGAAAACACGATAAATATAACACATTCAAAAATTAGAACTAAAACTTTAAAAAATATATTTATCAGAACATAATAATAATTATAATTATTCATCACGAAGGTTGTCATAATTATTTAAAAATCGCTGCAATACATGCTTTTTAAAACACTCCCGTGTGTTAGAAAATTAATTAATTCTCACAAAAATTATACTATTAGATGCGGAATTCATTTTTAAATAAAATGGTGTATGATTTAACCATTTTGGAGTAAATCTTAGACCGTACGTGTGATTCTAACGGCACTACCCCAACCGTGTGATTATTACGCCGCCGCGTAATAATCACACGCGTGGTAATATTAAAGCTGTAGCGTAATAATCACACTGGTGGAAATATTTCTCATAATCACTAACACAATGATTATTATAATTACTAAGAGGGTCATCATTACTATGTGGAGCTGCATGGCGACAACCAATATCATCATTGCCATTCAATGTGGTCAGTACCAGTACTATCGTCATTGAAAGATATTTTCTTTGTAATAAAAAAACCTTAAAAACAAAACTATGATTATTAATTACGATTGGTCATCTTGTTGTCATAAAAAAGAACCCATAAAATGCTGTATTATTGAAAAAGAAATTATATTGCGGAAAACCTTTTGGAAAAAAAATGTATTATTAGTATGTCTGATTAAGTATATGACAGTACGTCTGATCATCACGTTATTACCACACACCACTAGAGCGAAATTCATCACCAACACAATGAATAGCTTTTGTTACGAAGAGGGTTATCGTTATTTAGTAGCATTGAAACAACAATACCCTTATTATATAGCTTACATGTTTCCCCTTAATTTCGGACTATTTAGCCAGCATCAACCTGCACCAATTTATCTTTACCTTAAAAGATTAGAAGATGTGTTATCAAATTCTTAAGGTACACTGATGAATAATAAGAGCTAGTTTTCACATATACTGAATTTAACTTACTTTTATATCATATTATATATTATGTAATTAGCGCGAATCCGTAATTGTGCCTTTTTTACATTTCACGTAAAAACTTGTAATTGAGAAAATTTCATATTCATTATATGAAACACGAAAGCAATATTTTTTATTTTTCATAAACTACTGAAATAGTGTTGATGTCTTAATTGTTGAAAACTTCTATAAACAGAATACATTATCAAAAGGGAATGTACACAAAATCCCAAATAAAATGTTGTTTTTGCTAAATTTACTATGCAAATATACGCCCTAATTTTCACATAAGTGTTGACAAGCAAGAAAACAACAAGCTAAAATGTAAGGTACTTTTATTTAAATAGCATTCAAGTAAATATATACAGCTTTAATTGTTGGGCCGACCTAACAAAGTTTTGACCAGATTCCATCAGGAATAACAAATATAGATAAATAAACATTCAGCAACTATAACAAATATGTTAGGCTGACCCAACAAAACTTTAGAAATCACAGTCATTCAAAACTACAGCTTACATCAGGAATAACAAATATTAAACATTTATAAAAATTTACAAAATATACAAATGTGTTGGGCTGGCCTAACACAAAGAAATCAGCCATTCAAAACTATCTCAAAATAATGTTTGATTGATGATATCTTAAAGTTTTAACTGTTAGGCTGGCCCAACAGACAAAAACAAGTTAATAAAAATATCACTTCATTGCTTCATACAGCTTTGTTAGCTGACCCAACAAACTTTTGAAAGGGATGTCTAACCTATATTCCAATCAAAATTGTTCAACCAGTTTATCGTGTTAGGCTGGCCTAACACACTTTTGACCAGATATATTTATGAACATTCAGAAACTTAAACAAATGTGTTAGGCTGCCCTAACAAATCTTTAGGAATCACAGTCATTCAATACTACCGCTTACATCAAGGAATAACAAATATTATACATTTATAAAAATTTAAAAAAACACAAATGTGTTGGGCTGGCCTAACAAAATTTAAGAAATCAGTCATTCAAAACTATCTCAAAATAATTGTTTGATTGATGATATCTTAAAATTTAGACTATTAGGCTGACCCAACAGACAAAAAACACAAGTTAATAAAACATGCTATATACAGCTTTGCTAGGCAGGCCCAACAAAATTTTGAAAGGAATATTTAACTATATTCCCTTCAAAAATTGTTCAACCATATTCTATCAAAAATAACAATTAAATAAGATTATAGACTTTATATAAACGAAACGTTAGGCTGGCCTAACAAACTTTTGACCAGCTTTTATCAGGAATAACAAACAGTACACATTTATAAAAATAAAAAAATAAAAGGAATGTTCTCATGTGTTGGGTTGGCCTAACAAAATTTTAGAAATCATCATTCAAAACTATCGCAAAATAACTATTTGAATGATGTTATCTTAAAATTTAAACTGTTAGGCTGGCCCAACAGACAAAACCACAAGTTAATAATACATTGCTATATACAGCTTTGTTAGGCTGGCCCAACAAATTTTTAAAAGGATTTTTTTTCAAAAATTGTTCGACCAGTTCATTGCGTTAAGAACAGTCATTCAAAACTATCTTGATTGATGATATCTTAAAATTTAAACTGTTAGGCTGACCCAAAAGATAAAAACACAAGTTAATAAAACTATGACTTCGTTGCTAAATACAGTTTAAATAGTTAGGCTGGCCTAAACTTTTGAAAGGAATATTCAATAATTGTTTGGCCAGTTTACATCATAAATTGACCAGATATTTCTTTAAACATTCAAGATGTAATACAAATGTGTTAGGCTGACCTAACAAAATTTCAGAAATCAGTCATTCAAAACTATCTGACAAAAACTGTTTGATTGATGATATCTTAATGTTGCTGGCCCAACAGACAAAATCACAACTTAGTAAAGTATCAATTCATTGCTATATACAGCTTTGTTAGGTTGGCCAAACTAACAAAAAACACCAGTTGATAAAAATATCAATTCATTGCTATATCTGACCAGTTTAGTTTACATCAGACAATAAAATAATTTATAATTAAAATTGAGAAAATTTCATATTCATTATATGAAACACGAAAGCAATATTTTTTATTTTTCATAAACTACTGAAATAGTGTTGATGTCTTAATTGTTGAAAACTTCTATCTTATAATAATGATATATATGTAATACATATTCTGAAATAATTGACAATGTTTTCGCTAACATATCCCTGACATATTTCTGAGTTACATTGCTATTCTATTCTTTATTCCACTCAGATCATGCAAACATGAGAAAATAATACATTAATTTTTGCAATAAACATAATAAACGAGGCTAAGAACCATATATAAATATCGCACAATATATTAACTATAGCGGGAAAGTTAACAACAATATCAAATATCAACAAATATAACTTCGAAGTTATACAGATCAACACTTTTTTCAGGTTCATGAGTCAATTGACAGCATATGCACATGTACATTCTTTGGTGTATCAAAACGGAACGTGGTTTTTATATAAGTTTAATATTATGGAAATGTCATGCCAATTAAAAAAGAATTCACACCTTCATGGACCTCTGCTTTCCGTATACTTAACCCTTTTTCACACCATTACTATAACTAGATCTTTGCCATTTCGAGTCTTCCTTTTATTTATTTATTTATTTATTTATTTATTTATTTATTTATTTATTTATTTATTTATTTATTTATTTATTTATTCTGTTCATTTAATTTTGGATTTTACTATTATCTTGAATTGCATGCAAACACACAAAGCGCAACAAATATATTTCAGCTAAAAAGGGGGACTAATATAAAAAAAACGGAGGGAAATCCATGAAACAGACTTTTTTTAACTATTTTAAAACAGAGAAACCTAAACTAAAAAATATTTTTCAATTGTATCAGGCATTATTCATATTAATGTTTGTATCGAAAGATTGCACGCTGATATTTAGGAAAGAACAATTTCTGTTTTAAGTTTACATTTTAAGATACATACATTTTAAGATACCCCTATGCGGTGGAAAATCATAGCTTTTTAATAAAATTTACACCATTAGACGCGGAAATCATTTAGGAAAAAAATGATATATAATTCAAGAATATTAAGTGTAAATATAATACCGTCCGTGTGATTATCACGGCACTACCCCAAACCGTGTGATAATTACGACCCTGCGTAATAATCACACGCGTGGTAATATTACCACGCGTGTGATAATTACGCGACACCGGACGTACACAACGATATTTAGATATAGCTACTTTATAGGCGAAAGAGTGAGTAGATGTTTAAAACGAATCAGTTTTTGATCAGACACCGACATGTTGTTTATACTAATTTATTTATTATTATTAATTGATAGCGAACATCTTTAAAACACGATTTTGATTACAGCGATCAGGTGATGCAACCCCTTCTAATACAATGTATACTGCACGTTGGGCTTACAAAGTATAATAAATTGCTAAAATTTAATAAAAAAATATATAAGCCGTGCCATAACAAAACCAGCATAGTGCATTTTCGTCCAGCATGGATCCAGACCAGCCTGCGCTTACGCGCAGTCTGATCAAGAGGTGTTCGCTATAAGATTCTCTATTTGTAATATGGTTTGTAAGCGAACAGCATGGATCCTGATCAGACTTCGCGGATTCGCTTGCTGGTCTGGATCCATGCTGGTCGCAAATGCAACATGTTGGTTTTGTCATGACACGGTTCATATTTATATTCAAAAATAAATATGCCGTCTTGAACACGTCACATGTCATACTTGTACGTCGATCTGAAAATGTAATGGATGTAAGTTGTAACGTATAAAAATATATTTACAAAACGTTAATTTTGATGTTAAAACAACAGGTAATATCGTAAAAATGAATGATCTAAGGATATTGCAGTCTCTCATTAGCTTAATACGGGTTCAAATTATTTTTGGCTAATAAGAATGCTGAACTTTAAACGAATCGTAGCACATGTGCTTAGAAAATCGGCTTCTTCTAACCGACTATAAGATATAATTAACAATATAATGATATGTAATTTTTAAGCACTAAATCTGTTCATTTATAATAGTAGACATTTAACATATACTTAATGCATTGCATATTAAATAACATTGTATTGAAACTTTAGATTAGCTTTTGGAAACATTTGATATATGTTAAAGATATACTATGCTCAATTTTTATATTTTTAGATAATGATAATTGCTAAATCACACCGTATTACCGGCGCCAGTGATGGCAGATCACTGCAGTGATGGCAGATACCTGAAATTTACCGCTCGGTACAGGTAGGTTATAAATTTGGTTGATATTATTATATTACAAAAATACGGCCCATTTTATTGCTATGAAACTATTTTCAATTGACTAGAGATACTATTAGGTAATTTTGGACTCGTTTTTTTCCTGTTTTTAGACTATTTTGAGCACGTTAATAGTGACAGATTCGGAAAAATCCGTGAAAATGTATGTTATTTGTTCAAAGTATCTCAAGTTTTAACTAAATGGCAGAAGTTCGTGTTATTAATATTGACGTTCATCCATTGTGGTCACGCAAGCCACATTACCACTGGGTAGATATTTGGCTTGCGTGACCCCAATGGATGAACGTCTATATAAATAACACGAAGTCCTGCCATTTAGTTAAAACTTATATTTGAACAAAAAAAGCAGACATTTTCACGCATTTTTCCGAAGCTGTCACTTTTAACCTGCTCAAAATAGTCGAAAAAAGATTACAAAATTACCTAATAGTATCTCCAGTCAATGGACAATAGTTTCATAGCAATGAAATGGGCCGTTTTTTGTGTAATATAGTATTACCAACCAAATTTATAACCTACCTGTACCGAGCGGTAAATTTCAGGTATCTGCCATCACTGCAGTTATCTGCCATCACTGGCGCCGGTAATACGGTGTGAAAATATCAATGTCCATTTAGAGTTTTTTTTTTGTCGATCTTGATTTTGTTTTAATACCCGCTTTATTCTATAAAACGGAATTTACCTCATAGCTTTCATTGACATATTAAATATGATCGATGTAAATGTATTTTGAGCGTTCATTTCTATTTTAAGTTTGATCAACACTGCTCGTCGCGCCCGTGTAAAGAAAATGAGGTTTGCATCCCTAAGACGTTGTTAACGTCATCAGCGGACAGTAGTGGCTGTGGACATGCTTGCATTCTATTCGGTATGTATCGATTAATATCATTTTATTGGATTGTAGATGGTAATGTGGATGCGATTTTATTAAACTGAACATTCATACTTTTTTGAAAGTGTCGCTAGTAGTTTTATGTAATAAAATTGTTTGCAAATATGGAATAATGATAAAGATCTAAATGCATATAAAGTAACATTTCATTTCTGTAACCGATGCATCGTTTTTTATTGTAGCGTTGACCTTTGCATGAATATTTTTCTACAAATACATTAATTATTAGTTATTCAGTTGCGTCATTAAATGAAAATATACGTTTAACAGTAAGACGATCCGTGAGATTCCTTTAACGTTTTGAGATATCATTGACAGGTGAAAATAAGTATCAATGTAATTTAGTAACCATTAGAAATCGTGAACCTATTACATCATTAAACTCCCCTTGTGGCTGAGTGTTTGCCTTTGTTGGTTGAGGCAGTCAACATATATCCATGTGAGATCGTAAGAGGCAGTTAAATGAGCCATGTCACGACAAAACCAACATAATGGGTTTGCGACCAGCATGGATCCAGACCAGCCTGAGCATCCGCACAGGCTGGTCTGGATCCATGCTGGTCGCAAACCCACTATGTTAGTTTTGTCATGGCATGGCTCAAATGGGAGTCGTTGCATCTCTATGCTCAAGCAGATGAGGTTGTTTTGACCACAGGTGTTGCTTTAGGTATGTAACACCCGATGTTAGCCAAACTCATTTTTTCTGTTAAAAACAAAAACGTGTTGGTGCGTCGTAAAACCAAAACAAAAAACATCATTGAATATAAAGCTGTACAGTATTTGTATTTAAATGCATCACAGAGAGAATAACTTAAAGCAAAATCTTCAATTTTTAAAATTGATCCGTATTTTAAGGTAACTCTGTTTGTCCAATGCCAACGGCAGGAACGTTTGTTGGTAGAAAGGTCGGTTCTGTGAATGTAGTCACGTGTCCTAAAGGTAAGACCGGTGGGGGCCAAGCTACTTGTGAGGCTGATCTAAAATGGAGCTCTCAAATTCCCGGATGTGTTGGTGAGTTAAATATATTTTTATCTTAGTCAATGTAGTTGATAGAAAATGTATAACGCATAGAGCAGTTGCTGTATATATAGTGTCATTTACTACCGAAAGTCTTGAAATCTAGTACTGCATGATACTAATAATCTTATAAACTCGATAGAATAACTCTTGATCATAATGTTGATCCCCTAGTTTCATTTTATTACACAAGTGCTGGGCACTCATTTTTCCTTTTAGATATTTATAACCATAGCTGTTCTGACAACATCCTATGTTCTAAGATAGGAGCAAAATGTACGACGGAAGGAAAATGCCAATGTGTACATTCTATGTATAATGAAACAACTTCTCAGTGCCAACCAGGTACACTTTAATTTTGTTTTCACTTATTCATTTGACTTCAATTATTTAACATACTCTACTTACCAAGGTAGTATAATCATACAATGGTTTCTCGTTAATAATTTGATGAGATGATTTTTAAGGGGGGAGTATAATTGCAATAATTATTATGCCTCTAGCTGGAGAATTTGAAAATTACATGTACATTGAATAAATGGTGCCAACTTCCTTCCGTCCGTCCCAAAGGTCCGGCTAGCTCCATAGGTAGAGTGTTGGACTGTGAATCGGGCTATCCAGGTTCGATTCCACAAAGGTACACTCAGTCACTTTCATATTGATGACATCTTTTCTAATGTCATTTGCACTGTACCTCTGATCTGGCATGTACACACATTCCTTGCGAAAGTGAAGGCAACAAGTTTGGTAAACTGCTTAACAGTCTAACAAGGAACGATACGCTGGCTAAACTGTGCTCTGATATATTCAATGTGGCTTACTACCGTGTTCCGGAGTAAAAAATACCAACACCAGCCGAATTCCTTATTATCATAAAATTAAATCTTAACTTGCTGAATTTGTGAAATAAATTTGCCCGTTTAAATTTCGATTTTTCCATTTGAAAAATTAGGGAATCAAAATACAAAATTTCAGCTGCAAACAGAGAAGAGCCTGACCAGACTGTTCGGATATATAGATTAAACTGGCCTTTTAATGTTAACTTAGTATAAATTATTTCAGTTCCACTAGTTTAAGTATTTAATGTTGTGTAATTTGACTGATAACAAGTACGTTGCGGCACTTAGACTATGTTGAATGTATCAATCTTTTTGTAGCACTGTTACGTCTCGATGGGGGAAGCGAACAAAATGACACTGTGGACGGATTCCTTCAGTTTTATGATGAAAACGAATGGAAAGCAGTGTGTAAAAAACATTGGAACTGGAAGGCAACAAGTGTAGCCTGTAGACATATTAGAAGTGACCTGATGTAATCAACACCTATTTATAGATATAATAAAATATTTATTTATTTATTTTTTTATTTATTTATTTATTTATTTTGTTTCATTTTATTTTATTTCTTTATTTATTTACTTATTTTTTTATTCATTCATTTTTTTATTTATTCAATTATTTTTTTATTATTTATTTATTTATTCATTCATTCAAAGATGATATGACACAATTTATTTGCAGCATTATGTCAATGAAATGAAAAAATGAATTAATGATCGAACGAACGAACGAACGAACAAAGTTTGTTATCTTTAGATAGACGATTAATTTGATCACTTGGTATTTTGATTTTCCTAGCAGTATCACGCCATTATCTAGTTAAAAATAATTCGCTTTTTTTCATGAAATCAAGATATGGTGGCACATTCCATACATACTGGAAAGGTGGGACTGCTTCTACTCTAAAAAAGATCAAATTCAGAGACATTGACTGTACTGGAAATGAAGAGTTCCTGCAAGATTGCAAAAATGGTGAAGAGAAAGATTGTGACAGACCGGAACTCGCTTTAACCTGCTTCAAATACAACGTCAGCGGTATGATCTCAAGAGAAAACATTATCAACTTGTTTTCTTTTAATATAATTATATATATTTTTTTATTTAATTTTCTTTTCTATTTTTTTTTCTTTTTTTTTCTCTCTTTTTTTTTTACATTTATTTACATGGAATGAGTCAACAAACTAAAATATTTTGGCCGTAACAGACGCTGGAAATATAAAACTAAAAAAAAGATTGACTGAATTAATGAAAAATAATGTATGTTTATATAATCATTCATGCAACGGAATTTACGGTTTATTTGGGGAAATACATTTAAAGCAAATACATGCGTTTTGTTCAGGTACTGGTCATTTTCGGCAATTATGCATTCTTGAAACTTTTGGGGAATATTATGGATAATGTTGAACTTCAAACTTTGTACTACTAAACGTGTTTCAGTCGTTTTTCTTACAGAAGCAGCGAATAAGCCTTTAGCTTTATTCGAAAGTATTCATGCTTTACAATCAGAACCTGTGACAATCGATAGTGAAAACATGACTGGAATACTAGCCGTCAAAGTCAATGGTCGGTGGGGCATTGTGTGCAAGAAGGGCTTTGATGGAAAACATGTCGCATGTAAATCTTTGAATCCAAAGTGGAAGTAGGTTGCTTGTATTTTGCAAATAAATAAACCTCATTTTATCATAATTTTATGACTTTGTGACATCCTTCAAAACAGCCGTTCATCATCGTTTAAGTTCTTAATTGTGATTTTTTTGGTTTGTTTTTATTGTGTTTTTTGTTGTTGTTTTTTTTTGTTAACAAATCTACAACTGCTATACACATCTAACCAGTTAGAGACATAGAGTTTGTGTTTTGCAAAGAAGTGTTGCTCTAAAGGAGTGGCTTTAGTGTACGGTATCGCTGTAGGAAGAATTGTTATTGTATTTGTAATATTATAGTAACTAATATGAAGCAGCTGATGAATATAATTTAAAATGAAAAAATGAACGATTCAAAAGTTATTTCATGGCAAATATGTGTAACATATAGGCAAAAAATGTATCAAATTTGATTTTTCCTATTTGTTTAATCTTATTACTGAATCTGAATCTGAGGTCTGAAAGTTCCATATTGGTTTAATCTTTGTTTTAAGGTCGGGCAGTGATGAAGCATTTGACATATCTGATCTACAGGAAAATTATTTACTATATACTCAAAATGTTGACTGTAAAGGAGACGAAACACACCTGTTCTACTGTGAAAACAATGGCTGGAATACTCATGAACCTTGTAGCAATGGAGAGATCATTCGTCTTGAATGTGAGCCTGATTTAAGGCGTTAAAATCCGGCGACATCCGCGGTTATATCAACTGAAAACAGTCGGTTTTGTGCAATAAATTTACTTATTTCAAGCTAACAAGGTCAAATAGAATAAAGCAGTGGATAGTTAATTATCACTTATACAAATGTATAATTGTGACTGTTCAAGGCGCAAAGGGCATTTATTCTTTCTTTTTTATGAGTAAATGGCGGATAAGATCGTTTTATTACATAAAGGCACATTATGCTTCAGAAATACATATTTGTGTCTTTCTGTAGAAAAATAGGCATGCTTGTAATTGTCTTTTCAGTAAATAAATGGATATAGAACAATGCGTATGAATAGACAGCGCTATAAATTAAAGTAAGAAAAAAATGTAAACAAATGATATTATGACTTCCATACAAAATGCTAATAGTTTTGTCTGTTCTTATTTGACCATTTCAAAAGAAACAATATTTGCTATACAATGTGACATTTGAGAATAGTTTTGGACACTCAAACATTTAAAGCTTTTGAAAATATGAAATACTAATATTTTTACGCTTAAAGGCCCATTATTCCTTAGAAGTGCTTTCATTTCTATTTCTCAATCACTCTTTTTTTTTCTTAAGTAACCCGTTACAGTTTTCTAAAATTACCCATTCGCCATCTATATTAACCATCAGCCGATTTTGTTATGTATCACAATTTGTAAAATTATAGTGAAATAGTATTTTGTATGGAAGTGAAAACAATACTTTGTTTACATTTTATTACCTTTACAACACATAACTGCACACTCAGCCTTAAACATCTAATAAACTCTTATCCATTATTAAAACATAAGTAATCACATGGTTGATATTTCTTAGGAAATTAAAAAAAAAAACAACATTTTTTTCTGGGGCATAATTTGCCTTTTTATAAACTATTAACATAAATGCCTTTATGTATTATTTTTGGGATATGTGTATTTATAATTGATTGCAATCTAATATTCCGTTTGGATTCATGATGTATGAAAATATTCACATTAAGTCATCTTGAAATATTATAGGCATAGATAGAGGTGTTTGGATGATAACATAATTATTATGACATTTATCGTAAATATCATGTAGTAAATACTTAAATGTCTTCTAGGAATTGACATTAAAAATACGATTCTTGACATTGGTTTTAAAATCATTACATTATTATTGGTAACGAAGACAATATTCAAAGAAAATCACGGAAAAAATTTTTTTTTCGTGCCAAATAAGTTAAGAGGAATATATAATTTCTATAATTTAAAAAAAAAATAGAATATGTTATTTTCAAAATAATTATCTTTTGTTAGAAACAATTCTAATGATGCCTCTTTAGATGTGAATTAATTGAAGCTAGATATATGCTAAGAATGTATAGAATATTCAGGAATGTCTTCGAAACAGAAACAAATGTAAAACAACATTTGCCTTTTTATTGTCGAAGAGCTGCGAATTATTTCAAGACTGGAGACCAGGAGGTATGAAAATATGTCAATACATGAAAGAACTTGTTTTAACTATATAAATATGGTAGAAGATGAGATATATGTTATGTTAACTTAGTATATATACAATACAGAGAAGACCTATTCGAGTCTGCCAGAACAACTGATAGTAATTTTGACAACTTATCTGATGTTGAGAAAATCAGATGTTTGTAATTGTTATTTAAGCTCATCACATTCAAGATTTTGTCCGTGACTTTTCAGATGTCTATAATTGTTGTTAAAGCATTAAAGCTCTTCACATTCAAGACGTTTTCAGTGTCTATTTCGTATGTCTTATACTGCTATTAAAAATTTAGTACATTTCATTTAATGTCGTCAGTGTCTTTTTTATGTGTGTAATTGTTATCATAAGCTCATCTAAATCATGTGTTGTCAGTGTCATTTAAGTCTATATTTTTATTCTTCTTTTCTTCTTTTAAGGTCATTGCTTTCATGGTGTTGGCAGTCTTCACCAATGTCTGTAATTGATATTATAAGCTCATCACATTCATGTTGCTGTAATTGTCGTTTAAGGTCTAATGAAGCTGTTATTTTAAGCTGAGTTTTTTTCGTGGTGTTGTAAGCATATTTAAAGGTCTAATGTCACTTGTTTTTTTTTATCTTAGCACAATAATGGTGATATCGAGTCTTTTCAGATGTCTACAATTGTTATTTGAGCTCATCACATTCATGTTGCTGCCATTGTCCATTAAGGTCTCATTTATTTTCAGCTTAGCATATTCATGGTGTTGTTATTGTCTGTTAAGATAACCATTATCGTAGTTATAAGCTAATCACATTCATGATGTAAGTGTCTATTCAGATGTCTTTTATTGATATTTTAGCAGTTTTGTCAGTGTCTATTCAGATGTCAATTACATTTATTTAGGCTCATCACGTTAATATTGTTGTCAGTGTCTATTCAGATATCTATTATTGTTTTTAAGCGCATCACGTTCATAGTTTTGTCAGTATCTATTCAGATGTCTGTTTTTGTTATTTAAGTTTATCACATTCATTGTGTTGTCAGTGTCTATATAGATGTTTTTTATTGATATTTAGGCTCATCACATTTATAGTGTTGTCAGTGTCGATAAAGATGTTTTTTATTGATATTTAGGCTCATCACATTCATAGTGTTGTCAGTGTCTATAAAGATGTCTTTTATTGATATTTAGGCTCATCACATTCATAGTTTTGTCAGTGTCTATATAGATGTTTTTATTGATATTTAGGCTCATCACATTCATAGTGTTGTCAGTGTCTATATAGATGTTTTTATTGATATTTAGGCTCATCACGTTCATAGTTTTGTCAGTGTCTATATAGATGTTTTTATTGATATTTAGGCTCATCACGTTCATAGTTTTGTCAGTGTCTATATAGAGGATTTTATTGATATTTAGGCTAATCACGTTCATAGTTTTGTCAGTGTCTATATAGATGTTTTTATTGATATTTAGGCTCATCTCGTTCATAGTTTTGTCAGTGTCTATATAGATGTTTTTTATTGATATTTAGGCTAATCACGTTCATAGTTTTGTCAGTGTCTATATAGATGTTTTTATTGATATTTAGGCTAATCACATTCATAGTGTTATCAGTGTCTTTTCAGATGTCTATATTTGTTATTTAAGCTCATCACATTGATAGTGTTGTCAGTGTCTATTCAGATGTCTGTATTTGTTATTTAAGCTCATCACATTCATAGTGTTATCAGTGTCTATTCAGATGTCTGTATTTGTTATTTAAGCACATCACATTCATAGTGATGTCCGTGTCTATTCAGATGTCTGTATTTGTTATTTAAGCTCATCACATTCATAGTGTTGTCAGTGTCTATTCAGATGTCTGTATTTGTTATTTAAGCTCATCACATTCATAGTGTTGTCCATGTCTATTCAGATGTCTGTATTTGTTATTTAAGCTCATCACATTCATAGTGTTGTCAGTGTCTATTCAGATGTCTGTATTTGTTATTTAGGCTCATTACATTCATAGTGTTGTCAGTGTCTATTCAGATGTCTGTATTTGTTATTTAGGCTCATTACATTCATAGTATTGTCCATGTCTATTCAGATGTCTGTATTTGTTATTTAAGCTCATCACATTCATAGTGTTGTCAGTATCTATTCAGATGTCTATAATTCTTTTTTAAGCTTATCACGTTCATAGTGTTATCAGTGTCTATTCAGATTTCTATGTTTCATTTAGGCTCATCACATTCATAGTGCTGTCAGTGTCTATTCAGATGTCTGTATTTGCTTTAAAGTTCATCACATTCATAGTTTTGTAAGTGTCTATTCAGATGTCTTTATTTGTTATTTAAGCTCATCACATTCATAGTGTTGTAAGTGTCTATTCAGATGTCTGTATTTGTTATTTAAGCTCATCACATTCATAGTGCTGTCAGTGTCTATTCAGATGTCTGTATTTGCTTTAAAGTTCATCACATTCATAGTGTTGTCAATGTCTATTCAGATGTCTGTATTTGTTATTTTAGCTCATCACATTCATAGTGTTGTCAATGTCTATTCAGATGTCTGTATTTGCTTTAAAGTTCATCACATTCACAGTTTTGTAAGTGTCTATTCAGATGTCTTTATTTGTTATTTAAGCTCATCACATTCATAGTGTTGTAAGTGTCTATTCAGATGTCTTTATTTGTTATTTAAGCTCATCACATTCATAGTGTTGTCATTTTCTATTTAGATGTCTGTATTTGTTATTTTAGCACATCACAATCATAGTGTTATCAGTTTCTATTCAGATGTATATTACTGTTATTTAAAGACACATTATGCCTCAGAAATCCATATTCATTACATCATTTCGAAATCTCAAACGCGTCTTTACTAATTGATTCGAGCATGTAATATGCTAACTGCTGTAGAAAGTAGCACTGAATGTGCAGTAACGTGTCGTAAAGGTGGCAAAATGTAAATAAAGTAGTATTTTGGCTTTCATACAAAATACTAATTCACAATAATTGTAACATTTGCCTACAAAGCAAAAAAATGCAAAGACAGTTCTCGTTTATGGCAAATAAGGATTTTTTGGAAACTGTAACAAGATACCAAAGATCAAAAGTTTTTGTGAAATAATTTGATAGCAATTATGAGGCATAATGAGCCTTTAAGCTTATCAGCTTCAAAGTGTTGTAAGTGTTATTTATGTCTTTAACTTTTATTTATCGCATTCACGGTGTTGTAATTGATTGAAATAAAAAAAACGACTTTGATTATAGTATATATGACATGTTGCATTGTTTTACAAAACAAATATTTGAAAAAAAACATATTTTGTGTACCTTCGCTGAATATAATAAATTTAAACATCAATTTATGTATAACAATTGTACATGTATAGCATGTAAAACACCTGTATTTAAATTTAACATCTAGGAAAATAGTATTCATATATCAAATATATAATCATCTTCAAAATGTATTGTGTTATTTTTTTTAAAAAAGGTATGTGTAAAAAATGAAATACGGTTTCTATAACTCGAAATATGTTCGCCGTTGTAGTAATCTAAATTATTTAAACTAATGTGCGGTACTTGTCCGATTTATATCAGTCCCCTAAAGTAATTTGTTATGTCTTGTATTCGTCCGTCCGTACGTCTGTCTGTGTAAACTATGCCTATGGTTTTAGATTGAATCAGGATGAAATTACAGAAACCGTCGTTTCACTGGTAATATCATGTCCGATCAATAACTTGATAACTCTTCGTTGTAATGTCTTCATAGTTAGTGATGAGGTTTTGCTTGGCCAGTAGATGACTCCTGTAGACTTTGTGAAAATTAAAGGTCCGTGTTGCAATGACATTCAACATTAGAATTTTTCTTTTGCGTTTTATCTGACGAAACTGTGGTCTACAGGTCTTCATACATGATAGCTTTTGGTTGACAGGATATAAATTTTTTTTGGCCGGTTAATATACTGTATAGTCACTTAACTATCTCAGGAAATAAACAGATATGCATCTTACCAAATAGTTTTGAATGTAACATTTAATAAACTTTAACTACAACATTGATGCCCAATAGTAATAAAAAGGAGAAAAAATGTAAAGTGCTCTTTCTTTTTCATGACAGCTGAATAGTACCAGGTTTTAAACAAAAGATATACTTGGAAATAAAGGCTTAATAATGCAAAACAAATGCGTTTTACCGCTTAACAAAGTCGTTTGAACACAAAACAAAGGCGTTGAAATAACACCAATTTAATACCAATTTAATGCTTATCAAATGACCTGGTAACGCGAAACAGGAAGTGCAATATTAATATGCTGAATTAATTGTTCTCGATATATGTGCATCATATTTTTTCAATTATCTACGGAAACGTACTAATGACACAGTCTGATTTTCATTTCTTATTAGGAAATACTACCAGTCAATTAGGAGCTATATATTACCTTTACGTATTAGATACATTTACCTTATTTGAATATTCTAACACTTAAAAAAGGAAATGTCTCCCTTTTAATGCAAAACCTACACACTCTCATCCTATTAAGCGATATTGTACGTATACCCTTATATGACATATGATATCTATTGCTTGATTAGGACACACTGCTTCGTAATTAGAAGCCCTTATCACGTCATTATGTAATATTAGGTAATATCACGTAATTCGGACGAATCTGTTATTTTACTAATAAGGTCATAGTTAAGTTCATAAAGTTCATTTTGATTGCCAATTAAAGGCACGTCTTTCAGACCTATGGACGCACAGTTTTTAACAGTTTTTAAATTACCTCGTGGCTAAGAAAAAAAAAACTTGCGGATTCGTGGCAACGAGATTATAACTAATAAAAATAAGAGATAATGACCGTAATGAATTTGCATAATGTTGATTTGAAACCTTAACACGTGGCCACAAGTTTATCAAACGATTTGATTGGTCAGTTAACTCATGACCACGTAATATCAAAATGTGTTGTTGTTTTTCTCATAGTTTCGTTTGAAAAAAAAAAGCTTTCTATTATTTTTTTTTTCATCAGATGTGCTACCGTGAATTAACTTAAATTCAAATCAACTCAATTTATTTACATGTATTTGTATATAGACATTATGCAACAGAGAGGCTACAAATTGTGCAAATTATTGAAAATGATTTAATTGAAAATTGATTATGAAACGATAACAAATAGGGGAGTTAACAATAAAATATTAATTTGTTTTGCAAATTTTCCCCTATTCGCTTACATAAACAAATTATAAATGTCTGACTGAATGGCGCGCATGGTTTGTTACCAAATGGCGTATTTATAAATTTTGTATTTAAGTTGTAAATCAACTTTATATTTATTGATATGTTAGTTATTCGCCAACGCTCATTCATTCAAAAAAGTTCCAATTAATGTTAGAATATTAAATGTTTGGCAGAGTATGATAAGTGTAAAAAGAGTGATGCCCAGTTAAACATTCATATAGTCCTTTTTATACAGTTCTCTGGGGCTTACAGTCAACCATATTTATTCTGTAATATAAATTTGAAAAAAATAAATGGCAATGAAAAGTTCCATGATAAATGACTACAGTTTTATAAGTGTATGAATATTTATAATCAATCAAGAAATTATCTCCACTCCTTTCTCACATTTCATTTTCATTATCAAACATGTAAATGATAAATGAAAGCATAATAATTTATTACAAAACTACGGGCCCCCAGGAAGCATCTATATAATTCATGTAAAACAATCTAAGGGAATTTCAGAACTTCTGATAGAAGTCATTCATTACATTCTTTTATTGTTTATAACAAAATAAATCATGTAGAAATAATATTGAACATTTAATGTTAAGCATATCAGTTAATATATTTTCTTCTTTAATTTTATGGAGCGTTTTTGTGGAGAATACCATGCTAGCATCTGATATTACAACATTTATCCGGCAATGCTAAAAAAAAGAATGGCGAAGGAGCTCTTCATTTTTTTAAACGTGCGGAGTGTGATTAATTTTATAATATCAGAATCTTATTTGGTATTCAATTAACCATGTTTTTAATTTTAATATTGGTTTCTTTCTTTAAATTTCAAATTAAACAAAAGCCTGCCTTGAACCTCTCGAGTTCATGCCGCGTGCAGTAATATGCCAAAGGAAATATCCATAAAAATAGTCCCAAATGTTTTAGTCAAATGTTAGAGAGACTTTAATATTCAAAACATCTATGCGATTCAAAGTTTATCAGTTTAATATTTTCAAACTAGTAAAAGGTATAAATATTACATCCTAATCATTTTATTTCAATGTTATTGTTGAGGTGTCTGATAAAGCTGAGGGTGACTGATAAAGCTAAATTGATCAGGCATGCACTGTATCATTAGAAATTAATGTTATGACATGTTATCGCATGGTTCGGAACTTTTCCTTTGTTCTAACTAACCCCTTGTTCTCGGTATACTTCAATAAGCATTTGAAAACTGTATTGATATATAGCAGTACAGATTTTTCATTGATTCATATAGGAAAAATACTCGACTGCTATATAGCGGTTGAGTTTTTACGCACCTTGTATATTTGAATGTAGTTTTTTTTCGAAGATGCTCCAATGGGGCAGTGGTAACGAACATTCCCAGTAGCAAAAAAGTGGAATCAATAAAATGAAATAAATAAATAAAAACAATGAAAAATATAAACTAAGATAATAACTGAAATGAAATTTACTCTCATTTAATCAAAAGGTACATCCGCTTAATGTATTATTTCCACTGAAAAAAAGCCCTTTAATCTTGAATCAATATTGGTAACAGTTTACAATTCTCCTCCAACATTTGATATCTTTTGTATATCTTTTTTTTGCGGCAGCGAAAACAACTGAAACAAACTGCCTTATCATAAATATCTGTAATGTAGCTAACGATTTATTTATTTCTATTACAAAAAAAGAAAACAATATGTCATTGCGATAAAACAGTTATAGTATATGAAACTCGTTAGTTACGAGGATATAACACTGGCTGGGCGACATCTCGGGATATTTCTGCAAAAAATTGTCTCGGCCTAACGGCCTCGCCATTTTTTGGCAGAAACATCCCTTGATGGCGCCCCAGCCAGTGTTATATCCTCGTAACTAACGAGTTTCATATAAATTATGGCAAAGTTAATTGTTCGGTTTATGAAACAATTGCACATGTTAATTAACATGTTATACTATATGAAAATAGTGTTCCGTATATTTAGGTGTAGGATAACGGTAATTAGCCGGTAATTAGTCAACAAAACATAGGCGGATATATTAAATATAATGAGCTGTCACCGGACACACGAATAGGATATACCTAATTTAGTTAATTGATGGGCATGCCATCACCTAAGCGGGGATTTGTACCATGCAAACATAATTGTTTATTAAATTGTTAGCTGGCCGGAAACGCATATTTGCATTTATGAATTATGGGTTAATAAAGTTCAATGCGTATAATATTTTAGTATTTAAGGTAAGCAAAATATTATATTCTTTAGTGTGGTTTTTGATGTTAAACACACTCACTCACTTAGTTTAAATTATGCTAAATACGCAGTTGACATTAATTCTTATTGCTTTACGTATTTGTTTAAGAATTGTGAAATTGTTAAAGACACTGATTAAGCAATTGCTTTATTTTATAGAATAATAATCTTATACTAAATAAATACATATATCTGACGTCTATAAACTTGATATTGTGTTGACTTATTCATATTGAGTTATTCAGATCTGGGCGTTACACTACATAGGTTTCATTTCCAATTTATTTAAGGGAAAAAAACATGCTTATATGTAATGATTATTTTATGTTACCATTCCTTTAGAACTGTAACAATAACCATTTATAACAATACTTGTTCAAATTTAGGTCAAACTGATATGTTTCTCAAGATTTTAAAAGCATAAAACTTATATGCAAATGTATATGTTCTGCAAGATATTACAAAATATTAGTTGTCCATTTAATGTGACTCCACTGACGTTTTTTTTACATATGGGACTGGATATATTTTCCCGATAGTTACGATTTAAAATAGGTTTGGACAAATAATTTGTATGCAAATATTTAGATCATTTTTATTGCGCACATGGGCACATGGTTGTCGCAATGTAGCCCGTCACAGAAACTTTCGACAGAGAGATATGCTATTGGATAATATCTTGATCCATTATAATCTCTAGTGATTTTTTTATCAAAACTTTGACCCCTATATGTGACCTTGACCTTGGCCGCAGGGCCCTAAATTTTGCGCTCGACACTCCGCCTCACAATAGTGAACATTTGTGCCAAGTTATATTGAATTATATTGAAATCCTTTTATGTATGTAGAAGTTTTGCTCCGGACAAAGCGGTTTTCTATGACATCTTAGTATGAACTTAACCTTTGACCTAGAAATATGGTTCATGCACGGGGCACGACTACTTATAGCGGTGAACATGTGTAAAAAAATTCATTAGAATCTTTCTTTGTATGTAGGAGATATGCTCTGGACAAAATCTCTATATTTATCATCTTTAGTGACTTTGACGATCATCTTTAGTGACCTTGACCTTGCATATATTAACCTTATTTACATGTTTCACATCCGTAGTCATGATGATCATTTGTGTTTCAATCCCTCAATAAATAAGCCGCAGGGACCTAAATTTTGCGCTCGGCACTCCGCCTTACAATAGTGAACATTTGTACAAAGTTATATTGAAATTCCTTAATGCATGTAGACAAGCATTTTTCTATAATCTCTAAGTGTGATATTGACCTTTAACCTAGAGTCATGATTTATGCGCGGGACACGGCTCCTCATAGCTGTGAACATCTTTATGAAGTTTCATTAGAAACCCTCTTTATGTGAAAGAGATATGTTCTGGACAAAATCTCTATATTTTATCATCTTTAGTGACCTTGACAATCATCATAAGTGACCTTGACCTTGCATAAATTAATCGAAATAACATGTTTCACTCCAGTAGTCATGACACTGACCATTTGGTTTTCAGTCCCTCGATAAATGTTGACTAAATGGTTCCAATACATATTTTCATATTTTTATCTGAACTTTGACCCCTATGTGTGACCTTGACCTTGGACGCAGGGACCTACATTTTGTACGCGACACTCTGCCTTACAATAGTGGACATTTGTGCCAAGTTTTTCTTGAAATTCCTCTAGATGCATGTAGAAGTTTTGTTCCGGACAAACGTTTTTAATGACCTCAAAGTGTGACCTTGATCTAAAGGCCTGGTTTATGCGTCATACACGGCTTCTCATAGTGGTGAACATTTCTATGAAGCTTCATTAAAATTCATTTATGGGTGTAGGAGATATGCTCTGGACGAATATGGGACTATAATACGACCTGTTTTTCAAACGGGCATATTAAATGACTTAAAAATGGAAAGAGTATATTTCATCATCAACCTTTGCCGAATTATTCACCAATAACTGATACAAAAAGAAATTATAAATGTTAAAAAAAAAAACAGCGTGCATGGTTTGCCACCAAAATTTTTAGCGAATTTATAAAGTTTGTATTTAAGCTGTTTATCAACTTTTTATATATTTATGCTATTTATTCGCCAGCGCTCATTCATTCAAAAAGGTTCCAATTAATATAAGAATATCAAAGGTTTGGCAGTGTTTGAAAAATGTAAAAACAGCGATGTCCAATTAGACATTCATATAGTCATTTTATACAGTTCTCTTGGGCTTACATTAACAATAAAGTGTCAATCATTCTTATTCTGTAATATAAATTTGAAAAAAATAAATGGTATTGAATAGTTTTATGACTAATGAATACAGTTTGTACGTGTATGAATATTTATAAGTAAGTGGAAAATTATCTCCACTCCTTTGTCACATTTCATTTTCATTATAAAACATGTAAATGATAAATGTAAAGAATTTATTATGAAACTAACGGGTCCCAAAGGAGCATCCATATACTTCATGCAGAACAATCTAAAGGAATTCAGCACATCAAATAAAAGTAATTCATAACATATATTACTTTCAACAAGATAATTTTTATTGTTTTTTTTTTTCATCAAAACTAATTTCAAAGTGCTACAACTTCTCAATGGGTGAAGATAGAGTCCAAGGCTTATCAGCGTTGGTTACACATAACCTTCTGATCGACCTGAGGCCAATTTAAGCATCTCACAAGTCCAAAATCTTTTGAGCAATCACGCTTGAAAACCTGTATCAAATGAACTTTTTAAGTACAAAAAGTGAGAAGAAACTATTGTCACCAATTCAACAAAGTACAAAGATACAACCGTTCCAAAAATTTTTTAGTTCGGTTTCCGGTATTTCTTAACGTAAGTTTAATGTTTTGAGCTGAGTTTGACTTTTCAATATCAAATTGTAGCTAATGGCAGTTATTGTCCAATTTCCGTTGAATAACAAAGCAATAGAGGGGATAGTTTCGCATGTCTTCAAGTTTCGTTAGTCTCTCGAGTGATTATAATCGTGACAAAAGTTTGAACCCACTACATACGGCAATTGCCAGGTTAAATTTTGCTAGAATAAGTGTCCCTGTTGTCTAGCAAAGAGACAAGCAAAATTTTAAACATGCGAAAACTTATACTTAATTTCGCCCTTTTCAAGTGGACGAAAAAGTACACCTTTATAGTCTTGCAATGATACAGTTTGGATCAGTCTCTTATCTTTTGACAAGGAGGAAAAATCGACATCACACTTTTAGCCGTTGTTACGGCAATACTTATTATGTATTTTTTGAAACGCTTATTTTCAAAAGGTACACTATGTTGAACAAAGTGGCGAATGAGTCGGCAGACTTGGCAACAGACAAAGAAGCTGATGACGTTTCTGCAGGTGGGGCAACGGGAGAAGAGGCTTATGATGTTTCTGCAGGCTGGGCAACGGGCGAAGAGGCTGATGATGTTTCTGCAAGCAGGGCAACGGGCGAAGTGGCTGATGACGTTTCTGCAGACAGGGCAACGGGCGAAGAGGCTGATGATGTTTCTGCAGGCGGGGCAACAACTAATAGGCTGATGAGGTTTTTGCAGGCGTGGCAACGAGCAATGAGGCTGATGTATATAATTACATTTTTAAGTTTTGTATTTGTACCTTTGAGATGATTTGGATAGTGTCTTATATTGGCTATAAACTTAAATATATAGTAAAGGTCACACGTGTGCTTTTTTATTTTGGTAACAGTTGGATTTTGGTTGGTAACGAGTCTAATGCCCTTTCAGGTCTTATACACTATGTTTATGCTTTTTGGTGTTTTATTGTTGGTCATTTACTTATTACAAATTTATATATCATTTAACAGAGATATATTTAATAAATGTCGGATGCATTAGGATAAAACAAAATATGCAGAAATAGCCCTTTCCTTGTCGTCAGTCACACAGTAAAAAATACGGTGATAAAAACATGCTCTGCAAAATCAGTCATTTATCGCACACAAAACGTAAATGATTACTTGGAAATTGACTTTTTCTTAAAATCTTAGTAAAATTTCTCAAGTTTGATTAACTTGAAATTGTTTGGCTCAACTGCAAGAATGCAACTCTAAGAAAGTGAAGCCTACCCGTATCTATATTTAAAATGTAGACATATCTTTTTCGTAAACAAATAAACAATTACTTTTCAAAATTTATATTTTGCATATTATCTATCTTACTCTGCAGTACCATTTCTTTCTTGATAAGGTAGCTATGGCTTCATTAAATTAAATAAAAGATATAACACACTTCAACTTAAAACGTAATCACTTCTAAACCAGGAATAAATAAAACATTGGAATATATGTCTTATAGGTGGTTAAATCAAATCTTGGTTATCCTAATTTTTTAACTTTTGGAGCTAAGAAAATGTGAAATAATCAAACACTTTTTTCATTGACAAATAGGTTTTATCCAAACTAAGTCTTAACCTAATGGAACCGAACGCGAGATATGAGTGAGAGTAACAAAACTGTTGGTGCACAACATTAACTGCCGTATTCCGGTATATACCGGACAAAGTGAACGATTTGATTGATTAAATGCTAAAATCTCGCCTTTTCATCCACCGAAATGCACTTAAAGACGATTTCTGTACGAAAACAAATGTAAAAATGGATATATTACTTTTTTGTAATCATGATTTCTGCAAGCGTCTAGGGGTACTACTCCAACAGGTCTCGCCCCCGGTACATAGTTAGACCCAACCCGTTGTAGGTCAGGTAGTAGTTCTTTTAAATTTTGAAAATTTTGAAGTGGTCCTATTTAAGTAATCTCTAGCTTGATTGGTCATTGTTAAAGTGTATTTATTGCATCTGTGTAGTTTTTTGTGTGTTATATGATGACTTTTAAGGTCGTTTGTTGTGTATTCTCTAGGACCTCATTTGTTGGCGGAAGGATTAAAGATGTTCTACCCACCAGCAGTTAGGAGTTTTTACAGTGGTGAATTTAAACAGTGTTACAGCAGAATGAAGATTTCTGGAAAAAAGTAAATGGCAAACATATTGTATCTCGGGCCTTATTTGACTTTAAAGTTGAAGACTTTATATAATTCTTCGAGAACAGTGGAATCCGGAATTTAGCCTCACATGTGAATGATTAACTATAGAACAAAGAGTACGAAACTTCATTTAAACTTCATCCGAGACCAACACTGTAATGACTTAAAACACGGCTCAAAATGGCATAACTAAAATAATAGCCAGTATTTTTTAACTTAAAAAGTAATAGCCCAAAAGTTTAGCGGTCTTTTCACGATTTAGCGATTAACAGCATAAGCAGTTGGTTAAATATCAATAGGCCTAAACATTTTCTGAATAAAAGGTGGTTCTAGCTCATACACATACTTTGGAAAATTAAAAACAACAGCAAATGTACATGTTTAAGTTTTAATATGTTGACTGCATTGAAACAAACACAGGTATTTAACATACATATATATTTTTGATACGTGAGGGCTTTTATCCGCCTTGTTAGTTTTACGGGAGGGCTTTTGTCCGCCCAGCTGTTATTTTCACGGAATGAGTTTTGTCTGCCTTGTCATTTTTTGAACGAGAGGGATTTTGTCCGGGAGGGCTTTTGTCCGTTTTCCATTTCCTACATATAAAACTTTTTCAGTTTTAATAAAGTGATACATTTGTGTATATTTATGACTACTTTTTTCTTACATAGAACCACTGTGAGTTAACTTTAATTGAAGCAATATAGTCTTTCCAGGTGGCATGCTTAACACACATTTTCCTCTTTTATCAGACAATTTATTTTGTTTTTGTCAGCTTCACAGCAACTACTGTCAATTTCCACATCTTACACATAACTTGATAAGGTCATATTAGCCTATAAAAATTAAACTTGCAAACCCATTCACACAATGCATTATTTTTTTCTGAACTTACAGAAATTTAAATACTGAAAAATGTTATCAGCATAAATGCAATACAATTTTCTGCCGTATAAGTAAAGATGTTTTAACAGAACACAGCTTATTTTTGATTGATTGATTGATTGATTGATTGATTGATTGATTGATCGAATTTTGCTTTTTTAATAATAAAAAATCGGTGTCGCGAATATATATGACAATTGAATTTTTCCTGTTTTCTGCAGAAATATTTGAGTTGTTGTGCATATAATTGTTTGGAAATAAATACTTTTTAAATAGTTTATCATTGTTTTCCACTGGCGATTAAGTCAAGAAGCTTTAAACAATTCACGGCAATTTACGGCAAATTTTGGGTTGCAAAATATCCTGTTTGTCAATTTTAAGACAATGTCTATGTATATGTTAGTGTTCATCCGTGCTGTTCTACAGAAATTAGAAACTTCAACGGAGCGATAGCGACAGGAGAATGTTTCTAATTTCTGTAGAACAGCTAAGGATGAACACTAACATATTTAGTGTCAATCTTTATTTGGCCCTTGATTACGTCACTACGCGGTACTATGAAACACTATGAAAAATAGAAAGCGACTATGAACGGATTTCAATGTAGTATCGACTTTTTTCTTCTATGAAAATTAACACACATAATTTTTAAGAAATACAGCGTTTTCATTGGATGACAAATAAAGCTGGACACTAAGTCAAATTGGTGGCATTTTGATGGCTATTATGTTGGACAATATCTTAAAAGTCTTATACACATTAACATCTCACATGTATTTTTATCACCTCGGGAAATAGTAATCAACATGCGACTAATAAAAAGTTGACACTCGAATAAATCCACTCCGCTGGCGTTAATTGGGCCTCATGTTACTGCATTCTTTTTCGATTTTTACACCTCATATTAACAATGTTGAGAGTAAAAGATAATCGCCAGTTTTTGTAGCCAAAATGCAAAAATAATCGCCAATCTTATAAAATTATCGCAAATGGCGACCATGGCTCTATACTGGAACGAAGACTGTATCTCTTGAATTTAACTTAAGTATAGATCCAGGCAAGTCTTTAAATATATGTAATCCGACCACGTTATATGTTTGTAGCTTTTTTTTATTTTGCCATTGAAATTACTTAAAACTTACATTCAAAATGTACTGTTCCGAATAAATTTCATGTATATTTTGTTACATTACACAATTTCAGCGTGCTAAGGGTTAGACTTTATGACTGGTGGTCTTTTTTTAACTAATTTAGTTATATTATGTTACTTGTCAGTTATTACATGTCCAGTGTTTTTACAGATGTCACGACGTCTTACAATAAAGACTAAATTAAAGCTGATTATTAAGAATCCCTTTGTAGAAATAGTAATACAATATATTTCTTTTTTTATTCCTATTTAAATAAGAAATTCTTATATGGAAAAATTTATGACACATCTAATTCATTACAAGCAATCAACTATATTAAAAATGAAATATTAAATGTGTTCGTAGAACCGTACTTGAATAAAAATTTCTCATTGGGAAAAATGAACATCTGTATGGTGTGTTTAATTTGGATTTTTAAGTAGTTAATTTTCAATATAAAATCCGAACAATATCAATGAATAATTCAGAACACATGCGCAATGAAACGGCACCAAGAAAATTCATTTTGTTACAAAAATTTAAAGCGAAAGGATCCGTTTATCTTAAGAGGCATTATGGAGAAACATTCTTTAATAGTTTTCGCGTTTATAGGTGCACTTTTTCTGTGCAATGTTCAAAAAGTTATAGGCATTGCTGCTACTGAAGCTTCTGTAAAATTTACTAAAGATGCCGCTTTAGATGGATGGATATGTTCAGCTACAGACACACTATCTACAACAGAAAACATTGAGAGTAAAATGCAATGCACGCAGCAATGTTCAGAAATCTCGTCATGCGTTGGATGTTTTTATCGACAACGGAATAAGACTTGTGTACATTGCAGCTCAACATCTCTGGCTGACGCAGAACCTTTGGAGGGCACACTATTCTACAAACGAGGTACGTAATCCTTAACCTGCTGGAACCCTTGCCAACAACCTAGAGCCTGGCCAGCTGGTACATCTGTACAGTCTGAGCAGGCTCTACACTGTTGACTGACTAATATTAAATTTTCTCTTGATATCACAAAAGGTGTTAATGGTCTGTTCTCAAAATGGAAGCAAGACAAGTTCATTTAAATAACTCGGCAGGTTAAATGTTAAAATCTTTGTTGTTGTTGCTGTTGCTATTATTGTTGTTATTTCGTTTTTCGTTAGTTATTTGCGTTTTTTCGTTTTTCGTTGTTATTGTTTTTGTTGCTGCTGCTGCTGTTGTTGGTGTAACTGTTTATTCATTTTGTCTTCATTATGGCTTCTCTTTCATCATTTTTATTTTTCATTTGATTGAATTTAAAGAGCATAACTTTGCTATATTCCTTTGTTCATGAACATCAGTTACGAGATTTTGTTAACTTTTTTTTCTTTGTAACTGGTTAAATAATTGAAGCATGTTGTAAGAACACGTTGATGTATAATGTCAAAATTGCGAAACTATATTATGCTCAAATTTGATATTTGAGAAAACAGATAATCACTTTTTTAATATGTAAAATAAATATCTTTTGAAAACACACACAGAGAAAACAAGTTATGTTTTAAACTCACACACTACATCTTATCACAGTATGTGTTTTCATAGTGTCTTTAAAGAAAATTGCAGTTTTTATGAATCGGCCTAATTCAAGCGATTGCAGCTTCCCAAATGAAGTTTATAACAATAAACGTATTCAGGAAGAATAAACTAGATTTCAAAGAATTTCTTCAATTAAAGTATTTAACCCGAAGTTGGGCATAGTATATCTTTAAATGTATGACAACATATATATATACATCTGTCAACGACACGCATTTAAGTGCTAGTACTTAACTGATTGCACATTGGAGAGAAGAACACGTTTTGCAAGACCTGTACGATATATTCACCATCGAATAAGAGATATTCAGGAACATTCTCTCTCCTACATGTCATATTTCTAGGTTCTAAAATTTAATTTTCGACATAAAATTTCAAAAGAACTTATCAAGTTTATAACATTTGACAAAAAGTTTAATTACGAATATAATAAAATATATTTATAAACAGTATTTTTATCTTAATATTGAAGTATCACCATCTACAATTAAAGCATACATAGTTTGAACACAGGTGGTAGAATCAGTGATTTGGCACCCTCCCCCACCTCGCCCCTGGACCCCTGCTAAAACCCTGAAAAGATAATAATCCAACACTCTTAGGATTAGATATTATTAGAAGAGACCAAAAACAAAACCACCGAGAAAAAAATCCACATTCAAAACTTTAGTTAACTAAAGGTGGAAAATTCTGGAAACAAAGTGATCTCTCGGAAGCATTAATCACAACAAAATAACATAAGAATTGCAGACTCGGTTAGATTGAGTCTGTACATGAGGGATAATGAATAAGTGCAACATCCCTCACGCCCCCTAGCACCGGCTTGAGCGGTACTCAATTCTAACACTTTATAGTGCTGGCATAAATGATCCCGAAGGACCAGAAAATATAACAACACTAAATCAACACTAAGTCTACTAGTATAATTATGTTCATTTGTGAAACACGTACATCGTGGTTACGGCGACTCAGGCGCATTCCGGCGGCATATCGCTGCATCATTCATTAACATCAACAAAAAACTTTTCTGAGTTTTTTAAAACATTTCATATAGTATTAGGCTGAAAAATATTTTGGGGTTGACCATTTTTGATTAGGTAGGAGCAGTACAAACAAAATATTTTCTTTTGCTGGCCTTGATAATAAATAAATACAGTCAAATCAGTGTAAAAATATGATAAACAAGATCAACAAAGAAAGGCGGGGTTCAATGAACGCAACCTCCACCCGACCCAGCAACAAGAGCAGACCACCTTTTAACAGAGGCGAAACGACCTAATGTTTTATTTCCCATTTGAACATTTACAATATTTTGTAACCTGTGAATAAATACCACCTCTTAATTAAGACTCTCCCATGACAGGTTTGACTGTAAACATTATAACTGAGTATAAATGCTGTTTGACAATAACTTTTTTAAAATTTATGAATTTATAAAACAGGTTTACCATTTCATGTTAAATTCTGCTAAGCCGGTGCTAGGGGGCGTGGACGGTAACTTGCACTTGACAGTTCCGTCCATGAACAGGCTCAATCAAACCGAGCCTGCAACATTTTCAATTTTGCCTTGTTGGACTTTCTTTAGGGATTCTCTTTTTATTGTGTCGCCTCTACGGAGTAGTGGCGACATATAGGGATCACTTCTCCGTCGTCTGTCTGTCCGTCTGTCTGTCTGTATGTATGTCTGTCCGTCTGTCCGTCCGTCCGTCACAAAACTTGTCCGGACTACCCCTCTTAAACTACTGGTGCAATTTCATCCAAACTTTACAGGAATGATCAGTATCAAGTCTAGTTGTGCATATTATCAATTTTCCGGTTCAATGATTTTTGTCAGAGTTATGGCCCTTTAATAATTTTTAGTTTTTAAAGTTTGTCCGGACTACTTCTCTTATACCACTAATGCAATTTCAATGAAACTTTACAGGATTGATCTGTAGCTCAAGTCCTTGCGCATATTGCAAGGGTTTTCCGGTTGAATGATTTTTGGCCGAGTTATGGCCCTTTGATAAAAAGGTGTTTTTTTCTGTGTGTTGCCAGATACACAAAAGCTTGCCCGGACTACTCCTCATAAACTACTGGTGCAATTTCATCCAAACTTTACAGGAATGATCAGTACCAAGTTTAGTTGTGCATATTGTCATCATTTTCCGGTTCAATGATTTTTGTCAGAGTTATGGCCCTTTAATAATTTTTATTTTTAAAGTTTTTCCGGACTAGTTCTCTTATACCACTTATGCAATTTCAATGAAACTTTACAGGATTGATCTGTAGCTCAAGTCCTTGCGCATATTGCACGGGTTTTCCGGTTGAATGATTTTTGGCTGAGTTATGGCCCTTTGATAAAAAGGTGTTTTTTCTGTGTGTTGCCAGATACGCAAAAGCTTGTCCGGACTACTCCTCATAAGCTACTGGTGCAATTTTATCCAAACTTGACATGATTGATCAGTAGCAAGTCTAGTTGTGCACTGTCCGTCTGTCTGTCCGTCTGTCACAAAATTTGTCCTAACATGAAATTTGCCATTATGAGGCGACACATGTGATTACTGATCGCTCTTGTCTATTTTAAGAAGTATTCAACATTTAAACACGAAAACAGTGATATTTTGAATTAGAGACATCTGCAGATGTGTTCATACGGCGGTTATCAATCGAATCTTAGATGTCACACGGAAGTGCCATTCCATGAAAAGCAGCGTATGGTCCCTTAGTAAAAGCGCGTGCCTTAAACGTGAAAACAATGGGCAGGAAAAAATAAATGGAATTTGAAACGGGTCTGAGATTTTGAAGCCTGCATATCACAGATAAGTCGTCAGAAGACAAAGTCAAAAGCAGGCAACATATCCTAAGGGTGATTCAATATTATTCAAGTAGGAATATTGGGACCTACCAACAGTAATTAGAAAATGCCAAATAGTTAAAACTAAAAATACCAAACACAACAATTTTGATTGATTTTTAAGGATCTCTGAAAGAATGTACGGTGCGACGTTTTACCGTTTTACAGTCTCCACACGACACAAACAATGCTGATGTAGCGAAAAAATAGGGAAAAAAATAATACCTAAAGAAATAAAGAAAATAAGAATTCCTAAAGAAAAAAATCTGGAAACAAAGTGATCCCTTCGAAGCATTAATCACAACAAAATTACATAAGAATTGCAGACTCGGTAAGAAGAATTGAATATGATAAACAAGATCGACAAGGAAAGGCGGCACTCAATGAACGCAGCCCCCACCCGACCAGCAACAAGCGCCAGCGGCAAGGAGCCCAGGAGAACCCCAAAGCCTGCCTGCATGGCACAGATAAGTCGTCAGAAGTCGTTTTTCATATGGGGGTTGCGTTCATTGAACGCCGCCTTTCCTTGTTGATCTTGCTTATCATATATTTGATTGAGTCTGTACATGCGGGATAATGAATAAGTGCAACATCCGTCACGCCCCCTAGCACTGGCTTGAGTGGTACTCCATTCTCAACACTTAACCCATTACTTCATGAGCATTTTGTGAAAAATGGCTGTTTTCATTGAAAAGTCTCCCGTTACAAGTTCAAATTGCATTTACAGCCTCTCACAAGACCAAAATTTTCTTGGCGATGAGGGGGACTCCGCCCCCCTTGTAACCCCCCAAACAGAAGGGGGCACATCCCCCTTCTGGCAACCCCCTGATGTATCTTTGGGTTACGGGCCGCGCCGAAAAAGAGGTCACTTTTTCTAACAACATTTTTCAAACAAAAAAAACAAGTGTTTTGGGCCTAAATAAGGCATTTTTTCATCATTTGAGACAACAAAAAAAGGGGGGGGGTGAAAAAGGCGTGTATATGAAGTAATGGGTTAATAGTGCTGGCATCAATGATCCCGAAGGACCAGAAAAATATAAGTGAAGTGAAGTACGGGGCAACATTTTACAGCTGCCACACGGCACTTGACACCTGCTGTTGTGAAGTATAAAAATCTTGAAACAAAGTGATCCCTCGGAAAGCCCAAAACGGCAAAATCAAAATATTAAGCCAAATACGTCTCTCCCTAAAAATTTTCGCCGTTCTTCTACGCCGCTTTCTTCCTAACAAAATGTCGGCCATATTTGCGTAAATTTTAAGTCACGAAAATTTGAGCGTAACTTTACGTAAAAACTTACGAAATTTGTACTTACGCATATTTTAGTGAAACGCCTTAACGTAAAAAAATCGTACGTAAGTAAAATAGAGAAAATAAGAATCCCTAAAGAAAGTCCAACACATCATAATTGAAAATGTTGCAGGCTCGGTTTGATTGAGCCTGTTCATGGACGGTACTGTTAAGTGCAAATTACCGTCCACGCCCCCTTACGCAAATCTTAGGCGTAAGTACGTTAGTAAAAAGCTGCCCAGGTGATTACATCATGCTAAATCTAACACTTTGATAGCTATGAGGGCCCTTTTTGCTTGAAGTGGCTCATAATTCATGTATGTTGGCAACAAGTCATGCATAGCATATGTTTCTCTGTTTATATTTATGCATCAACATCAAATAATATTTATATTGTTCCTTATTTATAATATATGTTGCTGAATTTACCTTAATATCTGCTCAGAAAATCCAATATTATGTTCGACTTTACGTTTATAGGAAACAAGCAAAACTGGTGATGGAAGCATCAACAGTTGACTGTCTCTAATCATTTTTCTGCAGACATATTGTTATCATTGAATTTGCTTGCATAATTAATTTGGTTTATGAACAACTGTAGCATTTCCTTAGATGTATTTGGGATTAAATTCTTTAAATAGTCTTTAGGGTTTGTGAGCTTTGGACCAGAAAATTATTTATCTTAGGAAATCCTTTTCTTCTGTATAGTCATTTGCTGACATGTGATGCATGTATTTGATCTAGAGTTATATTTTACTACTCTGTCGCACATTAAAGATCGTAGCTGCCTTGTTGCATTGTCACTTTGTTTTTATTCTTCAATGGTGAGGAGCCTAAAACAAATAGTTGCTTTTGTAACAGATACACCATAACAAAGCTGGATCTTCAAACTAGATCACATACAACTGAAACTCCTTCACTTCTTAAGTAAAAATTAGGACTTATACCGTAAGATTTTGTTTGTTTATCTCCTATAACATCTGAAATGTGTAATCACTTTAAATAGTATTATTGAATTCTGCTTAAGCCAGTGCTAGGGGCGGGAACGGTAGTTTGCACTTGACAGTACCGTCCATGTACAGGCTATATTAAACAGAGGCTGCAACATTTTCAATTTTGCCGTTTTGAACTTTCTTTAATTGTTCTTATTTTCTCTATTTTATTCTAACTATATTTACATTTGACACAAATTCTATGATGAATTCACATTCTGCAGTTTCAATATCCATATGATTAACTTTGAACTGGTTGGTAATAAGGTTTGGAATTTCTGATAAGTCTGCATGTCTTGTCTGTGCTGGTTTTTTGGGGACCTATTGGCTTCAGTTCAATACCACAAAAGACGTTGGCTGTTTTTCCTCTTTTTTTTTTCTTTCCCCCTAACAACATATTATTTCAAATTCTCTCATGGTACAAAAGTCGTATATTTTATACAATGTCTTCTTGTCTGTTTTACCATTATCATAAACAGGGCATCTGGATATCAACCTGAAATGTTCGATGTCATAATTTAAAACATTTTGATTGAATATTCATATGAATTACATCACATTTGTTTGTGATTCACTACTTAAAATGATATTTTGTTTGATTATATTATTACTGTGGTAGCTGAATGAAACATGTGTTAGACTTATTACATCTAAGTAAAAGGTAGCTTTTAATTTCAATCGTGCCTTTATTTAGATGTTAAAAACACATCAGGTAGCTCCTTGAATATGTTATATGAATATTTGCATAGGTCCATAATCAATATTTAAATATTACACAATACACGGAAGGGAAATAATAATAAAAAATGGATTGAATTAAAAACCATTACCCACAAACATACATTTACAGTTGATATAGGGCCGAAGAGCCTGTTTTTACAATACGTCTTTCCAGTTTCTTGCTTCCAAAATATTTTTATGACCCCAAAGGGCTGCATATTAAAATAGCACCGTCCGTCTTTCTGTCTGTCTCTGCGTCCCACTTCATTCATGTCCGGACTGTAACTTTGTCATACATTGGCTGATTTTAAAATAACTTGGCACAAATGTCTACCACATTAAAACGATATGTTGCGTCCAAGAACCACGACCCTACCTCAAAGGTCAAGGTCACACTAACATTTTGAAATTTTTCATCATCACAATTAGTCCAAATATTTAGACGTAACCGCGGAATTGAAGCTATTTTTTACATGGGTCAAATCCGGATTAACATCTAAAGATATCTATTTAAAAATTCCAATATGGGGGTCAACACAAAATATCTTTAATGTGTCTTCTTAAATATATGGATAAATAAACTACTTATCGTGAGTAATTATTGCATATTTTTACAGTTTTTGGGATAATATGCTTCCGTCTTTCATGCAATCAATTGCTTTTTGTGATAAATAGCATTTAAGTTGTGATTTACCGGTAAATTCAAATCGACTCGAGAAGCGTGTCGATTTGTGCTATGGGAAATTAGCCAGTTATGGAAAGACATCACAATAAGAGTTTATAGGTAAAAATATTCGTGTCGGAACTGTAACTTTGTCATACATCAAAGGAGTTTAAAATAACTAGGCAATTAGGTCTACCACATCAAGACGGTATGTCGCGACCAAGAATTACGTACCTACTTTAAAGGTCAAGGTCACACTTACATTTTGAAGTTTCACATTATCACAATTAGAGTTAATAGGTACACACAATCGTGTCGGGGCTTTTTGTTCATGCCTGTGACTGATAATTAGGGTACTAGATAAGGAATGGAATAATTATCTCATTTGAATTCTTTTGCGGGGAAATTGTCCAGTTACACAGAAAATAAATAAATGTGAACTGATAACCTGTTAACTAATGAGCCACTATAGACGCCAGGCACCAACAATTGAATCAGCTCATCAAATCAGACCTTGAGTTACAACACATGTATCAGACGCCAAGATGGCTGCAACAAGTCAAAAATACAGTGAAATAGAAACAAAACGATATAATATTGATATTGGTTGGACTTGAATTAAGTAAACTTAAACTGTAAAATTTTAGTTCTTTTTATTTGTGGTAATGATTGATGCGGCGAATCACCGCCAGAATGCGCCTGAGTGGTTGAAACGGCGATTTCTCGTGTTCCAATGAGCATATAGTAGACTTTCCAACTTTCTATAACTACAGTTTTGATAGTGGAAAAATCTTTTTTTATTTTTGCGGTGTTTTTGTATTTGTATCTTATAGTAAGCCTAATAATGTTGGATTAATTTTGGGGGATTGTTGCAGTGGTACAGGGGTGGGATGGCCAAACACTTATACTGCCACCTGTGGTTTCGAGTGGTAAGCAGTTTATTATCGCTATTTTATTTTACAGTTTATACAATTGTGCTCTATCTTCAATATTTTCAAAATTTACTTTATTGATATTCAAATGTATTGCTGTACATACTTTGTTTTATTGAAACCATGTTTTGCAAATTAAAACTACGACCAAAATTAATGGAAATCTACATACAATGTATATAATTGTGATCCGGAGTGACGTTGCTGACGTATTTACAATTACATCATAGTTGAATATATAATTTAAAATAAAGGAAGTATATAATAGAAGGGTAATCATATGAGAATATCTATTTTTTCTTGTATTTTGCTGAAGAGGAATTTACTAGAAAGAATACCACTTGTCAATTTCATAAATCTTGATATTTTGACCTATTGATTATAGGTTGCTTTGCTTTACTTTAAATCAACAGCAAATATAAGACAATGGATACACCGCCTCCGTGGTCGAGGGGTTAGAGCCGATGACTTCTAATTCAGTTACCTCTCTGGGGTGGGTTCGATCCCCGGCAGATGCTTTGGTAGTAAGGTAGTCTAGTACTGGTGTAACTCTCCAGGAACGATGGTTAGTTAACTGCCCGCCTATATGACTGAAATACTGTTGGGAAAAGGCGTAAAATGAAACAAACAAACAAAGACAATCGAATGCTCGATTACGGTTTTCTTGATATTGTTCTTGTGGGTTATTGTATTTTAGTCTCTTCTAAAATTTGTTAAAGATCCTGTAACACATTATTTTTATGGTTTTATATACAAATCAATGTGGCCATACCACGTGACTTTTCGGGTACGGAACACGCCGATTTTTTACCCGATTCAGGTATGGTTTTTATTCATAACTTATTTATTACTCAACCGATTTTGATCATATAAGGCGCAGAGTACCCGTAATTATATCAGCTTTCCACGGTATATCAAAATTCTGAAAACCCCTGAATGGTTTTTGAGAACATTCGAGTACAGTTTTCTTCTCATAGCCGGGGCCGAGGGGAACGGTACACACTCATTTGTCATAACAAGCGATTTCTAGCAAGTCATGTGTTTTTTGTCATTATTTCATAGAAAATTACATGTTAATTCCGATATATTTACTATGTCCAATGTATCGAGTGAATGCGGTGATGTTTTAGCATATTTTCATAAAGTTATGTTGAAATGGTACGGAACACACTGTTATTTAAAAAGATACGGTACACACACCATTTCTGTCTTTGAAATAATTCTAAAATGAAATATATGAAAATTTAATTTAAATTATAATATGAGTGATTTTTTTCATAGTTATACATTTTATTAATTTAACAATAACCCTGGGACCTGTTTTGCAATGTATCATTATGCTTACTTAAAATGTTAATATGTATTTGTGCATTATATTTCGGGAGTAATTGTCCTACTAGTACTTAAAATTACCTAGGGTATGTTAAACACTTCGATCTTCAAAGAATCATGTAGTTGCGTTTCAAATGATTGTTCTATAGAAAGAAATGTTGTTATAATGCTGTGTTTATTGTTGTTTATTGTTGTTGTTGTTTTTTTTTTATTTCTTTTAGTTTTAGTGAAGTGTAAGATATGTCTTTTTGCTTCCTCCTGAAAAAATAAAACAATGTCATGACCTAAATCGCTGAAAAATATCATTACTTGATAAGATTATATATTTTTATTTTGTTAATAATAAGTAAGTCACTAGGTACAGTTTTGCAGTATCATGGTCATGTTTAATTAAATCAAAACACAGAAGGCGCTAAATTTGTTTGGGTCCCAGAATGTCAGAAAGGTGAAGGTTATGAGATTACAAACCAATTTGTTTTTATATAGTGCCACCAATGCTGTTTCCAGTGTTATAACTGTAGTAAATTGGCTATAATGCTTCTTGCAACACTGATATTCATTTCAATGTTTATTTGATTTGAAAAAAAAAACAACAACAAAAAAAAAAATAATAATAAAAACATGGGTTGCCTTAAATGGGATTTGAGCTCAGGACATCTCTCTCTCTCTCTCTCTTTCTAAACGAGCGTGTAATTATCCCCTCGACCTCGGGGAAGTTACACGATAGCAGCCTGAAGAAACCATTCATTCTAAATTAGGGTTTGTAACCCTTATCTATTTCGTTTAACACTGGTTTAAATAATCATGGAGCTTACTATTGCATGTATATCTGTAAAGAATGACACAATATTTGAAACCTTTGACCAATTGGGAAGTACTTTTCTTCCCCTGAGAAGGCTTGAAAATTAATGCGCCTGTCATTTGACTATTTTTACGCAGTGATCTCCCCTTATTTTTTCGGTGTTAGAGTACTTATAAAGGTAAGTAACCGCTTCCAGGAGTTCGGACTACTTTCTGATGTTGCAAATAAGCATATCAGAGTCTGAAATTTCGCTACAATTATTTGTTTGGTCTGACGACCCAAACAAATAAAAATGTAGTTGCCATGGCTTAATTTTTTATGTTTAAAGGCATGAAGCTTTAAGAATAACTTTTAATTCAGGTAATATAGGTTATTTTTGGTTTGGTTTCACGGCTCACCAAAACTGACATGATCATGTGGCGACTTTCCAGTTTAACAAGTGCCCCTTAAGGTATATATAAAGGTACGAACGGGCACCTGAGTAGAATGACCGACGTTCTTTACGGTAGTAAGAAAACTTTCTCACATAAAAAATCGAAACATCGAAGTCATAGGTGGTCTCGTACCTACTTCATGTAGTATACAAGTAAAATGGTTTCCTGCGGGGAACATTTTTAATGATATAAAGATATTTCATTGAACTAGTTTCAAAATTGTTTGGGGAGGGGGGGTTAAATAAACGTTTGTATCAGGAATATAGTTGAGAATAATCGATCAATATAGAAGAAGGTCTTTGGAAACTGGTGACCGGAGACGGTCGAACATAAAACAATTATTTCTTTTTAAAACAATGATTAAATAGGCCTACAATTTTATGAATAATTCCGAGCAAACAAAGAATAAAGTAAATACACAAGTTTACGCAGAAAATATCTCTATTTATAGCAAATGCCACTACGAATATTTTAATTTTGTAGATTTTCAGTATAAACAATTTATGGTTCGTAAATTTTTTATATAAATTTTAAAGAAACATTGATAATTTTCAAACACATCAAGCAAGTTTTTTCCACCATAAACGATAAAAAAAATTACATGTATAGAAAATTAAAATATCACGTAATAGGTTTTTGTTCTTAATTAGGTGTATTTCGGACTAGTTCCCTAGAGGTAAATCCGTAACGTACCGGCTAGGTACTAGGTTTTCGAAAAGGTCAATTAACCAATCATTCACGGTTTACAGATCACATGCTCCTCCATGTACCGAAAACAGGTCACGTGCTCCTCCATTCCTCAAAAGTTAAACGCGTACCAATACCCTGCGGTCTCCAAACCGCAGAGAATAAAATAGAACGCAGCCTCCATAGCATTTAATTTACAAAATGGGTATTATTAAAAATATCAAAAGTGTACTTGGAGTGCACTGTCCTCGTAAGACATTGTTTAATCATTTTATTTTTAACACAAACACGCAAGCACACATATCCATGAAATAATGTTTTTAAAGCATCTTTAAATGAAAGTCCAAGATAGGCATAATTTCACCAAAATTTCTTACATGCATATGTATCAAGGTTACCTTTTGTAAACTGCGTTACGTTGTATAACAGACCTTGTTCTCATATGGGTTCTTCAATTTATCTGGCTTTTTATTTTGATTGCACGTAAAACTGCGGAATATCTTTGTCCATTTGTAGATAATTTGATAATTAAATACATGCAGTTAGTTTGGGACCATGGCAGATGAATCATACCAAATATCATGTTGCAGAAAAATACTTTAAATTTTCCGTGATTTAAATAATCTACTTACATTAAAACCAGCGTTTTTTCTCCAAATTCTCCAGATTCGACCAACATTTAACTGCTTGTTTTTTTTTATATATTCATACACGGTTTAAACAGTCATTTATATATTCGAACAAATAATTAAATGGAAGAATAATCGCACATAACAGATGTCCATGAATTTCATAATTTGTTTTATAATCCGAAAAAAATACATAATTATTTCAAATAAAAAACAAAACAAACACAATGTATTCCGTATCCCTCACTAAAATATTAACATTTTATAGCCAAATATTAATTGTTTAACATTTAAAATCGAATTTTGCGCTACGTACTCTCAAAATGTTCTTTTATGTTTTTTAGTAATCCTGTTTACATCAAACTGTGGGCATAATGATACATTGCAAAACAGATCCCAGGGTTCTCGTTTTAATTAAAAAATGTACAACTATGAAAACAAATCACTCACATTATAATTCAAATTAAATTTTCATATACTTTATTTAAGAATTATTTCAAAGGCAGAAATTGTGTGTGTACCGTATCTTTTTAAATAACAGTGTGTTCCGTACCATTTCAACATTACTTTATGAAAATATGCTAAAACATCACTGCATTCACTCGATACATTGGACATATTAAATATATCAGATTTAACATGTATTTTTCTATAAAATAGTGACAAAAAACATATGGCTTGCTAGAAATCGCTTGTTATGACAAATGAGTGTGTACCGTTCCCCTCGGCTCCGGCTTTGAGAAGAAAACTGTACTCGAATGTTCTCAAAAATCATTCAGGGGTTTTCATAATTTGGATATACCGTGGAAAGCTGATACCATTACGGGTACTCTGCGCCTTAACTGATCAAAATCGGTTGAGTAATAAATAAGTTATGAATAAAAAACATACCTGAATCGGGTGAAAAATCGGCGTGTTCCGTACCCGAAAAGTCACGTTGTATGGCCACATTGTACAAATTATGATGCTCAAATTAAGATTTATCGATATTGTAAGTTCCAAAAAACATTATTTTTAAAGATATCACCAAATTTAATATTTCATGTAAATAAAGGGAGGTAATTAGAATTTAGTTTTCTATAAATTCTAAGTCAATTTTTCCAATAAGAAATGAATGCATATAATTTAATGATTACCTTAAATATGTACAAATATTTGCAATATATATTTTACATATTCTTCGATTTTTGAAAATTGACAAATTTGCATAATTACATACATATATAATTTTATGAAGAGTGGTATGCAATCTCAAGGGTCCTCCGTGGCCGAGTGGTTAAAGTCGCTGACTTGAGATCACAGGTCCCTCACCACTGTAGTGTACGGTCGCCCATATGGGCTTTCCGGCGGCGACCTTAAATAAACGCATTAAAAAAAAACAATATGCAATCTCAATTACAAAACATACAGGATCTTTAAAGATATACTATGCTCAAATTAAATATTTTAAAATATTGGTAATTACTACACAGCCTCTTTGTAAAATTAGAATAGACATGTTTTAGCTACACAAGAAATAGATATGTTATCTTTTTAACTGTACACACTTTAGGTGACAATAGGCACAATATGAATATATGGTGTCATTAAAAATCAGTTTTGTTTTTCAAAAGACCAACTTTACTTGACTTGTAATTGGAAAGGCAGCTTTCCATACACAATTTATACATTATTTTATTCAAATTAGACATATTCAGAAAGAATTTCAGAGATTTTATTAAGTTTTTGCGATAAAAGTATTTTACTGTAAGATGTGCATAGTATATCTTAAAAATATTAATATATTTATTATAAGAAATTGAAAAAATTGAGATTGGGGAATTAACGAGATGAAGATAATTTGATTAAAAGTACAATCATGATCAAAAATAGATTAAATATAACGCATTGTGGTAATGCAGTTTCTCATATGAATAACTCTGAAGAAGAAAAATACTTTTTTGAAGCACGATAGCCTTTTGCTATGAAGTAGGTTCTTACAAAGCTTAGAGCTCTTCCGATTGAGCTAATAGACATTTAATCCTCGCTTTAATAATTATTAGTCAAAGGTACAATTAATCAGGACATGCAACATTTGATTTACATATATATGATATATATACGAGTATATGCATAGTATTAAAATGAACTGTTCTGTAATATAAATAAACTTAAATTATAACCGCCTAAGGGTTACGCAACAGAAATGATAATATTCCGTAATATGAGGAAATTTCTGTTTACGTGTCACTGCTCGGAAGGAAAATATAAACAGATTGTAAGGGCAGCGCTATTATGCAACATTTACAAAATGCTTGAAAAATTTCCTCTGTAATAACCAAATTTACCAGGTAGCAGTGACACAGAAAGATGAAACTTTATAACCATTCCACTGAAATAACCCGTATTCCTTAGGATTGGAGCCAAGGGTATAAATAACTGGCTCATAAATAAGGACAATTACATAAATTTTTGTAATAAATTTGGAAATAATATTTAAAAGTATGATTAAAACGTACTGTCACGTTCATCCACAATAACATTCACATGAAATAGTTTTCTATTTTTTTAATTACAGAATCATCGTCTCCAAGTGAAACAACAGCAACAGCGACTGACGTCACATCCACTGCTGTGACTACCATTCCTACAAGTACAGTCGGTAAATAATTATCAATACAGTAATTATTCAAAGCACAGAAGGCGCTGAATTTGTTATGAATAATTTAACATCGACAAGAATGTATATTGAAATTCAGTTGCTGAAATTGAATAATATGATCGTTTTGTTTATTAAGCTAGTCGTAATTGTATCCTTTGTTAATGTCTCTGTTTATTCGTGCTGTGCTATAGAAATCTGAAACTTCGTTGGGAGCGATAGAGACCGGATAATGTTTTTAATTTATGTAGAACAGCTTCTAATGAATACTAACATACTTAGTATCAAGCCTTATTTGGCTTTATTAATATTTACTTTATTATGTCATGACTATTTTTACAAACGTGGTTCTATGAAGCACTATGAAAAATAAAACGCGGCTATTAACAGAATTTGATAAAGTATCGACCTTTGTTCTTATATTAAAATTAACACTCGATTTTTAAATCATTGGATGAAAAATAAAGCTGGACACAAAATGTGTATATTGATTTATTACTTGTATTTTGCTAGAGTTAAATCTAATATTGTCGATTCCATACCTTTTGAGATCATGGCTTAATTTGATAAACTTAACAGCAAATTTTAGAACATTGACTGTTCGGTTTCAGTTTTCCTTTATATCTTTCTTGCTGAGAATTACTACAATTTAAACTATTATTTAGTGGAGAAAAGAAGGGCAATAAAACAGCATATGAAACAATAATAGTAAATACAGGTCCTCCTTGACACACACACGCTAGAGACCAGCGTTAAACAGAACTTTCGTCAGTTTTAAATTTTTCGGGGACTCTTTAGGACAGAAAGTATGACCGTTTGTTAATATGTAATCAGCTAGAGACTGTTTCATTTATTTTTCAAGTTTTAATTCTTTATTTTCTCATTACTGCCGAGACAAAATTGATATATATATGAACCTGTAGATATTGTATTTTTGTCTCTTCTAAAATTTGTTTTTCTACATATATGATAAGAAATTGAAAAAAAAAGAGATCGGGGAATAAATGAGATGAAGATACTTTGATTAAAAAGTACAATGATAAAAAATATATTAAATAAAAAACGTATTCTGATTATGAAGTTTCTTATATGAATAATACTAGGGAGGGGGGATAAAAACAACAACAACGAAAAACTTTTTTGAAATCTTACTGCCTTCTTTCATGAAGTAGGTTCCTGCAGAGCTTAGTGCTCTCCCGATAACGATATTAGCCATTTAATTCTTACTTTTACAATTATCAGTCAAAAGAACAATCTACATGAAATGCAACATATAATTTGCCTGTATACGAGTATATACGTATTACTAAAACGAACTGCTCCGTAATATAAATAAATATGAAGAAATTTCTGTTTATCGTGCTCGGATTATAACAGCCTAAGAAGAATGTAAACAGATTGTAATGGCAACATTTATAAAATGCTTAAAAACCAAACCGAACTATCAAATTTACAAGGTAGCAGTGGCACAGAAAGATGAAACTTCATAACATTCCCACTGAAATAACCCACATTCCCTAGGATTGGAGTCATGCGTATAAATTACTGGTTCATAGGAAAAGAATGTTTTTCAATTTTCTGTAAAAATTTGGAAAGAGTATCTTAAAGTTGAGTTTAAACATAAACATACAGTCACGTTTAACCACTTAAACATTCACATGAAATACTTTTATTCTTTAATTACAGAATCATCGTCTCCAAGTGAAATAACAACAACAGCGACTGACGTCATATCCAATGATGTGACTACCATTCCTGCAAGTACAGTCGGTAAATAATTTTTAATTATTAAAAAAATCGACAAGAAATTATATTGAAATTCAGGTGTTGAAATTGAACAATATGATCTCCATTTATTATTTATTAAGCTAGTCGTAATTGTATCATTTGTAAATTTTAGTTTTCATCCGTGCTGTTCTTCAGAAATTAGAAACGTCGACATGAGCGATTATAGAGACCGGATAATGTTTCTAATTTCTGTAGGGCAGCTACTAATGAATACAATTGCGTCACGACTATTTTTACGAACGCGGTTCTATGAAGCACTATATGAGATAGAACGCGGCTATGGACGGAATTTGATGAAGTATTGACTTTTGCTCTTCTATTAAAATTAACACGCATTTTTTTTTTAAGAAATAAAGCGTTTTCATCGGATGACAAACAAAGCTGGACAATAAATGAGTAATATCGATTTATTACTTGTATTTTACCTGACTTTAACAAACTAGTCTAAGAAAGGTTTGCACTTGTCGATTACATACCTCTTGAGATCATGGCCTAGTGGTTACCGCTTACTTTGATAATATTTAAATTAACAGCAAATATTAGAACGTTGAATATTCGGTTACGGTTTTCTTATATATTTTTCTTGCTGAAAATTACTATTTAAACTACTCAGTGGAGAAAAGAAGGACCGTTGAATAGCAAGTGAAACAATAATAGTAAATACAGGTCCGCCTTGACACAGGACAGGGAACAGGTATTTAATACCAGCAATGTCTCGTTCACGATCAACAAAACTTTTGTCAGTTCTAATAATACAAGCACAGTCCATTCGAGATGATATCTTTTTTTGACTCTATAGGACAGTAAGACCGCTTGTTAATATGAAATCAGCTAGTGGGTTCGAACCCTGATGGAGACTGTTTTATTTATGTTTTTTCAAGTTTTAATTCTTTATTATACTGCTTCTTGTGCTTACTGCTTGACAAAATAAATGTATGATTATGCATATGAACTAAAGGATATTGTATTTTTGTCTCTCCTAAATTTTCTTAAAATATTTATACATTTATAATGAGAAATTGAAAAAAAATGAGATTGGGGAATTAATGAGATGAAGCTTCTTAAAAAGTACAATGATTAAAAACAGATTTAATAAAAAACGCATTATGATAATGCAGTTTCTTACACAACTAACACTGGAGGAAAAACAACAACAAAACTTTATTGAAGTCAATTAGCCTTAGGTTCCTTCAGAGCTTATTGCTCTACTGATTGAACTATAAGACATTTAGTCCTCACTTTTACAATTATCAGTCAAAATGGCATGCAACAGTTCATTTACGTTTATACAGTTCCTAGGATTGGAGCCATGGGTATAAATTACTAGTTCATAAGTAAAGACAATTATCTAACTTTTCGGTGTAAATTTTGAAAAAGTATCTAAAAGTATGAGTTTAAACATAAAATCACGTTTATCCACTATAAAATTCAAATGAAATAAATTTCTTTTGATTTAATTAAAGAATCATCGTCTGCAAGTGAAATAACAGCAACAGCGACTGACGTCACATCCAATGCTGTGACTACCATTCCTACAAGTGCAGTCGGTAAAAAATTATCAATACAGTCATTAAAAATCGACATAAATATATATTTCGTTGTGACGGCGGTTTATCTACGTTTTGATATTAAATTTATTCAACGGAAAATTATGTTCTTCCTTCAATATTAATATGTTTTGCTAAAATAGAACTTACTCACTTGTAGCAATTTTTGCACATGTCAAATAAATATCTATAAAACCTATTACGATAAATGCAATGTAATTGTAGATGTTCCGGTTAATACATTCTTGAACTACTTGCACCTTTTATTTTATATTAAGAACTACGCCTTACTTCAACTGTAGACTCTGGAGACTACGTTAGTGGATATTTGGAGATGTTCTTACAGAAAGAATGGGTGGGTGTTTGTAACAACGGTTGGAACTGGAAAGCTACTAACGTCGCATGCAAACAACTTGACGAACGTTTCTTGTAAGTCAAGTTTATGTTCCTTCGAAAGATAACACAAGGCATATCACGATGCTATCATGATCGTTTAAAAAATAGTACTACAGAGTCAACTGGACGCTTAAATACGGAGTGTTACAAAAATGCCCGATTAAATACGGAATGTACCGAAATTGGCCGATATCACAGGGTAAATAGATAAACAGAGACCCTAATGAAACTGAAAGGTATTAGCCATTGCCATGAATATAGAATAAGGCCAGCCTGCATGTCTTTAATTTCTTAACAGTCTTGATTCTGTTGGTTGACAACTTTTTCATTCAGATTACAAAAAATAGAAAGTCCATTTAAAAATGACTAACATGGAAGAGGTTACTTCATGGCAATTCATATTATCAAACTTCGTCAATATGTATGCGTATCATTTTTTAACCATTTTTTTTACAGTCGACATTATATTTAATTTAGTTTAACAAAAAAACACCACAAACATACGTGAAAATTATGTGAAAATAAATATTTTGCCTTTTTGTACAATCTTAAAGCATTATATGAGCCGTGTCATGACAAAACCAACATATGGGTTTGCGACCAGCATGGATCCAGACCAGCCTGCGCATCCGCGCAGTCTGATCAGGATCCATGCTGTTCGCTTACAATCTCTATAACAAGAAGAGAAACTGATAGCGAACAGCATGGATCCTATTCAGACTGCGCGGATGCGCAGGCTGGTCTGGATCCATGCTGGCCGCACACATTATGTTGGTTTTTGTCGTGACGCGGCTCATATGTTTGATTCTAATATTGATTTCAAGATACGGCGGCACCTATCACAAAAACTGGCGTAGTGGAGACACATTGTCTGTGAAACCTCCTGGATATATCGAATTCAATAACTTGAACTGTACCGGAAGTGAGGAAAATCTGAGTGGTTGTGCTGTTATGGTCACAACTACACCATGTAGTCAGGATGATGAGTTGGCATTGTCATGCTTCATGTACAATTTCAGTAGCGGTATGCTATTCATTTTATGACATCATTAGTTAAAAATATATTTGGCAATCAACGGTTGTTAGCATAAATGATCCGAAACGGTAAAACAAACGATAATTCATAATTTTGTTTAGAATGGATATCATCGTATTCTAACATTGATTTCTGAACTTCTTTTTTCTTAAGTTCTTGTCTTCATGTATTTATGAGAAATTCATTTGAAATTGAGGCTACCAGTGGGAAAACGGATTTTAATACTCAAGTTAATATTAAAGAGATTTCATTTTAACTTTTATTAAAGCATAAAATAATAATAATAATATCTTTATTTCCTCCAAAAGAAGAGAATCTTCTATATTCCAAATGATATTTATAAATAGTGTCGGTGAAATGATATAATATTATGGTACTCCCACGAATTATCCACAAATTTGAAAGTCTATTTGCTTAAAAACTCGTGTTTATGTCTTAAGCATCAGTTATCTTATATGTATTAAATAACTCTTTATTTGCGATTGACACAAGATGAAATAAGTTTTGTTACATTAAATCAAAGATCAATCAAAATTTTCTCTTATAATCATAGTTCATTACGCAAATTCTCACTCAAGATAAGAATAAATCAGATATGTCTCAATGCAACGCTTCAATGATAGTGTTTGTAAAATTCCGACTTTTTACTGAGTTTCATTTACTTTGGTTTATCGCCATCCACCGCCTCCGTGGTCGAGGGGTTAGAGTAAATGACTTCTAATCCAGTTACCTCTCTGGCGTGGGTTCGATCACCGGGAGATACTTTGGTAGTTTATCACGGAGGAAGATAGTCTAGTACTGGTGTAACCCTCCAGGAACGATGGTTAGGAAACTACCCGCCTATATGACTGAAATACTGTTGAGAAAAGGCCTAAAATGAAACAAACAAACAAATTATCGCCATCCGATTCGTTTGTCGACACCAGTCTCTTGCATGTTTACATCATGGATAATTAAGAAAATTGGCGGTTAGTGTAAGATACAACAATTATGTATAACTTAAACGGAAAAAACAACTCCCATTTGCACTATTATAATGACCCTTGATTTATTTCCTTTGAGTAAGGAGTTATCTAATTCGCCGCGAATATCATTAGGAAGTACAACTAACGTGAAATTGCTTCTGTCATTGTTTTTTTTAATATAAAAGCACTGTCACGCCGCATATAGCTCTCAACGAATATAGCTTTCCGGAAATGTTTATCCGTCGAAACCTTACAACAATTATTGCAACGATAAGCTCCTAACAAAGCGGATCGTTAAAATGTTTTTCATATAATGTTATAACACACATGTTAAGTTATCTACACCTTGAACATCATCATCATCATCATCATCATCATTATCATCATCAGTATACATTATAATCATTATAATTTAATCTTCATCATCATCATAATATAAGTAGCAGCAGCAGTAGCAGCAACTGCAGAAGCATCAATATACATATTAACATCAGTGTCATCACCATCATATCGTCATATACATTATCATCATCATCATCGTATTCATCAGTACATCATCATCGTCATCATAACCATCGATAGAACATTGTCATCATAATATGTATCATCATCATAATATTATCATCATCATCGTCATCTGAACATCATAACTATCGATAGAACATCGTCATCATGATATATATCATCATCATTATAATATCATCATCATTATATTATCATCATCATTATATTATCATCAACATTATATTATCATCATCATTATATTATCATCATCATTATATTATAATCATCATTATATTATCATCATCATTATAATATCATCATCATTATATTATCATCATCATTATATTATCATCATCATTATATTATCATCATCATTATATAATCATCATCATCGTCATCAGAACATCATCATATTCTTCTTCAGATCATTGGTATCATAACATCATCAGCATCATTGTAATCACCAGTACAGCATTACCTCACCATCACCATTAGTAAACCATCACATCATCACAATGATCAATATCATCACCATCATCATTACATGTGTCATCATCATTAAAACCATTATTTGTACATCATCATCACCGTCATCAGTATATCATCACCGTTTCCAATTCAAAATATTCAAAAACACTTCATTCATTATAAAAGGGCCACACATTAATTGAAATATAAGTCATATCAAACTTAAGTTTCTTTTCTCGTTCTTTATATTATTAAATACAAATTACACGTCGTGTAATTTAGCCATAGAAATCATGATGAAGGGATGATACATATGATTTTTGTTGATATATATATATATTTATTTATATATATATAAACAGAATATATATAACATGTATCAAGCAATATTTTGTTTCTATTGTAAACGACACAATCACATCCATCATCAATATTTTCTTTATCAACAAAATCATATTTATCATCCCTTCATCATATAACATTTGTACCAGGTCTAAATGTAGCACTTGGTGGAAATTCCGAGAAACTGGACGACGGTCATGACAAATCAGGTCTGGTATGGGTCAAGATCAATGAAACATGGGGAACAATCTGCGCAGATGTCGAATGGACGAACGTTCAAGGGGATGTCACGTGCCGTACAGTTAATCCAGTTTGGCGGTATAGTAACCGAATTAACATATTTTATACAGACGCAAAGAAATTAAATACTCTTTATATGAATACTCATACTTCTGCTTTGGTATGTGAAAGCAGTTAGTTTATACAATGTCTGGACTTATTGAATAAGCATTGATTAATTTGAAACCATATGAGCCGCGTCACGACAAAACCAACATAGTGGGTTTGCGACCAGCATGGATCCAGACCAGCCTGCGCCTCCGCGCAGTCTGATCAGGATCCATGCTGTTCGCTATCAGTTTCTCTCCTTTTAGCAAATGCATGTAACATATAAATTATAACTGTTGCAATTGTCTTTAAAACCACATTTTGATAGATGTTAATGTAGCCTGTACTTTACGTGCATTATCAGACAACTAATGTTCATAGAAATATGTTGCGCATGAATGTTTGGATACTCCTATTTTTTGTCAAGAATTATGGAAAAGTATCGCTTATCCACATAATACTTATCAGTGCAAATGCTCAATTGTGAAAATATATTTTTTATATCATTGATTATTGCAACATTGGTTAATTTTATCAAATCAATGTAAAGTTTCTTCCAACATTATGCTTATTTTTCATACCCTTTTTCGGAAAACGTTAATACACGGCCTTATAGATATACGAGGCCTTCTATTTTAAGCATTGATTGTAGTTTGAAGTTTATGCCTCGTTTTTATTTGTTTGGGTCGTCAGACCAAACAAATAATGGTAGCGAAATTCAGAGTCTAATGCTGTTAATTGCAAATGCCGAAAGTAGTCCACATTTTTAAAGCGGTTAATTCCCTTTATATGTACACTAACGCCGAAAAATTCAGGGGAGATCACTGCATAAAGATGGTCAAAGACAGGCACATTAATTTTCAAGGGAAATAATTCCCAAATGGTCGAAGATTTCTAATATTGTTTTATTGTATTTTCTGATCGAAAATAAGTAAATACAAAGCGGACATTCAATCTCTGACACAGAAGTTTACGACAAACCTAACAACAAGTAGTTCTCAAAACAGCTTAAAACTAGCGATTTAAAAGAAAGAAATATTTTTATTTTGTTACAAGTATCCAACAAATTAAAACGCATTCAAAGTTTAAAAATAGCGTTGGCTTATAGAATAGTCAATAAATGCACAATCACAAATTACGCGGATGAATATGATTTTATCAATGAAAATACTATTTTTAGCGATGTCGATTACCGAATACTACACAAACCGAGTAGTGGAATATATAGATTCTACATGTCGGACTGTTTGGGCGTGAAGATTTTCGCTAAATTATTTACTTCAATTTTAAACAACAGGTTTATCCTGAACAAAATACCTCGAAATTAATAAGGATTACAAACCCGAAATGCAATGGAAATTCAAAATAAAGAATGACTTGATGTTATTCAGACATTGTATAACTTCTCCGTGGCGCAGGGGTAACGCGCTCGCTTAGTGAGTGAGAGGTCTGGAGTTCAAATCCCAGTCGAGGAAAAAAAATTTTTTAATTCTTTTTTAAGTGTCTTTGTTAAGGAAGTAGCCATGATATACAAGGATAAAGTGTAGCTGTCGTAAAAAATGAACATAAATGATATTTTGATGACACTAGTTATGCAGAATTCCGTATGTATCAAACTCTGGTGCCTTGCAAAATGAATTATAATACATAAAGAATAAACTTATACAGGAAAATACATGATACAGTACGAATTAGATTGCAAAGATCAGAAAATACCACAGAACTTGCAGCCCTTTGATTCTTTATAAATATACATGCTTATAGTAAGCTTCAGGATAATTTACATCTGTGTTAAACAACAGTTAAAGTCGTTACAAGCCCTAATTTAGAATAATATGGTTTTCTTCAGGCCGTTCACATATAAATTCACCGTGGCTGAAGGGTTTTCGCGCTCGCTTAGAAAGCGAGAGGTCTGGAGTTCAAATCCCAGTAAAGGCAACTCATTTTTTTCAAATTGTTTAATTCAAATAAACATTGGATTGAATATCAATGTTGCAATTAGTCTTATAGCCAATTTACTACAATTAAAACGCTGGAAAGCATTGGTGGCACTATACATATAATCTCACAACCTGTACCTTTCTTACATTCTGAGACCCAAACAAATTCAGCGCCTTCTGTGCTTTGATTTATGTTTCGGTTTTATTTTTGTCTCAGAAGTTTATATAAGGTATAAGTCTGGCAGGATTTGAACTTTCAGTTGATGAGATAGTCTGCTTCAAGTTTTAACTTGTTATTTACTAAGTGATGGTTTTGTGGTATTTACCAAGTGATGATTTTGTTTGATTGATGACGTGCAATATATTTTCCGGAAAATTTTTAATATACTGATCATTCACGACAGATAAAGCAAATTACTATGACAATTTTTATATTTTCTAGAATTGGCAATGCCAGGAGTAATAGAGAACCCGACTTCTTATACCATACAAGAAATCTGGAGTGCCATGGCGACGAACCTCATTTGTTTAATTGTCAAAATGAAGGCTGGAACATCAAAGGAAAAATTGCTTGTACCACAGACTATAGGATTAAAATAGATTGTGACTAAAACAACAGCATGTAGCATAGATCTTTTAGGGAAAGAAAACAAATGAAAGCCTATTTCGCTCACAAATGTCTTGCACCAACACCGTTCGCATTATCAAAGACAAATTCAGAGATATGTCTTTGATTAAAGCAATAAAATTGCTTAGTAGTTTTAAAAAACTTCTTGGTACCTAGTGAAAATATTTAAAAAGAAAATTCATTTCACGTGTAAGACACAGACTAATTTCTATATTCTCTAACAATATCAGATGCAAGCCATCTCGAATCGCATTTTTTAAGTTGTATTTAGAATGCATTACGTTAAAAATGTATGTGCTGGCTAAGTTACACTTGTGCCGTGTCATTTTGTTTTTCAAAAATAAAGGTTGCATATATGCCGGCCTCTTAAAACACTTATTTGTTCCCTTTAAGGCCAAATATGGCATTTCTTTTAGTTTTAGTTTTATTTCTCCAATGCCTTTAAGTTTTTGTGTTGTGTAACAGTCAACAAAACGTTGCTCATTGGCCAATTAGCTGAACCATCTATTGCTTCTGTTGCTTTCTTGCAATAGTACTATTATACATGTAGTTATTTAGTTATTTATATGGAAGTAAAAATGCTACTTTGTTTACATGTGCTACTATTATGACATATAAATTCACTTTCATTGCTACTTTCATCAGGAAATAAGCAACTTAATGCTCTAACGTTAATCAAACTTATGATTTTTCTTTCTAAAGAAAAACAAATTTAATTACATCTGTGATCCAATCTAATATTCTGTTGGGTACACAAATATAACAACGGCTGAATGTAACTACATGGACATTTTCCTTTTAAGCGGCAACCACTTTGTCAAAAAAGGTGCATGGAAATTCCATGTCCAAGACTAGAATCTTAGTCCGAATTGGCACTGATTAGGGGTCTGTCAGCTTCAAGAAAATCTGCTGTAGCAAACTCCTCACAATTATTTAATCGGCGCAATGGAAATGTCACACTACGCACTATGCGTCGCAAATTAAATAACAACATAATGAAATACATGTAGTAATCAAGCATACGTAACTCCTAAAGATATGTTTATTTGAGATTCATTGGCTACCTTAAATATCTAAAGGACCATGAAGCCCCCAAATTGTTTAAATGTTTACCTCTCAAAAGCCTTTTTTTATTTTCGGATTCCTGTCATAGTTTTAAAAACGTTACTTATTGGCCTGATACATAAACCATCTTTTGCTTCTGTTGCTTTGGTAGTTTGTAGTTTGTAGTGCGCAGTCTGATCAGGATTCATGCTGTTCGCTATTAGTTTCTCTTCTTGTTATAGGGTTTGTAAGCGAACAGTATGGATCCTGATCAGACTGCGCGGATGCGCAGGCTGGTCTGGATCCATGCTGGTCGCAAACGCATTACGTTGGTTTTGTCGTGACGCGGCTCAAATTTATTTTCCAAACTTTACAATGACACATGTTTACCTTTTCTTAACAAGGAGAAAGAAGACAAAAGAAGGAGAATATTTCTTTCGTTTTGAGACCTAATGTGTCTTTAGGACAACTCGTAAAATTACTGTTTTTGTAAGCCAATAATTATATTGCGTTGTTGAAATCGTGAACTCATGAAATTGAAATCGTGAATTTATGAAGTTGACATTAGTTGAATTCATGAAGTTGAAATCGTAAATTCGTGAAGTTGAAATCGTGAATTAGTGAAGTTGATATAGTGAATTCGTGAAGTTGAAATCGGGAATTCATGAAGATAAAATCGGGAAGTTGAAATGTCCCTACCGTCTTTCGTCTTCTTCAGGTCACGTGACTCCCGCAGTCTTTATTTTGTTTATGGAATAAATAGAATATAATATTTGTATAGTTTCATACCTGAATTTATTGAGATCGTTGAATAAAAATGATATTATACTCGCCAAAGACTCGCATAATATAATTCCATTCAACAATAAATTTGATATATTGAACTTTTACACTCAATCATATGATTGGTGAAATACAGCAAACATGCTATTATCTTAAAACTAGTACTTAATAGAAACAATTTACTTTTGTACATAGGTTTTTGTTGTATGTTATACACTTGTATTACCTTTTTTTAAATAATTGTGTTATTTTGGTAAATATTACAAAAAAATTGTTATTGTATCAATGACCATTTTAGGCCCATAATGCCTCACAAATGCTATGATTTTTATTTCTCCAAAACTGTTAATTTTTGGTATATGATTACACTTTTCCAAAATATATTCATTTGCTATAATCATGAGCTACATATGTATCTTTTGCTTATATAGCTCTTTTCGGAAATTAGTTTAATTGTAGTGAATAAGTAAGTTGTATGGAAGTCAAAATACTACATGCATAGTTTACTTTTTGCTACCATTACGACACATTACTCATGTTAGGCGCTTCTCTTTTTTTCAGTTGTAAAATATATAACATGCTCTTAACAATTATCTAAACAGTAGTATTTACATGTTGACATTTTTAAAGAATTTAAAAATATATGGATTTTTGAGGCATAATGTGTGTTGGACAGTAAGTTCACCTGTTAAATTTTTGCTGTCCGTTACACTGTATTGGAATTCCTTTTGATTAAATTTCCCTTATTGATTGTTTACAACACAGCGGACTTGTAATTATTTTGATATTCATTAGTAGCACTGGGTTTGGTTACATGTACATAACTCAGTGCATGTTAGTATACAAATAAATCACATGAGCACACATGCGTGCGCAAACTATCTTGGGTTCCAGTCTGTCTAATTATTTTAACCCATTACGTCATATACACGCCTTTTAACGCCTTTTTCACCCCCCCCCCCTTTTTGTTGTCTCAAATGGTGAAAAAATGCCTTATTTAGGCCCCCAACACTTGTTTTTGCTTGAGAAATGTTGTTCAAAAAAGTGACATCTTTTTCGGCGCGGCCCCCCAACCAAAAGATACATCAGGGGGTTGCCAGAAGAGGGATGTGCCCCCTTCTGTTTGGGGGGTTTGAAGGGGGCGGAGTCCCCCTCATCGCCAAGAAAATTTTGGACTTGTGAGAGGCTATAAATGACCCCAGATTGATCATAAGGTAACGTGTAACCAACGCTGAAAAGCATTTGACTCTATCTCAATCCATTGAGAAGTTGTACCAATTTGAAATCAATTTAGATGGAAAAAATCAACGCAAAATAGTGATTTTTGGCAATTTTGAGATGTCCCCTCGTTGCCATGGTAACAGAAAAATTAAGCCTGAGCATGTTGTTGCAAGGGCAATGGTCCAGTCAACATTTGTGCCAAGTTTGATAAGTGTTGAAGCAGTTTTGATAGTATTATAGCAATTTGAACTTGTAACGGGAGACTTTTCCATGAAAACAGCCATTTTTCACAAAATGCTCATGAAGTAATGGGTTAATGTGCTTCTTTTCTGTAAATCGATACTATCAAAAACACCAAAAAGCACGAACGAGTTCGAAATAGCGCGTATGTTATGCAAAATAAGGAAACCCTATCAACGCCTGAATCCCAGGCTATGCACAAACGTGCATATATACAGACAGACAAACGCACGCACGGTTTATTTAAACTGACGTGTTGAAAAAAATAATTTTACAGTCCGTTGTGTAGTATTTGTAGTAGTTTATTATACCCTCTATTTTCTTTTTTAAATTTCATTGTGTATGTTTACGTTGATCAATAAAATTATTTCACCTAATTTTACTTTGATTTATTTATTTTATGTTTACGTAATGGTGAAAGCATCAGAAAGTCAAATTTCATATTTTTGACAGTATGGTAGAAGTTTTACAATGCCTTTGAAAGTGAATATTATAATTAATGTAAGAGCTTGCAAATGGTGGAATACGGCTTAAGCAACATATTTTGACCACCATTAGCTTAATACAACGGTAGTTAAACAACAACTGATGCCGTATACGTATATGGCAGACTAATCTTAATGTTTTGTCCTTGATCTTTGACATAATATTTGAAGTCATAAGTATGTATTTTATACTACAAAATACAAAACGTATTGTCAGTAAAATATTTTTTTTATTTAGTCTTATATATAAGTTTATTTGAAAAAGTAAGCATCTAAATACCCAAGGACATCAACGATTACATTTTCTGCCCATGGTACATAATAATATTATTTGTTTGAATAAAATATATAGTTATTTATACTCATTTTTGTAGGGTGAGATCTGAAAGTACTACAGTATTGGTTCGGATCTTTAATCATTTAACATTGTAATACTATGAAAGTACTAAAAATGGTTTCTTAAGGTATTTATTTTCTTTTATCGCTAAACTCAAATAGAATTTTGGTGTCATCAAACTATAGATAAAGGCTGTATAAGGTAAAGGTAGACAATGTCAGACCGTCCGTGACCTTCACTATACCCAGTGACCCCTTTCTCCATATAAAGTTAGAGATTCACCGAATGAATGTTCTATACACCAGTCAATGAATAAAGGCGGTACACTACGAGCAATAGTGTTAAACGCTATTTTAGCATCACTGATCGTGATCCAAATGATCCCAACCTTCTTCCAAATGTAGATAACAACCCTCCTGGGCTCGAACTGCTTAACATGAAAGATGACAGCAAATGAGTGAAGGCGGCATTAGCAAAGGTGTAAAACTTTATTTTCAGCAGCGGTGACCATGACTTTAATCCCAGTAATTAACAAGAAATATCTTTTAATCAAAAATATCTTAACAAAAGATACTTGGCAAAAAAAAATCTGCTTATACTTGCAAAATCATTTCCATAAAGGAATGTTAGCAAAGCAATGCTTGTAATGATGAAATAATAACAGTTATTACTTATGTCAATTTAAAGTGGTGATTGCAAAGAGTTAAGCAGTGCTCTGCGAGTTGATATATTGTGCTATTTTATGTATGACTACGACGCGATATTCCGATCCAGAACAAAAAGTACCCCAGAACCTAGCATTGGATGTCGAAATATTTTGACTATCAGAAAGTTCTGAATCACTCAAGTCAATTACTCTTCGAACAAAGTTTTGATGAGTCGAATCAGTTTTTTTCATGGATGCATGTAGCTCAATTGTCTACTGAATTCCATAAACGACAGCCTATTGCTTACTGTCAACTGCTTAGTACTAACAGGCAGCTGCTTAATGGCTACTGTCTACTGCTTAATGCCTACTGACCACTGCTTAATGATTACAGGCGCCTGCTTAATGCTTAATCTCAGCTGTTTAATGCCTAGTGACCACTGCTTAATGGTTACAGGTTATTGCTTACTGGCGACTGCTTAATGGCTACTGTCTACTGCTTGAATGCCTAAAACTAACCTAAGTGCTTAATGAGTTTAAAGGGCTGTTACTGCTTTAATCTTAAATGTTTAGCTGCTTTATGCCATATGGACCATGCTTAATGGTTAAATAGGTTTATTGCTTAAACTGGTCGAATGTCAGTTTAATAAGTACTAACTGTTTATCTTATCTATTTGCAAGACCAACTAATTAATAAGGATACAAGTGGACTGCTTAATGCCTATTTCTGGAACAATGCATTTAATGGTTTTACAGGCAGGCTTGTTAATTGCTGACTTTCAAAACTGTTAATGACATGACATTCTGATTAATTGTTTAAGGGCTGCTTTTTCTTCTACTGTCAAACTGGCATTATATTGATACTGACTCACTGCTTAAATAGTTCAAGGCGACTTGCTAAATTGCTACTCTACAACTGACTAAATTTGGCCTACATGACTACCATAACTGGGCAGCTGTTTCTCGTACACCTTTCTAAGCCATAACTAACCTTAATGCCTCTCTCATCGTTTCCGATGGAGTTTTTCCATAATTGTCATTTGATTTACGTTAACGTTTTGCTGTTCTTACCATATTTAAAATTGTATGGTCAGATTTTTAAATACATCCTTTAATAAAGCAATAATTAGAAGAAGACACTTCACTAAATGGTATGCTCAACAACTGCAGCTTATTTAATACCGGGAACATTTCAAAAAGATTGGCATCAGTCAAAAGAGAAACTGGTACATTGAGAGTTAGTAACTTTGATGCAAGAGTTAAAATTGTGATAATCTGTTGCTTATTTAATATACTACAATCAGTATCATGATGTTCGAAATTTGGAAACAACTACAAAAAGACACAATGCGTTTGTAGACAACTCGGGGAATGATGATATTTAATTAATTCAGTTACCTCTGGAGTAATACAAACACAACCAATAATTGATCATTTTTGTAACACATTCTCCTCACTTTACATCCTCCATACAACACCTACAGGCACGAGTATCGGACCTGGGAAGAAAAAGATATGACCAGATTGATAAAAAACCCTGTGTTCTTAAAAAAAAAATTGTACAATGTGACCCATAATTTATATTTTTTTAGTTTTTTTTAATTCTTTTTTTATTTTTATTTTTATTTTTTTTTATTTTGACACTATTGAGATGAACACAGGTTTTTTCTTATCAATCTTGTCATATTTTTTTCTTCCCAGGTCCGATACTCGTGCCTGTGACACCACATAAAGATTCATTGTTTATTTTCGTTCTTGAGTCAGTGAATGAAAACGATATGACTGGTCCCCAAAGAAAATCCTACATACATATTTGCAGTTATGGAATGATAGTTCTTTAACTAAGGGAAATCTTGCATTCTAGATTTAAATTTCAAATGATGTTATATCTGTGTCTAATTTAGAGAAAAACATGTTACTGTCTTATCAGGCGAGGCTGATATACTTTACAATGTAAGAATAAGCCATTTACATGAATTTATTTTAATTAACAAACAAGAATAAGTAATTAACATGAATGGATTTTTTACTTTAAATGCACTTCCATTGACGCATGTGGTTAACAATGGGCCTTTTCATAATTATATAGTTACGGATATGAATGACATATGGCGGGAAAATTGGATCACATGATTGTCACGTGATTAAAGTATTAAGAATATACGAAATATTCCGAATGTATATTTGTAAACATTATTTTTACCACAAATGTGGAAACTTATTTAAATAACATGATTAGTGAAACATGGATCGAAGCAACAAAGTAAGTCGGCTTTTTATTTAGTGTCTGAATTTCATTTGAATATCTATTTTAATGTTGTAATTGATAATGTCGACATATATCTACATGTAAATTGTAATTGACACCGGTGAAACAGGTCATGGGTTTGAGTACTGAGTTTCGTTAAAATCAGTCAAGAAAAAACGATAAGCAATATACTATATAATAAGCTATCGTGCAGGTCACCATTTATAGATGAGTAAAAGTTAAACATAGAACTATCTACATGTACCTGACCCAGCATATAGATAACATAAACGCCAATATACATGTACATGTATATCAACATGTGTGACCTATAAGTGAAATTTATACATGTATCAATTTTACACAGTTCCACAGCTGCTCTTTTCATGTCTGTGTGAAATACTGAAGAGATGACCCTCTCTGACAGCCATCCCTAGATATATTTATATAATTTTCAAGAGGCAAACAGCCAAAATATTTTTTATCAAAAAGTTGTCCATTGATTGTAATAATTTGTTCTAATTATTGATCTAGATTACAAAATCATATGACAATCACACCTAAAGGTGGCTTTAATAATTTAAAGATACAAGTCCCTGTTATTCTGTTATTTGAATTATTTACAATCTCTTGTGGTTTTTTTTTCCATTATAAATATGTAAAATTTATATTAAATTTAATTAGTTCAGTTGTGGAAAAAAACTTGTAGGGGAGGGGGGGGTTGGTAATCACAACTGTTAATTATCATTGAGATAATTTATTGTGTTATCATATTTATTCATATGATATTTAAATTATTTTTGCGTTGTCACTTTTTTTTATTATAACAGAGAAGCTCTAAATGTTAAAATATATTTTTTATTTGTGATATTTGAAATTCAAAGGCTAGATTTTAAGTTTCGTTTCTTTAGAATCACCTGATGGACAGGAAATCATCAAATATTCAGGTAGCAAAGTTATGTAATTTACATAATAAAAAATGTATAAGAAAAAGAAAATTATTATTAAGATTTATGCAAAGTTATATCCAATTATATATTTGATTAAAATTTCAAAAATAAAGAATTTTGAATGTTTAAAATTTCAAGATGTAAAAGAAGTTTGTAACAGTAGTCATTGAACCTTTTCTAAAATATCACCTTAGATTTCACCTTGGTTAATAATTATGTTAATAATGATAATAATGTTATTATTAAAACCAAGATGTCAAATAATTTTATAATCATCATGTCTTATTAAGTATTAATTTTTATCATTTCCTTTTGACATACATTTTTTTTATCAAGATGAAGAGGGACATTATGTGACAATCAGAAATCATTTTATTTCTGTATGATCTTTATGCTGGTCTTTACAGAGAGGTTTGATGATAGGATCAGGGGAGACAATTATTGTAAAGATTCATTTAAATTGGCATATTATATCATCAGTTCTGCTGCTTAATTATTTATACTGTGTGAAAAATTAGATACTGTTTTATAATTTCCGGGTAGAATAATTGTCATGTGTCTGTAAAGTGTTTCAGCTCAGTTTTTCCCTTTACCTGCTGTATTTGTGAAATAAACTTGGCACTGCTTTGAATTTGGAACAGTCAATTTGAAAATATAGGGAGTTATAATAACATGATACAATCAAAGCACAGAGGCGCTGAATTTGTTTAGGTCTCAGAATGTCAGAAAGGTGAAGGTTGTGAGATATAAACCAATTTGTTTGTATAGTGTCCCCAATGCTGTTTCCAGTGTTATAACTATATAGTAAATTGGCTATAAGACTAATTGCAACACTGTACTGATATTCAATTCAATGTTTATTTGGCTTAAAAAAAATGAGTTGCCTGAACAGGGATTTGAACTCCAGACCTCTCGCTTCCAAAGCAAGCGTATAAACCCCTCAACCACGGGGAGTTATAAGATAACAGCCTGAAGAAGACCATATTATTCTAAATTAGAGTTTAAATGTAACCCTTACTAATTTCGATATATTTTGTTCACGGTAAACCTGTTGTTTAACACTGAAGTAAATAATCATGGAGCTGAATATAAGCATGTATATCTATAAGAATAACACAATATTAGAAATCTTCGACCAATCGGGAACTATTTATTCATTACGAAAATTATAGTCATTTGACAATCTTTACGCAGTGATCTTCCCTTAATTTTTCGGCGTTAATGTACATATGAAGGGAATTGAGTAACCTCTTCAAGGAGTTTGAACTACTTTCGGTATTTGCAATTAAGAACATCAGGGTCTGAAATTTTGCTACCATTATTTGTTTGGTCTGACGACCCAACCAAATAAAAACTGAACTGTAACCAACAATATCATAGGCATGCATTACATGTATATTACAACACAAATATAATTTATATGCAATTATATGAATCATTATATCCATTTGTTTGTAACATTTCCATATCAATAAATTTTTGATACTACAATAAAATTTATTCAAATCTAATGTGTATTACAATATTAGAGATACATGATTGTGTATGTTTAAAGGGATACTCAAAAAAATAATAAATTAATCTTATGTACTCAACATTTTTTAAAGTCCCAGCATGAATTTTTGTAAAACATCTACATATTTTGGATCTGAAGTGTAAATATATCTGTATATGTTGAATGAAATTTAAATGCCGACAGAATCACCGAGTAGATTTAAAACAAGTCATGTGATTTGAACAAACCTTGGGATTTACAATAATAGATATTGTGGATATTGTATGATTGAAACAAGTCTAAGCCATTCATTTGACATGTTCTTAAATTGTTACCAGAGTTCACTGTGACAACAATATTTTGAGAAAAAGTACTAATTAAAAAAAAAATTTAAAAGTTAAAACATTCATTATTCAAGTAATAAAAGCAATGTTTTATTAGATTTATGACTGATTTTGCAGTACAGTTATTATCACCATATATCTACTATGTGACTATAAATGCAGTTAGGGCTATTTTTCGTATTTTGACCTGTAAAAGCTTTCTTATTTTGGTAATTTAAGTGGATTGTAAATGTAGTTTGCAATGTGTAAATTATATTTTGTTAACTTCACATTATTTTACTTTTAAATACATTTTTAAAATTTTGATGAAATTAGCATGAATCTGGAGGTATGCTGCTTTAAGGCTGTACAGTTAAAGCAAAGGCGTGTACTTTAAACACTTAAACGTAACTGATAACTTCATATAATTATACTGTTATGATATGCGTAAACATAATATACATGTTAGATATTATATGTAAATTAATCATTGTTATAAAATAACTCATATATTTTCAGACTGATAACAATTCAGTCACATGCCTTCATTTGTTTTTATGCCTATTGTAAATTTGTAAAAACCCATGTAAAAGTGTATCACATGATTGTACTGGTGTAATTTTTTTCTTCCTGTATGACCACTTTATGGTTAATAATATTCCTTGTTAAATGACTCTTCCTAACTTTGAATATTAGCTATGATTAAAATTGTTGGCATTGAGACATTTGTTAAATAATGTTTTCCTAGCTTTTACACCAGTTTCAAAATGTTTTTACTCATATCTCAGCGATCTATCCACCTTACTGCATGGCTTTTAAAACCAGTTACACGTATCATCAATTTCTCCACAATGACTGACTTAACTTCTCCACAATGGCTGACTTAACTTCTCCACAATGGCTGACTTAACTTCTCCACAAAGACTGGCTTAAATTTCTCCGCAATGACTGATTTAACTTATCCCACATGATTTCTAAAAAGAGCAGTGGGAGACAATTTAGAAATTGTGGATTTTAGCATTATTAACCCAGTACCTAGATGCAAGCCAAATTGATTAGCCTTTGCAGACCAGTTTGGTCAGTATACTATTTACTGATTAACATTTATCTTTCATTTTGATACCCCCAAAAATTGATAATAAGGAAGGAGGAAAAGAGTACAACAGGTTAAAAGTATATGACAATGGATGTCTCATCGAATAACGGAAGTAAAGACATTTTATACTCTCAGGCAGTCTGAATTAATGTGTATTAACATTATGCAAATCAACATTTATTTCATTTAAATTTTATTTTAAAGATGGCTGTACAAACATTAACTAAATCCTTACTTGTAAAAAAATATTCTGAAACTTGATAAATAATCGTTTTGCCCAAACTGCAATGTTCAAATTGCATACAAGGGAAACAACTCAGACTGCCTTTATCTGTAAACCTTTGTAAGAGTTATGCATATTTTTGTCTCCCTTTCTTAAATACAGTTTATACTAATAGATAGATGCAAGATAAATAAGTAATAACAATTAGCTCACAACACTATTACTTGAATTGAAAGATTTAGTTTACCTAGTGATTGATTAGATTTGATATCTCATTTTAAATGAATATAACCCATATAGATAATGAGCTCTTCATAGATAGGAAAACTGTAGGTAAATAAAGTCAACATTCCTTTGTCGCAACCCCTTGATATTAGCTTGTTTTGAATGGACAGTTTTATCTCTTGCTTTTAGAATGATAGCGACCGAGGTATTTCGGAGTCGGATTCCGAATCAGAAACAAAGCCATTGCTTCTTGGATCACCAGTTGGAGCAGACGCATCGGCTAACATGTCTGAAAAAGGAAAGGATGCTGTGGCTGTTCAATTTGCCGATGATGTCGGGCGTGAACCTTCTAAAAGCGGAGGTAAAATTACAGGAGAAAGGCTTTTCGTGGTCGCAAGTATCTTGGTTACAGAATTGTGTGAACGGTTGACATATTACAGTGTTGTGGCAAATATGGTCTTGTTTTGTACGTCGGAGCTAAATTTCTCCAGCGATGATGCTTCCGTGGTCACTCTTGTATTTTCAGGTAAACAGTTTTTGATAATTTTTCAATTATAAAAGCTGATGATATAACTGCTTACAAGAAGTTATTACAAATTAGAGTTCATTATTTTGTTTATTTTTTTTTTTTTTTTTTTTTTTTTTTCTTTTTCGAAAATTGGAATGGCTTATATCTAAATGAAACAAAAGTGTTTCTTTTAAATTAATAGAAGACTTTTTTTAGAGATTTCAAATATTAAAGAGACTGCTCAGACTGCACAGAAATGCAGACTGGTTTGATAACTCTTTATTCAGATTGACTTTTCACTTTTTACAGAAAGGTTAATGCTGCAGGCCTTTAGATGAGCCGAAATTTTTCAAGAAAATCAAACATGAAAAATCAAGAAAATCAAACATGAAAAAAAGTACTGAGAATTTAAGAAAAATAAAACAATTCAAGATATAAGTAATAAGTCAGTGTAACTTGCAATTTATGACAGGTTTTACAGTATTTTTTACCATACTTAAAAGGCATATTTCTGTTGTGTTGCTAATGCAGTACTTAATGGCAATTTTTGCATATTTTAACCTTTTTTTGGTAATTTACATGGGTTGTAAGTGCTGTTTGCAATTATTTTCTTTGCTCACTTCACAATATTTCCCTATTGTTGTGTCTTCAACCCTTTTGCAGATACTGGCAGGATTAAAAATCTTATAAATTCTTAATTGTATTTTATGTGTTTTGTTTGTTAAGCTATCTAGGGCATGCTGATAAAATCCTAGATTTAATATTATACTTTCAACTTTGGAGATAAATCATGTCAACCAATATGTAGGCAAGCCTGGCGGTGTCTTAATTACTTCTTTGGGGGGAAAAAGTTCACATATTTTAGTTGTTTAGGTGCTGTAAAGTTGGTCATGAAAAAGATAGATATAAAAAGTTGTTTATACTGAAAAAGAAATATCTCAGAGGTTCAAGAAGGGTTTTAAGTTTGTCTCAAGCATGAGAAGATTATCTTAAATTCTTAATCTATGCTAATATAGTATCTTGTTTGTCCTTTTAATTTCATTAAAATTAAATAGATGTTGATATTATGAACAAATACAATAAGAGGCATAGCTCTCTATAGATGAATGTTAGTTTTCCCGGGAAACTTGCTATTTGTAATGATTTCCCTAACACTATTTGTAATGATTTCCCTAACATTTTGATTTGCACTTATTGTAGGCTTGAAAATGCACCAGAGTCCTATGATCAGATAATTATGATCTAGAGCCAAAAAAAATTCTTTGGTGACTTTTCATCAAATACTTTAGAAATCGGCCTACACAAGTTTTACCTGATGGTGACTGCAAAAATGACATAATATATTAAATTCACAAAATATGTAGAACAGTAGTAAAGACAGAAAATGCTTTATCTCTTAGCAGAATTGTGATGTGAATTTTCATAGATGATATATAACAGTTTTTTGATACTTTGTTATTTCAGGAACAGTGTATTTGATTCCAGTTATTGGAGGATATGTTGCAGATTCACTGGCTGGAAAATACAACACGATTCTTGGATCTGGTCTTATTTATGTCCTAGGTATAGTATCCTGATGTAATTAATGATTATAAAAGAGTATTGAGTAATATAACAGCTCTAGTAGCCATATTAGAAAGTCTATTATGGTGAATTGCCAGCCATATTGGTCATGAGGAGGATATTTTTAAAGACTGGAATAGTTATATGATGTGCAAATTTGTTCATAACGATCCACATTATAAAAGAAGACAATGTGGTTAAATTATATAATTTATTCTAAAAGTTGAGATGGAAATGTCTCATAGTAATGGTTAATATTATTATACAAAATTGAAATATCACAAATCAATGTTAATATATAGACTTAGCATAATCTACAATGTGTATAGCATTAAGTAATATCATTTCTATTCATTGAGTTTTACACATGTTGAAAGCCAAAGTGATGTATAGCCTTTGCTATAAGTATAGTACCAAGGTCAGCCTGCCTGTGCAATTTGACCACTGACCGGGCTCGTAACTGTCGGTAACTTAAATTTAAATTTTCGTCATGATATCCTCTTAATTGGTCATTGGTACTGATCCATAATGGAAGCTGGACAAGTCCATTTAAGAAATTTAGCAGAGTAAGGCAAAAGTTTGCTGTGGCTTCCTCACATGTAAGAATTTGCTTAAAGTGAATTAGTCTATTACTGACGATAATAAAATGTTCTTGAACAAAATATTATTTATCATACATGTACTGAATCCATATGACTATCAAAAAATGTTTTTCAAGCAATAGTTTATAAGAATATCCAAATGATACATTTCTATTGTTTTTATCAATGTTTAAAATTATACTTATGGAAAATGAGCCCGTTTAGGCCAATCCACTTTAAAGTTAAAAAATTAAACTCATGGCAATTTTAGATGCAGTTCGTTCTATTTCAATTAAGTAAATAATTGTCTATGGAGATCTTGTCAGAAATTTCAATCATTGAATGTTTACTGTGCAAATTTAAAGCTATAGATCTATTATGCAATTTATCACAAACAAATCCATTTGTATATTTTAAATAAAACTTATCTTTCAAGGACAGATACCACTTTATTTGAGCTACGGGAAACTATCAACAGCACTTAGGAAAGGTCAAGACTTTAAAGTGGAAACATGTTGGGGGCTGTGATTATTTTAGAGATAACATACATTTTACTAATATATACATATAACTTGTTCAATAGTTATCAAGACTTAGTGTGTGCTAGTTCAGTTGTTAGTTATCAAGTATTACTTACAAAGCTAACAAAATTATCAAATCACAAGAATATTTTCAGCTTTTCTTTTCTGTAAATAGAAGATTTTGAATTGGTCACAGGGTGATGTTAATAGCGGAACTCCATTTGTAATATCACTTATATCAATATACTGCTTATAAAGACAGTTGTTGCCACGGTTCCATCCCTTGTTTTAAAATCCCTTGCCTTTCTAATATTATGATATCTAGATATGACAGTATAAATTTGGCGGTCCCCTGAATGTCATTAAAAGCAGAGTTTACTGTAAATGTTTTAAATGGCTGAGGCTGAAAAATTTCAAGTCCTTGTCACAGTCTGACACTTGGTGACGCAACTTGAATAAGGCTTGGTGTATGATCTATTTTTGAACAATTTGAAAGAAAAATTGGAATTATTCCTATGGAACAGTTTCAAAGTGAAAGTACAGATGCCTTCCCTTGTGTACAGTAAATTTGAAAATTTGATAATTGAGTTTTTTTTATCGAGGACTTAAGTTGATGTTTTTATAATTCATTTAGATTTCAGGCAGAGGCATGATTTTGATAAAACCTATCTACTGTTCTTGTTATTGGCCTCAGTTTTCATATCGAGGGTTCAAAGGTAAAAGGTTATAACTGCCATTTTTGCTGAAATCGACTTTTTATGTTTTTTATAATGTACTTATTGTCCTTTATGTTTGGCGAAAATATTATATAAATATTCAATCCTTATAAGGGCAAAACATTAAAAAGTATTTTGTAATAACTTCTTTTCTACAAATTATGTAGGGGTAAAAGGTTGAAGTGTACTTATTACCTGTTGTTTACTTGTTGTTCCACATGTTGTGAAGAACCTGTAGTGGAAAAAGGTTATAACTGATTTTATCACCTTTTTCCTCTGACACAATACTGCATTCATACAGTTCACAGGCACTATCTGTTATCTCTTTTCCCAAGAAATTTATCTTGTAGATTTAAATGCAGCGAGAATATAACCGAAGATGAAGGACAGAAAATATTCAGTACATACTGGTCAATAGGTGATTACAAAAGTCAGAGGCAATTCATTTGTTTCCATGTTTCCAATAAAGAACCAGAAAAGGTATATAAACAGAGAAGAAAACAAAGAACTACTTCAAATTCGTTTTTCTTCACAGTTGGTGGCAAAATGGTTAGAGTGTGCAATGACTTTTTCTAAAAACTCTCGATGTCGGTTCCAAAACAGTTGCAAATGCAGTTAAGCACAAAGTGGCAGGGTTATATGTTTGAAATGACAAGAAAGGGAAAGCTGTGCCTGGAAATAAAACAAAGAAATATCACAGATCATTAGATAAGAAACACATCGAAAGCTTTCTGACTTTTGAATCACACTACACACGAAAATACTTCAACAGGAAGTATTTAACGCAAGATTTAAGTATAAGACGAATGTACTCACTGTATGTAGAAAATTGCAAAGGACAAAATAGAAGGTGTGTTTCAGAGTCTGTATACAGAAACATTTTCTGTACATTATATATCTTGTCTTTCTTCCATCCTAAGCAAGATCAATGCCCACTCTGCAATCTGTTTGACACTTTGAGAATGGAAGATAGACTACATGAGGCAACAAAAGCATAATATCAGGCACACCAAAAAAAAAAAAAATCAATGCTAGAATGGAAAAATCAGCAGATAAAGAACGGACAAAGAAAGATCCAAAGTTTTCTGTGTCGGCATTTGATATCCAGGCTGTATCGCCAAACACCATGCAGTTTAATTGGTGAAATTTATTACAAAAGAAAACTGTGTTGTTACAATTTGTCATTCTATGAACTGGGAAATGGTAACGGGACTTGTTATCTTTGGGATGAGACACAGGGGAAACGATGCTCGTGCGAAGTAGGAACTTGTGTGCACTTGTGTGTTGGTTCTGATGCAAGTAAGACATCTGTTATTGAAGAAGTGACATTAAATAGTGATACATGTGGGGGACAGAATCGCAATCAGTTTGTTGCAAGTTGCTTAGTTCACTGTGTCCAGTATATTCCTCACATCAAGTGTATACACCACAATGTACTCGAAAGTGGTCATTCAGAAATGGAATATGATTCCATACATGCATCTATCGAGCATGCAGAAAGCCTCACAAAAGTACATGTTCCATATCAGTGGGAAACAGTTATATCATAAGCACGCCGGAAGCAACCATATATTGTCGTTCTAATAAAATACACTGACATACTAGATTACAAGTTGTACAAAGAACGAACTTTGGCTCAATGAAATTTGATGTTGATGGAGAACGTGTTAATTGGCTGACTATAAAATGGATTCAAGTTCGTAAAGACAAAGAAATGAAAGAATACAGTATTTTTTGTGAACTATGGTTTTTGATGTAAGTGAGTTCAATGAAGTTAGGTTAATGCAGAGCAGAAGCAAAGAAAAGTCTCTTAAGGCTCTACGAAAGGCTTATACAGAGAAACTCTCAATATATGCTGCAAAAAAAGCTGATTTGATGTCACTTGTTGCCTCTGGGACAATTCCGAAGGAGTGCGAATCATATTACGAGTCATTGTCATGCAGCAAATCTATAAAAGACAAACTGTTAGTGAGAGTGAAGAAGATGAGTGAACTTCATGGAAAAATTAATGACAACCATTCACATTGTGTGACATGAAACAGTAGTCTTTATTTACTTAACTATGATATGGGTCACTAATATCCTTAATTGCTGATGTCTGGGGTGTGTTTGACTTCAGTTCGATTATATACCAGAGAACATTCAAAATAAATGAAAATCTGTAAACTTAGACTTTAGTGCGTATTTTCCTAACTTTTTAGTTATCAATTTATTTCTGTAGAATCTTAATATTGAGCAGGTATATATTTCATATTTCTATGAATGAAAATTGTCAATTTTGTGTACGAGTACTATTGTGCATGTGTGTTAATGACATTACGTAAGGTTCTTCAAAGTAAGGACTTAATTAATAAATTTGCAACAGTAACAATTAATTACTGCAACATCTAAATTCTTTTCAGAGGAACAAGGCTGTAACTGCACTTATAACCTTTTACCACAATTTATCTCGAACTTTTATTGCTAAACCTTCAGAAGTAAAAGGTCGTAAGTGCAGTTATTACCTTTTACCGCTCAAACTTGTTGTCTTTACAGGATCTAAGTACATTTATTACCTTTTACTTCTGTAAAATGGTATTATTTTGATCTTAGAACTTTAAAACAAAACATAATTACAGTGTTTTATCAGCACCAAGCAATGTAAACTAAACAAAATATGATCTAATGTAGTCAACAAATATGGGAGAATCAAAATTGTTATAAAAATATTACGGAAAATAAAGTTGTACTAAAATATATGGTTTTTTGCGTTTTTCTCGAAATATTGAAAATGGCAGTTATTACCTTTTACCTTTGAACCCTCGATATATAACTCAATAGCTATATCATATTAAATATAATATATTATGAAGTATGTAAATTCAAAAGAATGGTGAGTTTTATGACTAACATTTCTATGAAATAATTATAGTACGGTGTAATTGAAATAGGAAATGACAATAAATCAGTAACAGTTTACTTTCTCTTAACAAACAATGTAAAAGTACAATCTGTGTCACATGAATGCTTATTGTTTTATCTACAGTGTATTGTTAATTAATACTTAAAAATTATTCATATCCTGGTCGTGTCATGTTTAACAATGATTCTTCATCATAGAAATTTGTGAGAAAATCAATGTTCTGAAATAATATTTTATTGATTATATACGGTAGAGGATATTTCTTATAGGGGTGTTCTGTATCATGCAGCTTCAAAGGGCTTTGTGAATCTTGACAATTTTGGCCCATTCACCCCTGGAGATGTTAAATGGGCAAGACCTTCATTGAATTTTGAAATTTCATTTGTAATTTTAACGTATTTCTATGACAAAAAAATGAATTATAGAGCCTGGTTAGATTGCTCAAGAAAGTATGTGCTACCTACTTTATAGCCCTATAATTAACTCACAGGTTATATAAATGTATGAGGGCAATTCTCAGTTTGGTAATTTTACAGTGGTATATCTGTTTAACCAGTTGTTTCTCCTAAAATAAAAAAATATCTGATTTTGTTGCACAGTCATTCAGTAAATAATGGATAAGGCGTTCTCATGGGTCTCCATTGGCAGCTATAAACAAAAGTATATAACTCATTTGTCCCACCAGTAAACTGCTGCAAATTGCCATATGACAGTATCAGTTCATCTAAATGCCCAGCAAAATATATAATAATATGTTTTTAAAGGGATAAAATTGAAGTATTTATTATACTATTAGCTATTTTCTCTGTAATGTTATTAATTATTTCAAACCTTAGACAGAAGTTTATTACAGCAACCTTCGACAGGCATTAACTGTAAGACTAGAACAGCAATGTAAAACTTTATTAGGCTATGAACAAGTCATTGTTTAGCTTACAGTATCTTTATGTTTCCAGGCCTGTTCCTCCTTCCTGCATCCGCTGTGGACTATAGAAAATGGTTTGGAGGTGAAGAGGACCTCAGCATTGTAAGTTTTTAATTGGAGCAGAGCTATGGCATAGGAGTTAATGTGTCTGCCTCTTAATTCAGGGATATGACAGTGTAATACCTTCAGTCACAATAATTACTGTTTTTATAATACTGCACGTTTGTAACGTCGCTTTTCATTGGATAATCGTGACGTTTATATATTTTTATATACACGGCTACAGTCGATTTATGAAGAAATCTTACCTTTTCTCTAAAAAATGATGCGTGCTGTATTATAAATTCGTTATAAGGATTGTTAACAGGATATATGGCCGTATATAAATGGCTGTTTGCAATATAACCCTCGCCTAACGGCTCGGGTTATATTTACAAACAGCCGTTTATATAGGGCCATATAACCTGTCAACAATCTTTATAACTAATAATATACAACAGTGTTGCCCTCAGTCCACAATAATTACTGTTCAGATACAACAGTGTTGCCTTCTGTACACATAAAAAAATACTATTCAGATACAACAGTGTTGCTTTCAGTCCACAACTATTACTGTTCAGATACAACAGTGTTGCCTTCAGTCCACAATAATTACTGTTCAGATACAACAGTGTTGCCTTCAGTCCACAATAATTACTGTTCAGATACAACAGTGTTGCCTTCAGTCCACAAAAATTACTGTTCAGATACAACAGTGTTGCCTTCAGTCCACAATAATTACTGTTCAGATACAACAGTGTTGCCTTCAATCCACAATAATTACTGTTCAGATATTACAAGAGTGTTTGCCTTCAATCCACAATATTTACTGTTCAGATACGACAGTGTTGCCTTCAATCCACAATAATTACTGTTCAGATATGACAGTGTTGCCTTCAGTCCACAATTATTACTGTTCAGGTTCAACAGTTTTGCCTTCAGTACACACATATTATTGTTCAGACATGACAGTGTTACCTTCAATCCACAATAATTACTGTTTAGATACAACAGTTTTGCTTTCAATCCACAAAAATTACTGTTCAGGTATGACATTGTTGCCTTCAATCCACAATAATTACTGTTCAGATACAACAGTGTTGCTTTCAATCTATAATAATTACTATTTACTGGTTTCAGGAAGCTAGGAAAGGATATTTTTTCAGTGGATTGGTGCTGGTTGCCATAGGAACAGGAGGAATTAAGGCCAATGTAGGGCCATTTGGAGCTCAACAGGTTGATGACCTAGGATCAGATGCAGTCCAATCATTCTTCAATTGGTAAATTTTACAATAAACAAAATTAGTGTTCAAAACTGATATACATGTTCAGCCTCTTGTTTAGCCTCTTTTTTCTTATTATTTATTTAAAAAGAAAAAGAGCAGGCCTACCTACTCTATTAACTTTCAAATTGTTCAAAATGTATTTGACTTAAGTCTTGTAAGTTATTAAATAATTTGTTGACTAACCAGTGGGATGTGTTGAAAATCAGATGAAAATATTGTCATTTTTGTAACTTTAAAATTATGAAAGGGCAGTCACTTGGATACCTTGCCCAAGATAATAATTTGTTTATTATGTAAAAAATACCATGATCATGTAATAAATGTCATAATTAAACATGTTATTAAGAACAAACTTGAAAATTTTTCACTAAGAATATATAAGTTATAAAAATTTTCAGTGAAAAGAAAATGATGGTATTATTTCTATATTCACTTAAACCAGATTTTTATGCCCCCAACATGATAATGGCAATTGGGCATAATATATTATAGTGTTACTCCTTTCTGTGCATATGTTCAAAACTCTTGTCCAGTTAATTACTCTGTCATACAACAATGGATTTTGAAATATTTTCACAAACGGTTTTAAATCAAGTCCTAGATATTTAACAATTATAATGTTATCATATGTTATCATGTTTCCAGGTTTTATTGGTTTATCAATGCTGGAGCTGTGGTTGCCTATTCAGGGGTGGCGTATGTACAACAAGAAGTGGGATTTGATTTCGGGTTCCTGATCCCACTTCTTAGCATGATCATAGCCATTGTCATCTTTATGTTTGCCAAACCCAAGTACAAACATACACCAATCGGAGGTACACTTCAAACCACTTGTCTCTCACCACTGTAGAATGGACCTGTGCAAGAGTCTTTGGATTCTTTCATGTGAGAAAGCTGTCCAGCTACCTTACTAAACGTCGGTGGTTCTACTCTGGTGCCCGTTTATGCCTGAATTTATGCACAGAGACCTGAGGTCTTCCTAAAACAGCTGGAAAGTCACCGCATGACATATACTATGTTGGTGCAGCGTAAAACCTAACCATAACAAAAATGTTAAAGCATAATAGATCATTTGTAAAAAATTGTGTAATATTTGGGAGGAATTTTTATTTTATATGCATTAATTAGCAGGGTAAATTTTGATTTTGTTTCTCAGATTTGAGTTTGTTAGCCTATCTAAATTTCATGTTTAAATATGCAACAGTGTTCAGTGGCCTTGAATTATAAAATTAATAGAATTGATGCTTAAGCCATGAGGCAAAAAATTGTTTACTTTTCTCAAAGTTATTTCAACAATTTAGTACAGTGTTTAATTTTCAAATAATAATAGTTTTTATAACAGGTCAATACCATACTTTTTAGGTAGTATTCTTACATCATCATTCAAAGTATGTTGTCAGAGCATTAATGGATGTAATGATCCATCATGGAGTCATGCCCACAAGGATCATGGTGGTTCGTACAGTAAAGAAATGATTGAAGGGGTGAAGGCAGTACTACGGGTCATTCCTGTCTTTATTCTAGTCATTGTATACTGGGCTGTCTATTCTCAGGTAAGGATGTTATTAGTAATGGTTTATTTAGGTATTGGATATCAAATTTGAGTGAGTTGTTGTAAAATAATGCACAGTACCAGTTCAAAATGTGCAGGAATATAATCATGAAGTTGGATAGGCCTTGATGATTAATTACAAAGCATTTGAGCGATAAACCATGCAATATTATACAAAAATGAAAAATAAAATCTATTTGGATTCTAATATGCTAATAAAAAGGAGAGTTGATAAAAATATTTTGAACTACATCAAGCGTATAAGTAATTCCTGATGTCATTTAATTGGTTTATTGACGTCATATATGATGTCATATGACGTGTAAACATTCTTTTTTATGCTGTGTATATATCTTGTAATAATGCACTTGATCGTCCTAAATTCTGCTTGATAAGAAAATATTGTAAATTAAGCGTGTTGGAATATACATTATAACATTACACATTTGTAACTTCGCTTTTCATTGGATTATTGTGATGTTTATATAAACTTTGTCAATTTATCAAAGTTATTTCTTATTTTTTTTAATAAAGAAAGTTTGATGCATTATCAATTCTTGACAGGTTATATGGCCATATATAAATGAATGTTTGCAATATAACCCTAGCCTTGAGTCTTCTGGTCATTTGTTTGGCTTTTAGTTTGATTGTGTAGGAAGCTATAAGCTTATAGACACACTTTCGAATCCATTCCTGGAACCAACCAGTACTGAGCAATGTGTGTAAAGTTTCTTGCTCAAGTAAACAAGGACTTGCCCCTGATGGGGTTTGAACCCATGCAACAAGCGATCATTAGATTACTAGTCTGACCCGTTAACCACTCTGCCACGTTGCCAGTCATTTGTTTCTCACAGCTGATTCAGAAATCATGTGAGATTTGCGAAAATTTTGGTCATTTACTGGATAGTCATCCAGGAAAACCAGTCCGGTGGATCATCTGCTGAGAAATGACCAAAAGTATTTTAAAATCATCATAAAACCAAACAAAGCAGAAAAATGTAAATTAAAAATAGTTTAAATGATTTAAAGAGGAGTGTATAAATATTTAAAGGGGTAATGTTTCCTTTAAGTTTAGGTATATAGCTCTTAACCAAGTAGGTTTAAGTAGGTTTGAGTCCTGCTGTGGTCATATGTTTCCTTATGTTTATACACATGTACTGTATTTTAAAGTTTTTGGACCCTAAGGTGGAGTTCATTTAAAATATGTTATCATATTTCATATATTTACAGATGAGTACATCACTATTTTTACAAAGTGAGAGGATGAACATATCAGTGGGGGATGCCAAGCTTCCAGCAGCCATGTTAAACATCTTTAACACGTTAATTATCCTCATACTTATACCAATCATGGACAGAATTGTGTACCCCCTTCTAGCTAAATATGGAAAAAGTCCTACACATTTACAGAGGATTGGTACATATTTACTACAATACAAATGAGCTGTGTCATGACAAAACCAACATAGTGGGTTTGCGACCAGCATGGATCCAGACCAGCCTGTGCATCCGCGCAGTCTGATCAGGATCCATGCTGTTCGCTATCAGTTTCTCTACTTGTATTAGGGTTAGTAAGCGAACAGCATGGATCCTGATCAGACTGTGCGGATGCCCAGGCTGGTCTGGATCCATGCTGGTCGCAAACCCACTATGTTGGTTTTGTCATGATGCGGCTCAAATATTTCTTTAAATTTTATGATATCTTAAGTAAATATTAGATATAAATACTGTTTAGGGCATGAGATTTTTTAGGAAAAATTGTTTTTAGGGAAGATAAATCATACATTATTGCACATCAAACAAGATTTTCTTCTATTTATACCAGTCTTAGAAGAACCTGTTTTACAGCCGCATCTAAGACAATTTATTTGTGATATGCATGTCAAAAAGAATAAAACACTGGTCACCATCACAAATAGGAATATTTAGTTTGTGGATAATAGTTTAGCTGAAACTCCATAGTAATAGAGCCTCATTACCGCTATAAGCAGTTACCCTTGAGAAAGATATTCTGGTCTGTCCGGTAGCTGGTGTGAGATTCTTTCATAAGATCATGACAGTCTCTATAGTATACCCTTCATCAGAAAAGCAATCCCTGTATTAAAATTTTTTTTAAAAAAGACAACTGTTTCTGTTTTAATGGCTAGCAACTGTAAAAAATCTAGAGATCAAATTCAATCAGGTTGTGATTTAACTGCTCATGATTATATTAATTTTTAATTAAGACAATATTTGCAATTTTTAATCTTTAGAGCCTTAGTTTAATATTATAATCGTAAATTCATAACTGATGTTTATTTTAGTATAATTGTTAAAGGCCCATAATGCCTTAGAAATACAATAATTATAAATACTATTTATATTTGGTAAATAGTAACAGATTGAAAAAAAAAATCTTTTACCAGAGACATGAACTATATTTGACTCATGTTGCTCTGCTTTACAATTTGGTATATATAAAATGAATTAGTATTTTGTATGGAAGTCAAAATACTACTTTGTTTACATTTTGCTACCGTAAATAATGACAAATTATTACATGGTCAGCACTATATCCTTCAATTGTTTAATATCTGATATGCTCTTAATTCAATATTAAAACAATTAATAAACACATGTTTGACATTTCTAAAGAAGAAATAAAATATAGATATCTGAGGCATAATGTGCCATTAACTGTCTGACTTTCCCTTGACTTTTCAAAAAATATTTGTGCAGGTATTGGCATGGTGCTAGCTGCTTTAGCCATGTTGTATGCTGGAATGATGGAAATTATTCGTAAGAATGACATCAGGGATAATGGCTATATAACACAGACACTATCCAAGGATGAATTTAATGCCTCCAAATTAACCATGTTTGCACAGATTCCTGAATTTGCTTTCATTGGTTCTAGTGAGGTTTTTGCTAGTATCTCAGGTATGTATAATGTATATGATTCTGAATGTTACTTGTTTGTATGTTATGCCATAGTATATCTATTAATAATTTTCTACTTATATCTATAATTAAACACATCAGTTACCTCTCACCGCTATCAAGGTTGATGGTTTTCCTCGGGTGCCCCTTTCTTCCTTAAAGAATACACGTAGGGCCATTTTAGGTCTTCTTCAACTAGTAAAGATGAACATTTGCTCTGATTTAAGATTCACAAATCTAACCAATCATTAATTTTTCTAAATTTAATCATAGAAAAAAAAATCATTATGCATACCAAGAATCATGAAGAATGACTTCAGTTCATATAGTTTACAAAGCACCTTTAGCATAGTTTAAAGTTCTTAATTTGCTTTCCAACATTCAGTTTGAAATAAACTTTGAATACATGTACTGTAATATTTATTACATTGTATATATTTCAGGTCTTGAGTTTGCTTACACACAGGCACCTCAGTTCATGCAGGGACTTATCATGGGGCTGTTCTTGATGACCTCAGGGTTGGGAAGTTATTTGGCATCATTAATTGTTGCTATTGTTGGTGCCTGGAGAAAGGATGGTATGTTAATTGTATGTCTGATCATCGTCTGCACTGTTCCCTATTCAGTCAGTACATATTTTGAGATTTTCCCTAAAAATAGTGAATGGTTTTGTCCAGCTTAAAAGATGGACAAGTACATTTAAGACATTTAGGGTGGTAAAGGTTTAGGCACTTTGACAGTTATTACTATGTAACATGTTATAATAAAATTGTAAGCATTTAACATTTCCCAGTCAGTGCAGTGTTTTAAAATATGGCCTGATTGCACAGTAAGGCAACTATCATGACTGATTGATTGTAAAACTGGTGGCAAAGTCATTTCATTAGAGGCTTGTCTGTTTAGAAGAAACACTCAAGCTATTATGATCACGTTGCTGTTGTCATTCTGCAATAACTTCAATGAAGCCCATTATTTAAACATTTTAAAAGTTGTCAACTTGAAACTTGGAATACTTTGCTTATCATGACAAGGTGCAGTTGTTAGACAAGGAGCATAATTCTGAAAACTATATAGTTGGAGTTATGCCCCTTTTAAACTTAGAATTTTTGTCAAATTTGGTTATTGATAATACATGCCCTAAACAGACAAGCAAAAAACCTGCATACAATGTTCTTGTTTCCACTAATATTTAAACACTTAATTTTGTTTGTCAGTCTCCTAATGAAGCATTTTCCCGTTTGTCCATTTCAGAAGCATCCGATTGGTTTCCAAAAGAGCCGAATAACGGGCACTTGGAATACCTTCTGTTCTTATTGGCTGCATTAACCTTCATAAACCTGTTTATATTCATCTTCGTGGCAAAATGGTACAAGTATAAGAAACCAGACTTTGAGACAGAAGCAGAGATTCCGGTTAACCCTGAGGATGTTCATGTGTACGAAAACAATTCATATCATGATAACGAGAAAAAACCGTTGTCGGAATATTCTGAAACATCGAAGTTATAAAACATTTTATCGTAAAACATCAATGACAGATTTTCGTGGGAGCAGTATTTTGTTGTTCATGTGTACAAATAAATTCGTATTTGCTGCTACAACTTGATCCTGGTAGTTGAAACAGAATATATAAAGCACTCTTTTGTTGGGTTATTGAAACAAGCTTTTGCTGTTTTGGTGTTTAATGTAGCTGATCTTGTTGCGGATACCTTACATGCCACAATGTTTAAAGATTTATCTTATTGGTTTCTATATGTAGGAAATATGTGAAATGTTAAATATCTGTTGGTACAAAAAATAATGTAGCATATGATTATGGCAAGAGAAATGGGAGACAAATGGTAAATGTGTTTTTGACAGTTCAAATGCATTCCAGTTATGTATTTTTCAACTTTTGATGAAAAAGATCCTTTATTTTAATCACATTTTTGTTTACTCCTTTATAGGGAATATTAAATAAACTTATGAACAAGGTAAATAACATAGTATTTATCAAATACCTTGAAACAACAGAGGAAAATATATGTTGGTCAAGGATTGAGCCTAATCAGTGACAAAGCTATTAGGCTCATTTGCATATTTGCATATTTTTTACAAAGTCGCAAAAGTAGCAAAGGTATGTGATTTCAGGGTTGGAAGTCACTTCCATCTGTTAGTGTGCCATTGAAATTTTTATAAATAAATGTTCATTTTATACTTAAGAAAGTTATTTTTCTATTTTTATTGTTTATTCCATTGATAATGCATACAATGTGTAAATTTTAATTTGTAATATTATTTGGACACCAACTACAGATTATTTTAATAGCATTTTCATGCAATTCTTATCAAGCATTCTCATAATTCTTATGCAAATCATTGAATATGTTGGTTTGTTTTTAATGCTAAGTTTTGAAGTGCATAGGAAATAGTTCTATATGTAAACTATAACTGATACTATGTACTAAGAAGAAATTGACTAAAATATAATTAGTGTAAATGCAATACTGTGATGCCTGTTTTAGTAAATATACATTGTATGATAAAAGTATATGCATGCTAATTACTAATAACCAGAAAATAGATTCTGTACAATATTATAGTTTTAATAAATTGCATAATGTTTTTTTTTCTAATTCTATCTTATCGCTGCTTTAGCAAAGGCATACATAAAATTTGTTAGAAATTGTAGATGCATATCATTAGGTTTGGCTTATTATAATGTGTGTTTTCTTCCTATCTTTGTGTTATATGAAGCACATGTATATATAGTTAAGTGTAATTTGTTAAGTGTATATTATTAAGTGAATATTGTTATGTGTCTATTGTTAAGTGTATATCTACAGTTGTTGTTTAAATATGTTACTTTTGATAAATACATTTTAATTGTGTTATTGTCCTTTTTAGCAGCAGAATTTCTGTTTATTAAACTTTTATCATTCTTTAACAGTTTCTGTTGTTTTAATTATTAGGAGTTTAAATTTGATACCAAGGTGTCTTTTTATGGAGAGTCTTATTTTGATTTAACTTATTTATTTGACTTAAATTATAAGCTTATTTTAATCATGGCATTGGCTTTCTGAACTAACATGTATTGATGTTTAAAGGATTTTAAGCCCACAAACCTTGGTTAATATTATCATCATTCAGGCCAATATTTATGAATTAGACAAAAGATATTATGGTTTTTGCATGCATTCCAAAAATAATATAGAATCATTCCAAAAACATATATAATCATTCCAAAAATAATGTACACATGTACAATGTACTGTTAAAATTCTCTGTTTTAAATTTTTCTTAAGTTTATCAGTTACTTGATCAAGTACTTGATTAATCTATATTTGTATGTTGTTGTCAAAGAATGTTCTGTTACTGATTAGATAATAACTCAGGCTGTCAAATAGTTTTTAATAAAAATACAGGAAGAATACAATAATTTTTAAGTCTGAAATATTGGATTAAGTGAACTCCAAAATATAAAAATTACTACAAATATAGAAACTTTCAAGCCTTCCTTACTAGAAATTTATAGAAATAACTCCTTAATGATGTTGCTTATTAAACACAGTGGACTGACATTTCCTCTGAATCAATAATTTAGTAGTCAAATTAAGGGAACTAACTTTTTTATTATATTTTTACTCTTTGGACATGAGTTAGCTCTCTTAGAAGTATTTCGATGCGGTGCGGTCTATGAATTCCTCAGCCAGGTATTTTTGCTATGAAATCCTTTTTATTTCTATGTTATAAATTGTATATATACTGGGACCATTGCACGTATTTTGTGCTGAGTATATGTGATTATGTTTGCTTTGATCTGTGATAACATATATTTCTGTGTGCTTCTTTAATATATCAATACTTATAAAAATATGTGTGTAGTTTTGTTTCTGCTGGGATAATTTAATCTCAGACAAAACTGCTCAGTCAAATTTCTGTGATAAACTGGTCTAGTGTACCTTAAATTACTATTGATATCACAAATTGTTAAGGTCTTCAATTCATGTATATGGTTTTAATTAAGCAGTGAATCTTAAAGTTTTTTTGTTTAACATTTTTATAAAATCAACCTTAAATCCATTTGTAAAGTACTGAAAGTCTGGTTTGCCATTCAGACAGTACATATGAAATTTTCTGCAGGCTTTTATGAAAAATGGTCTTGTCCAGATTTAAAGATGGTCAAGTTTGTTTTGTCTTATCAAACGTATAAGTGATGTGCTAACTAAAAGGAACAGTAGAATTTGTACACTAGTAGTTACACTATTAGTCCCAGTATAAGTGTATGATATAAAATCTTTAATTGCGTTCAATTCTAGGTCTGAAGAATCTGTACTTCAAATTCAATTTGAAAGACCCTGGTCAAACTATCCATTTAGCAATTAGGCTGTATGAGCCACTGTCTTCATTTAACTTTTTTTTGTGTTTAGAAATATGTTATGAAATAATAACATGTATATAGTTTAGATAAATATTTTTGTATACACAGTGACAATTACTATTGAATTGATAAAATGTATTATGAAATATTTACACAGAAATATGAAATAAAGTTTTAAGCAACCTATTATATGTGAGTGTTTTTTTGTTGTTTTTTTTTCCGTTTTTTTTAGTATACAGGTCACAGGGTGGTGTTCTATAAGATGTATATGCAAAAGCATAGCATTATTTTGTTTTGAAGAAAAAGTCATAACACATCATATTTATAAAAGACTGTGCATGGCTGCATCAGTGACAATATGGCTTGTTTAAAAAGTGTATGTTTCAAAAGTGTTGAGTAAAAATCACATCAGCAACAAGAAAGTATTCAATATGCAAACTTAATATCGTATAGTAAAAATATTTAAGAGGAATAGTCATCGCCTCTAAGAACAACGCAAAAGTTTCAGATTGTCCTCAAATTAGCTGCCACACTTCACAATCTGGTTTCTTGTTTCAAAGACTAGCAATACAACTGATAAAGAGAGCACATTTCTGTGTAGGGGAAATATCTAGAGAGGAATGAAAACAAAATCTAATTGAAAAAAAATGCCGAGTCTGAGAGAATAAACAAAATTAATCGTCTCTCCCCTGGTATGCGGTGCTTAACACTATAAAAGTACTGGATGAAGCAGTCACACACAGCACATAACATTAACTGATGTGAGCATTAAAAGAGAAGTTTGTAGTGTAATGATAATAATATGATGTTATGACATACTCCAACACACGAAGAATTGAAACAATAGGCCAATTGTTTCCTATTGATATATAAATATATTTCTGAAAAAAATAATCAAAACAAAATGAAACAGAACGTAAGCATTTTTTAACAAATGATAATACATAGACATTTATTTATCAACAACTAAGTTATGTTATCTTAATTGTTAGAAAAATGATTTAATATGTTCATAATCAAGTTAATTGTCATTCCGGTTAAACAGCATTCTCCCCTTCAATGTCGATGTTGGTGCCTACACTTTGTCTATATACACACCCAAATAGTTCGTTACACATAAACAATAAGGGTATAATCAATTGTATTTTACTATCAACGAGTTCTTTGCGCAAAAATATATTTTATTATAAACTATTAGGATCAACTAAGTGACCTTTACAAAGATTATTTAGTTTCTTTTGGTAGGGAGAGTTGGTGGGTCCATGCACGTGAAAATCGTGGATTTCATACATGTAATTTTACAACGGAAAAGAATGGTGTGATATTTACATGCTGGAGAAAGGATTAATTACATAGTTAAAGGTGACTAGTATAAATGTTTGCATGATAAGTATTGTCATAAGATAACACGTTCATTTAGAAAGAGAAAATGAACCTTGTATTGAGGCTTTGCTACTTTCCTCTAAGACATTACTTGTGTTACTAAAATAGAGAAAATAAGAATCCCTACCTAACAAGGCAAAATTGAAAATGTTGAAGGCTCGGTTTGATTGAGTCTGTTCATAGACGGTACTGTCAAGTGCAAACCACCGTCCACGCCCCCTAGCACCGGCTTTAGCAGAATTTAACATTTAAACATAAAAATAGTGTATTTTTAATTTAGATACATCAGCAGATGTGTTCATACGGTGAGTATCATGGAACCTTCAATGTGACATGTTAGTGTCATTCCATTAAAATCGGCGTATGGTTTTGACGTCTTATCTGTGATATGCAGGCTTCATAACCTCAGACCTTCCGCACATTGTTTTCTCGTTTAGTGCACATTGGAACCACCCAAGTAAAAAATATGCTGAAAAGTAAAAACTAAAAAATACCACAAACACAGCAATAATGTCGTGCTGAACGATCTTCAATGATCGGAAAAGTTAAATATAATAAGTACAATAAGTTAAACACACTGGCCATAGCTTTCGCAGAAGTGGTGGGTCCATCGCAGCGGCGTCGGAGTATAAGGTGCAGAAGCCGTGAATAAAATATGGCCGTTCTCGGTAATTTTACGACTGAATTTTACTTTTAATGTTTTACTGGCAAAACCATATCACATATGTCTTACTTGACATTAAAGAAACGTGTTTATTTGGTATTTGAAATAATACAAAAAGATGCTGGCGTTCTGCTTAGAACTATTTACCTTCCATTGAAAATTTCATTGGTAGACTATTCTACGTAAAAAGACCTTAGTTCCAGGTTCAACAACAAACAAATAAAAGAGATACTCGTGAAGATTAACAAAACATACTTTATTATTGAATATGAAGAACAATCTCAGTTTAAAATGTCACTGTGTTATATTATCATACTGAGGAACACCAATTTATAAGTGTATTATAGTTTGGGGACCTTTCTGTCAGAGTTAAATCGTATACATGCACAGTGCGTGTTTAGATATCCCCACTCCAGAGCATGCCCGTAGAGTGGCTCCTTTTTTCTGGGGTTTACTTAATGTGACGACAGATAAATGGACAACGATAGAAATGTCTATTCAGATGCTCATTCTCTGATTACTTTTTTTCTTGGGCTTTATATTGCGACAACAAGGGACGTGATTTTATTTTGCATGTATATAAAACCTAACATTTTGTTAAAATGAAGCTTAGTGTCAGAATTAAGTTAACAACAGTCTTTTAAGTGTCCGGGTTTTTCCTCAAGATCGCTGTGGGTTCTGATTTATTGAACACGTTTCATAAAATATTACTACTTTATTCAACCAATGACTTCAATGAATTAAGTCATAGAAAATATGAGAACAAAATATTCTGTTTATCACATTTTCAAAATAAGTATACATGTAGTTTACAGTCTAAAAATATAATGTAACGATAACATTCCATGACGTATTAACGTAGTCAGAATTAAAAATGCTCTAAACTTTGCATGAGAGAAAACCATTCGCCAGACTCGTTTTCAAGTTCACTTTTCTTTTTCAGATAAATTGTAAGGTCTATGTTTCTAATTTTCACCAGCTAACTTCCTCTTTAGTATTTGTAGCCAGTACAGAACCGATTTTTTTATTTTCTTCTGCTTAAATTGTGACACTCATCGAAAAAAGGGGTTTGAAAATATGTTTGACAACCATTTTTAAATAAACCTATGTAATTTATTTATCTTCGTCCGTATCAATTACAAAACAATAAAATAACCTACTAATTATAAAACATGTCTAATTATAAATAATATTTTTATTACCCATGGTAAAGTGTTTGTTTGCTACAATTCAATAAGGGAATGCCACATTTTTCATTTAGCTTTTAAGGAATTATAAAACGGAATTATACCATAAGAGTGTGTAAACCATCAAAGATTAGATACTTGTTGCATTTAATGTTAATTAACTTCAATGTTTAAAAATATCTCACGATAAATAGCTACTCGAAATTATTTCCTTGATATTGAAAAATCTAACACATTTAATTAAATGTATCAGGTAAGGAGTTAGTTGTTCATGCACGTGAAAATCGAAACATTCGGTCATATAATTTTACCATGAAAAGAAAACAGAAGCCATAATATCAATCAAGCAATATACTATAGTAGGGCCGAAACGTCTCGCTGAAAAGGGCCGAAACGTCCAGGGGCCGATTTGGTTTGGGGTCGAAACGTCCTGTTTGCGTGTCCGAAGACTGACGGAAAGGGCCGAAAAGTTGCGACCCCAACATATTTATTTTAACAAAAGAACACTTAGATAAATGTATTGTTGTTTTCTATAATGAAAAGGTCAGAGTTGAACGAGGTTCGGCGAAAAAAACCGGACAATTTTCCCGCTTCACACATTACAGGTCACGTGATCATTTGAGCACAGAAAAGACCAGTTTAGGAGGGAACGTCGCACGGCGAAGATGGAAGAAATGGCGAAGATGGAAGAAGAAATGGCGTGCAGGTGTGTTGATATTTTACAACTTTATTGTGTCATTTTATTCTTTTATTAACCTATCCTATGCCTTTGTTATATGCCTGTTTAGTTTTATTTTGATGATTTGTATACATTATTGCTCCTGATAATTTAGACACCTGGCCGTTTTATTACCCTGCGCCCACTTGGCTTGCTAGTAATCGTGTTGTTCGACTTCGCGCGAGATAACTTCGGCGTTTTTTGTTTATTTTTTTTATGTTATTTGACAAACTCTCCCTGCGCATTCTGATTATAAATACATTAGGTATTAAAAGGTATAACAAAAAAAGCTTGTCTCTCAGCCGCAGGTTGGCTGTGGGTCCATACTCTCGAGGTTAAAACGTGTAAAAAGGTATGAAAAAATATGGGCTTTCAGCCGCTGTTTGGCTGGGGGTCCGTACTACATGTATAAAAGATATAAAATAATCTGGTCTCTTAGCCGCAGTTTGGCTGGGGGTCCGTACTACATGTATAAAAAGGTATAAAAAAAATCTGGTCTCTTAGCCGCAGGTTGGCTGGGGATCCGTACTACATGTATAAAAAGGTATAAAAAAAATCTGGTCTTTCAGCCGCAGTTTGGCTGGGGGTCCGTACTACATGTATAAAAAGGTATAAAAAAAATCTGGTCTCTTAGCCGCAGGTTGGCTGGGGGTCCGTACTACATGTATAAAAAGGTATAAAATAATCTGGTCTCTTAGCCGCAGTTTGGCTGGGGGTCCGTACTACATGTATAAAAAGGTATTAAAAAAAATCTGGTCTTTCAGCCGCAGTTTGGCTGGGGGTCCGTACTACATGTATAAAAAGGTATAAAATAATCTGGTCTCTTAGCCGCAGGTTGGCTGGGGGTCCGTACTACATGTATAAAAAGGTATAAAAAAAATCTGGTCTTTCAGCCGCAGTTTGGCTGGGGGTCCGTACTACATGTATAAAAAGGTATAAAATAATCTGGTCTCTCAGCCGCAGGTTGGCTGTGGGTCCATTAACTCTCGAGGTTAAAACGTGTAAAAAGGTATAAAAAAAATCTGGTCTTTCAGCCGCAGTTTGGCTGGGGGTCCGTACTACATGTATAAAAAGGTATAAAATAATCTGGTCTTTCAGCCGCAGTTTGGCTGGGGGTCCGTACAACATGTATAAAAAGGTATAAAAAAATCTGGTCTTTCAGCCGCAGTTTGGCTGGGGTCTGTACTACATGTATAAAAAGGTATAAAAAAAATCTGGTCTTTCAGCCGCAGTTTGGCTGGGGTCTGTACTACATGTATAAAAAGGTATAAAATAATCTGGTCTCTCAGACGCAGATTGGCTGTGGGTCCATTAACTCTCGAGGTTTAAACGTGTAAAAAGGTATAAAAAAATCTGGTCTTTCAGCCGCAGTTTGGCTGGGGGTCCGTACTACATGTATAAAAAGGTATAAAATAATCTGGTCTCTTAGCCGCAGTTTGGCTGGGGGTCCGTACTACATGTATAAAAAGGTATTTTAAAAATCTGGTCTTTCAGCCGCAGTTTGGCTGGGGGTCCGTACTACATGTATAAAAAGATATAAAATAATCTGGTCTCTTAGCCGCAGTTTGGCTGGGGGTCCGTACTACATGTATAAAAAGGTATTAAAAAAATCTGGTCTTACAGCCGCAGTTTGGCTGGGGGTCCGTACTACATGTATAAAAAGGTATAAAATAATCTGGTCTCTTAGCCGCAGGTTGGCTGGGGGTCCATACTCTCAACGTAAAACATGTGTAAAAAGGTATAAAAAAATCTGGTCTGTCAGCCGCAGATTGACAGGGGGTCCGTACTCGCAACATATAAACGTGTAAAAAGGTATAAAAAAATCTGGTCTTTCAGCCGCAGTTTGGCTGGGGGTCCATACTACATGTATTAAAAGGTATAAAATAATCTGGTCTCTTAGCCGCAGGTTGGCTGGGGGTGCATACTACATGTATAAAAAGGTATAAAATATTGCTCTCTTAGCCGCAGTTTGGCTTGGGGTCCGTACTACATGTATAAAAAGGTATAAAAAAAATCTGGTCTTTCAGCCGCAGTTTGGCTGGGGGTCCGTACTACATGTATAAAAATGTATAAAAAAAATCTGGTCTCTTAGCCCCGGGTTTGCTGGGGGTCTGTACTACATGTATAAAAATGTATAAAATAATCTGGTCTCTCAGCCGCAGGTTGGCTGTGGGTCCATACTACATGTATAAAAAGGTATAAAATAATCTGGTCTCTCAGCCGCAGGTTGGCTGTGGGTCCATACTCTCGTGTTTAAAACGTGTAAAAAGGTATAAAAAAAATCTGGTCTTACAGAGGGTCCTTACTCTCAACATAAAAACATGTGTTAAAAGGTATTAAAAATCTGGTCTTTCAGCCGCACATTGGCTGGGGGTCCGTACTCCCAACTTAAAACATGTAGAGAAAGGTATAAAAAGTCTGTTCTCTCAGCCGCAGGTTGGGTGGGGGTCCATACTCTCTACGTAAAATCATGTATAAAAGGTTTTAACATAAATTTGATCTCTCAGTCACAGGTTTTACTGGAAGAAGAAGAAAAAGAAGAAGAATTAAGAACGTATTTAGGAGTGAGAGTTACATGACGAAGATGGAAGAAATGGCGTGCAGGTGTGTTGGATATTTAACAACTTTATTGTGTCATTTGCATTTTTCATTAGCCTATCGTATTGAATGCCTTTGTTATTTGCCTGCTTATTTTTATTTTGATGATTTGTATGCATAATTGCTCCTGATAATTTAGACACCTGGCCGTTTTATTACCCTGCTCCCACATGACTTGCTAGTAATCGTGTTGATGATTATGGTTGATGTTGAATTTTACGGACTAGGTTGACCAGCCGCTCGACGTAACATACTTCGCGCGACATAGCATTCTTCGGCGTTTTTTGTTTAATTTTTATTGTATACTGACAAACATTCCCGCCACATTCTGATTATTAATACATGTATTTTGCGCATGCCAAACAGGTTTTATTTATTATATGTAAAAGGATGTATATTGAAGAAAATGTGTATGTATGAAAATTGGTAAAATAAATGGATATAGATTTGTTACTGGTCGGCTCGGTGATATCTTTGTTTCACTATCAGTATTAAATGCATAATGGGTATTAAATGCAAAAAAAGGATTGGAAAATATCACAAATAATAGTTTAACTGTAAGCATGTCAAAGAAGTGAGTTTCAAAAATGTGTATAAGATTGTGTATAAAAATGTGTATACATAAAGAATTGGTATAAAAATTGTGTATAAAAAATAGGTATAAAAAGTGTGTATAAAAAATGGGTATAAAATTGGGTTAAAGAAAGATTTGTAAGATGTGATTTGTAAAAAATAATGTGTGTATCAAAATAATTTGTATGAAAAAGGTATCATAAAAGGGTATTAAATTGTATCTGGTTCCTGGTTGGCTGTTTCACGAGAAATCCCGTTTAACATGTCAAAGGTTTTTTTTAAAAAATAGTAAAAATAAAAACTTGGGTATAAAAATACTTGTATGAGAATGTGAATAAAGAATATAATATTAAAGTTGTTTCTGGTAGGCTGTATGCTCCATAATATTCCCCATTATTTCATAAGATGATATGAATAATGTGTGGTAAAAAAAAATATCGCAAAATTATAATTTAAAAAAGGGTTTTAGGTAAAAAGTGTGCATCTTTGATGTTGGTATAACACATACTAACTTTCGGTTCAGAGCTCATCGTGTGTCTTTATGCAATTTCTGTTCTAGAGTTAGAAATTTTAAGCACAAAGATGGTCAATTCTAAGGGTTAACACATATGTTAACATTGGTATGATATGCTATGAATTGTCTATATAATATGAAAAGTTAAGGTGCAAAAGGTGGTAAAAATAAATGTTTTAAAAGAATTTTAAAAATATACCAGAATGTAAACAAATGTGTTATAAAAATATGCTTGAAAAATGTGTATATAAAAAAAGGTATAAAATTAACATAAAAAAGTTATAAAAAAAGTTATAATAATACAAATAGTAATAAAAAAAAATTATAAAAGAAATAATAATAAAAACATAAAAATACTAATTATAAAAAAAAACAAATAAGAAAAACAAACAAATCACATACCAACAACATAATTAAGCTTCGTTAACTGAATGGTGGGAGAAGTGTAGCGCGTTATAATAATAATAATATAAAATAAAAATAAAACGTCCATTCAGTCGCGCGTATAAACCGTTCGACGTATACTATGACTACACTTCTTCCAATGCTGCCTAGTTTTAATAACTAGCATGTCCCAAGCCATGATAAAAGCAGAGGGGAAGAAATGAAGTTAATAGATTTTATAGCGAAATCAACAAAAATTATCTGATCATGGTCTGCACTGTTCACTATTCAGACAGAACATAATTTTGAAACTTTCCGAAAAATAAAGTAATTAAATTGAAAGATGGATATAATAAGTCCATTTAACATACTAAGCCTGGTTAGGTTTATTTCTTCCAATGCTGCATAGTTTTAATAACTAGCATGTCCCAAGCCATGATAAAAGCAGAGGGGAAGAAATGAAGTTAATAGATTTTATAGTGATATCAACAAAAATGTTCTTATCATGGTCTGCACTGTTCACTTAATTCAGACAGAACATATTTTGAAATTTTCTGAAAAATAAAGTAATTAAATTGAAAGATGGATTTAAGTCCATTTAACAAACTAAACATGGTACTGAGGTTTAACTCTTCCAATGCTGCCTAGTTTAACCCTTTACCACATATATACGCGAAACAACGCACTTTCGACCTCCCCCCCTTTTTGGGGCGTCAAATAGTGAAAAAATGTCCTATTTGGGCCCTAAACATAAGTTTTCGTTTGAGAAATGTTGCTAAAAAAATTGAGCACTTTTTCGGCGCCGCCCCCCGACCAAAAGATACATCAGGGGGTTGCCAGAAGGGGGATGTGCCCCCTTCTGTTAGGGGGGTTTGAAGGGGGGCGGAGTCCCCCTCATCGCCAAGAAAATTTTGGACTTGTGAGAGGCTAAAAATGACCCCAGGTCGACCATAATGTAACGTTTAACCAAAGCTGAAAAGCCTTTGACTCTATCTGAATCCCTTGAGAAGTTGCAGCACTTTGAAATAAATTTTGATGGAAAAAATCGAGGCAAAATAGTGATTTTTGGCAATTTTGAGATGTCCCCTCGTTGCCATGGTAACAGGAAATTTAAGACTGAGCATGTCGTTACAAAGGCAATGGTCCAGTCAACATTTGTGCCAAGTTTGATTAGTATTGAAGCATTTTTCATAGTTTCATAGCAGTTTGAACTTGTAACAGGAGGCTTTTCAGTGAAAACGGCCATTTTTCACAATATGCTCATGGGGGAAAGGGTTAATAACTGCAGCATTGTCCCAAGCCATGATAAAAGCAGAGGGGAAGAAAATTTTAATGAAGTTGATAGATTTTATAGTGATATCCACAAAAATTGTCTGATCATTGTTCACAATTCATTTAGTATATATTTTGAAATTTTCCCTAAAATGATAAGATTGAAAGATAGGCAAGTCAGTTTAATATAGCTCAAATTCAGTATCCTTTCATTATCTGTTTACATCAATTACTCATTATTCATCCCTTTCTCATAGTGGTAGAGTGTTGGCTCTCTGATTATAGTTAGAAATTGAATTGACCCTGAATTAAATCCTTTAAAAGGCATTGTTACCTTGACTAGATATTTAAGAAGAATAAATAGAGCTAATTCCTAGTTTTAAAGGGACTCCACTGAGGTTTAAAAGCCTAAAAACATAACAGTTAAATTTCTTACATAATGAGCTGGGGCACTTTAAACAGAAATATATGCAAACATAGTTAAGAAATATACTATGAAATAAATTGAAAATCGTATTTTAATGATTTTCTTAGCCCAATTTGAGTGAAAACCCAGCCACAAATGAAGCACATGCTTCAGGTAAGTCCCCCAGCTTTAAGTATACCTGAAATGTACTTCAGAAATACTTACAGATAATAAGACCTGCTTCATCTGAAGTCCTACAGACTTCAATGATACACAACAACCATACTTCAAATGAAGCCCCTGGAACTTCAAGTATACTCTTCCTAACACATACCTGCTTCAATGAGAAGCCCAGGGAACTTCTGCTGGAAGTGCCAGGGACTTTGTTGATGCTTTGTAAACATTAATAAATAGATAAGAACAGTAATGGGGCTTCAATGATGCCTTAAACACTTATATGAAAATATAAAGCATATTTCTAGGGACTTCATATGTACTTTTGAGAAGTGAGTAAAATTTAACTCACAAACACAAGTGATTGTAACATAATATAAACCATGTGTAATTGGTCAGTGAGGGGTCAAGAGTTTCTTCTTGCTGTTTTCATAATAACCTGTGTTAAACTCGCCTATCTTATATAAAAGAAAGTGTTAGTTAACTGGGGTTTACAACATGTAATCTAATATCCTGAACAAATCTGGCTCTCAGAAAATTCAAATATTACTCAGGAAGTTTCTTTTACTCAGGAAGTTTCTTTGGACCTCAGTGCTTATACTTATTTATAAAGATGCTTAGGACTAAAGTTAAACATGTGCCAAAGTGTCATTTAGATGAAACAACTTTATAATGTGAACTTTAATGAAATTATAATGGGACATTAAATGAGTTTTTCAATCAGATGGAAATGGAAATTTACTATTGTTCAATGGAATAATGGTAAGCTATTTAGACTATTTTGTTACAACAGCCTTTTCAAATTTACCTTAAATTAACACTAAGTATAAGTTTAGTTTTTGTTTCTCTTCATAAATTTTACATATGTCCTAATTTAAATCTTTTTCACTGAGTGTTATTGAGGGGGAAATTTTAAATCTGCCCTTTTCTTTACATTATGAACCAGTAAATTACATGCCTGTGCAGGTCATGATTTTTCATAACATTTACATTCTGGGGACCCTTCTGTTACAGTAAATTATGGGTTATATTAACAGTACAATCAATCATATAAAAATGGAACCAATATTATTTTACCTTTGATAGAGTTTATCAAAATATTTCATAAGATATAGATTTATACCCTTTAACCATTTAAAACTTTATATATGTAACTTATGATGCTTTAAATGTACTTCTTCAATGATGCTTTAAATGTACTTCTTCAATGATGCTTTAAATGAACTTCAACTTGATGCTTAAATTGTACTTCTTAAGATATATAGTATTTGATGCTTTAAATATACTTCAATAAATGATCATGCTTGAAATGTACTTTTTTATGTTGTGCTTCAAATGAACTTCATTATTAAAAGCTTTAAAGGTACTTCCTAAATTGATACTTAAAATGTACTTCCCTGAGCCTACCATGCTGAGCTTGTAGGTACTACCCGAGTGATGCTTTATATATGCTTTCTTAAAAGAAGTATCTTTGAAGCATAATTTAAATATTTTAGACGGAGCTTTAAGTGTACTTCCCCCTGTTCGAGTGAATGTTAAATTTTGCTCCATAAAATAAAGTACACTAGAAGCAGGTACTTAAGTGATACCATATTGATACTACATTGTGGGGCTTTATAGGTACTTCTATTGTACCTAAAACGTACTGTATTTGTGGCTGGGAAGCGTTTAAACGCTTTTAATTTTGGGTCATTTTTTACAATTTGAATAATTATTCTGGAAAAAACGTAGTGCGCAAATGATCTGAATTTTGCACAAAGATTAGTGGTCTAAACCTACATCAAATGGTACATTTATTTGGAAAAAATATTTTCAGTCCCATCATGTCAAAATACCTCAAAGGAGTACGTCCCTTTAACTCACTCGAGTGTTGACGTAACCACTTTTGTTAAAGTTTGCGTACCCTTTCAAATATTTTCAATGTCCATTGAAATATGGCTTTGAAACTTTGCGCACTTGTTCACCATCATGCCCCCCAACCTGTACACAGGAGGAAGTAACTCTACTCTAATGCCCCTTTTAGACTCATATTTACATTTATTATATACCAACTAATATTATTTGCCTTTTGGTGTACCACCTCAAATATTTTCATTTTCCATTGACATCTGGTTTTGAAGAGAGTTGAAATTTTAAACACTTTTTTGAGAGCATAATAGGTCAATCTCAAAGATCTATAACTTTCATATGGATCTGAAAAATTTGTTTGCCCCAATTGAACATAGTCAAAGAGCCTTGATAATGTAAAATTTTCTATCAAGCACTAAAAAAAGTATAGCGTTCTTTATTTCCTTTTAACTTTTTGTTTTTAGATATTTTTCAACTAAGCGGATTTCAGTGTGTTCTTTACACAAGGCTTTTTGAGAACATTAAGTTTAACAAAAGACTGAGTTTAAGTCAAAACAGTCAAGCTCATAACCAAATAAATAGCAATCAAAGAAAAAAAAAGGAAATATACAAATGAGCAAGGTGGGGATTTTGTTTGTAATGCACTCTGATTGTAACAACAAGAAACACTTTGCATCCAGATAGTTTAATGGTAGAACAGCTGTTACTTTGTAACAGAATGCCTGGGTTCAAATCCCAGTTTGGATTTAATTGTTTTGTTGTTTACAATGTGTAATTATTTCATCAAATGCAATGTTTTAAAAATTATTTTCATAAATTCGATTTTTTGAGAAAAAAAAATGAAAATAGAGGTATTGTTACAGCCATGTTGAAGTTGTCGTTGCCCTCTGCAAACCTTGACCATAACTTTTCTAAGTTGTAGGTGTTTTTGACATTCAAAGTCAATTGTCCAAATTTTGCTCTTTTTTTTTGCTATAAGTGGCTATATACATTTGTTATTTTTAGCTCGACTTTTCTATGAAAAGGGGAGCTATCCTACTCGCCCCGGCGTCGGCGTCGGCGTTAGCGTTGGCGTCACACCTTGGTTAAGTTTTTCGTACCACCCCACTTTATTTCAGAAGTATTACAAGTATGGCTTTGAAACTTACCATACTTGTTCACCATCATAACCTCCATCTACAGACAAGAGTACATAACTCTGTCAAGGTTTTTGACAGAATTATGGCCCTTTTTTGACTTAGAAAGTGTATTGAGCTTGGTTAAGTTTTTTGTACCACCTCACTTTATTTCAAAACCATTGGAGGTATTGCTTTGAAACTGACCATACTTGTTTACCATCACGACCTTCATCAACAGACAAGAGGACATAACTCTGTCAAGGTTTTTGACAGAATTATGCCCCTTTTTGACTTAGAAAATACATTGAATATGGGTAAAATCCACTTATTGCCTTAACCCTTTGAGATATTGCTTTGAAACTTTTAATGCTATTTCACATCATTACCCCCATCTGTACGCAAGAGAAGGTAACTCTGTCAAGGATTTGTTTTAAAAATTAAGGCCTTTTATCGACTTAGAATCTTGGTTAAGTTTTTAGTACCAGTCCACTTTTTGACTGAACTGTTTGAGATATTAATTTGAAAGTTGGAATACTTGTTTACCATCATGGTCCCAAAAACATGGGCAGGAGAAGGTAATTCTGTTAAGGATTTTATTTGAATTATGGCCCTTTTTGACTTAGAAACTCAGTTAAGATTTTCATTCTTGTCCACTTGTTGACTTAACCATTTGAGATATTACTTTGGAAGTTGGAGTTCTTATGTGCCATCATGAGACCTATCTGTAAGCAAGAGAAGATAACTCTGTGAAAATGTTTCTTGATTTGTACTTAGAAATTCCTAGTTAAAGTCTTGTGTGCCCTTAACTGTCAAAGTTTTGTTTTATAGGCAAGCACTAAAAAAGTCGAGCGCGCTGTCCTTCTGACAGCTCTTGTTGAATAAATTGTCTTCAAATTTGAGCATAATAATCTTTAAGGATAGCCCTACAAGTTTCCAAACAGACCTTGAACTTGACTCATGACTGACCTTGAGATTTACCCTTGTCTGTGTGTCCATCCATCCGTTCTCTTTTGTGTCGCAAGTAACTTAAAAAGTATTTGACATAGAGTCATGAAACTTTACAGGAATGTTGATCAGCTGTTGAATTAGTAAAATTTTGCAATTTTCAACTTGTGTTGCATGTTTATCAAAAATAATCTTGACATACAGTCATGAAACTGTCATAAAAATGTACAGAAATGTTGATCTGAGCATGTGAAGTTGTGCACCTGGGTATTTTTCGAAATGATTTATTTT